>NC_083689.1:108854399-109164244 GCF_033118175.1 Dama dama
TAGATCTTGTAATGGACGATAAGTTGAGTTAGTCAACATGAAGAAAAAGGTCATCTGGTTGTGGGAATTACTGCCATTTCTATTCTTGGTACATTCAGAAAGGAGTACATTTTTTTAAAAATATAGTAACAGTAATATTTGCTTTAAAGAAACATCATCTCCTGCTGACCTACTGAATGTGTCATCGTTGTGAGAACTGTCATTTAGATGTATGTGCCCCCCTAAGCAGTATGTGCTAGTTATTAGTGATAACCATGTGTCAGTTCCCAGTTAGGTTGGGTACGTTTACAAAAGCAATGTCACAAAGTAAGCACACAACCAGGAACATTATTTTTCAATTTTCGATCACTTAAATATGAAACAAAGTACCCCCCAGATTGAAGGGGAGCTGTTCAAAGTGAGAAGCCCGAGTTTCTCACGACAGCTCTTTCTGTCCTGCTTCTGTTCTGATGTGAGGGCCCAGTCCTCTCTGTTGAGGACAGCAGATTGAGCGCAAGGTTCCATTTTCGCCCGAAAGCCAGCATTTTAAGGACAGTCACTGAAGACCTTGCTTTAAATTGTGGATGGGTTTCTTTCAGGACTTATTCTGCATGATATCCTGTCTGTGTCAGATCTCAGTTAAACTTCTGTTTGGTGGCTTAGACACGTCCCTCAGGGCCCCCATCACCACTGTTCGTTTCTCCAGGTGGGGGTGGGCCAGTTGCTGTTTTCCCATCTGATCTGATGACTTGTCCTCAGCGCATATTGACTGCCACTAAACACGGTCCTGAATTCTTGCTGGACTGTGAGTGAGGCTGTCTTTTGCTCTTTCTCCCAAGCTGCTGCCTCTTGTTCCTGTCACTGTTTCACCGTCATGAGAGAGCTGTCTGACTTATCAGGCATGTCCTTGGAAGAGTGTGTTTTGCATTTCAGAACTGCTAGAGTCAGGTAGTCTAGACAGGTGGAGGCAGCTGAACTCGGCTGGTCCAGAGTTCATGTGCGGAGGAGATATGCCTGGGATTCTCCAGAGGTTGCTGTCAGAGCCACAGCCCTGGGCCGTCTGTCTGCAGCACCCAGTCATGAGACCTTCCAGGCTGCTTGGCCCACCTCTTCTTTAAGGCCCAGGGGACATGCTGGAGGTGCCATCCAGTCTTTCTCTCCATACACAAGGGACTGCGCGTCTTGATTTCCTTAGAACCCGTGCTGAGCAACAGACTGCAGACGGTGCTGCTTTCTGACCCTCACCTCTTGCCTACTTAGTTTCATTATTTTCCCTGCCTCAGAAAATATTCTTTAAAAAGAAAAAAATGCTTAAAATTACTTTTATGTATAAAATGCAAATACATAGTATTTATGACTGTGTTTACACACATATTCTTTTGACAAAAATTTCACATGCTATAAAAAAGCTGGCTTAAAACTCAACATTCAGAAACCTAAGATCATGGCATCCAGTCCCATCACTTCTTGGCAAATAGATGGGGAAACAATGGAAACAGTGACAGAGTTTACTTTCTTGGGCTCCAAAATCACTGCTGATGGTGACTGCAACCATGAAAGTAATAGATGCTTGCTCCTTGGAAGAAAAGCTATGACGAACCTAGACAGCTTATTAAAAAGCAGAGACATTACTTTGCCAACAAAGGTCCGTCTAGTCAAGGCTATGGTTTTTTCACTGGTCATGTATGCATGTGAGAGTTGGACTATGAAGAAAGCTGAGCACCGAAAAATTGACCCTTTTGAACTGTGGTGTTGGAGAAGACTCTTGAGAGTCCCTTGGACTGCAAGGAGATCCAACCCGTCCATCCTGAAGGAGATCAGTCCTGGGTGTTCATTGGAGGGACTGATGCCGAAGCTGAAACTCCAATCCTTTGGCCACCTGATGCGAAGAGTTGACTCATTGGAAAGGACCCTGATGCTGGGAAAGGTTGAAGGTGGGAGGGGAAGGGAAGGAATGATAGAGGACAAGATGGTTGGATGGCATCACAGACTCAGTGGGCATGAGTCTGAGCAAACTCTGGGAGTTGATGATGGACAGGCAGGCCTGGCGTGCTGCGGTCCATGGGGTCACAGAGAGTCGGACACGACAGAGCGACTGAGCAACAACAACAGCATAGACACAAAATCTCTTTGAAATCTGTTCCTGTCCTCTGTCCACCACTTAAGACAGGTAATACAGATATGTGGGCCTTTTCTCTCTCTCTCTCTCTCACACACACCCCCAAAGAAATATGTTGTATTTGTGTCTGTTTTGAGCATGAAGTTTATCATACTGTACAGATGCTCTGCTTGCTTTCTCCATCAGCTCCTCTGCCAGGACAGAGTGTTGCCTCTTTCTTTTCATTTGCTGCAGAGCATTCCATAGCATGGATGTACCTACCTGGTTTTTTTACTCATTTGCCTGTTAGTGGGCATCTGGTGTGTTTCCCCATATTTCTACTCTTGGCACCAGTGCACTGTAAATATCCTTGTGCTCATGATCGCTGTTCATTTAAGGTAGATAAGAGGTAATTAGGGTATGTGACTTTAACATTTAATGTATATTATTTTATTGGCTTCTAAAGTGTCTGTGACAGTTCAGAAGAGATTCTGAGATTGTTTTAAAGAAATTTTAGGTTCTGGCAAGCCTTGTCCCTTAATTTTATTTTATTTAATTCAGTAGCTCTTATAGTATATCAGATTGCAGATCAGTGCCTTCTCTCCTTGTTTAAAAATAATCTGGAGCTCTTCTCTCTGCTTAGAGTTCCTATAAAATATTTCTCAATCCTTGGTCTGAAAGTAATTTCAACATTTTCTAGTAGTTGGTCTGCCATGGAGACATGATAGCCGAGAGGTTTAGTCCTGATTCTGCCAGACCTTGTGATCTTGCACAGATAATTCCCTCCTAGGCTTGCGGTCAGAATTGAATGGGTTATTAGGTGTATGCAATACGGTCCATACTAAGCACTTGCTGCCTGCTCGTGGTTTTCCCCCACGCAGCTGCCTCCCTTCACTCAGTTCTTCGTGCCTTCTGTGCTCGGAGCGTAAGGATAAATACGACGTGGTCCCGGTACACGAGGGGCTGAGAGTGTAGCAGGCGTGCGTTTGCTCAAAACGAAAGGACTTCCTCCTCACCTTTCCACCTGAGCCTTCTCTGTAGCCCGTCTGCTCTCCCCCTGCCGGCCAGCTGCTGCGTGGTGAGGGACAGCCTCTCACGTCTTCATTCTCTCTAACTGTTTCCAGCACATGGCTGAACTCTGAAGTGTGAGGTGTGTGTAAGACAGCCTGTGTCTGTGAGGTGCTCACAGGCTGTGGGGAGGAGAAATGAAAGAGCGCCATGGTTCTCAGAGACTCCTTTGGCTCCTCTGTCGCAGCTTTCCGCCTGTGAGCTGGCTGCATTTTACTCTGCATCGCGTGTATTAATATGGGTAAAGAATCCCCATCCTCTCTTCTGCAGGGGCACAGACTGTGAGGTGCTGTTAACAGCTAACGGGCGCCTAGTCCTCCGTTGGAACGTGGAGTGTCCGCACACCCACTCTCACTTCCCTGTGCATTACTTTTGTAAAGTCAGAGCTGTTTTCTTTCCCAGGATTGAGATAAAACTAGAGGGCCTTTAAAACCCCTGGCCATCTAGAGCCGTTGCTCTGGTAGAACCATTTTAGTAAAAGTATCTTTTGCTGCCACATCCTGCAGAGAGGCAGCAGGTCTCTGGAATCAATGGGCTTGTACCCCTGCTTCTTGGGGACTTCTCCCCTCAGTCCACGGAGCTTCGCTGGGACAGGTGCGTCTTCAGATTCTTGACACAGAATAGGAGATGTTGTTTGTCGGTCGCTCAGTCATGTCCGACTCTTTGCGGCCCCATGGACTGCAGCATGCTAGGCTTCCCTGTCCTTCACTATTTCCTGGAGTTTCCTCAGACTCATGTCCACTGAGTCGATGATGCCATCTGACCATCTCATCCTCTGTCGTCCCCTTCTCCTGCCCTGTCATTCTCAGGAATAAGGTCTTTTCCAACGAGTTGGCTTTTCACATCGGGTGGCCAAATTATTGGAGCTTCAGTGTTAGCCCTACCAATGAATATTCAAGGTTAATTTCCTTTAAGATTGACTGGTTTGATATCCTTGCTGTCCAAGGGACTTTTAAGAGTCTTCTCCAACATCACAGTTCAAAAGCATCAATTCTTCAGCACTCAGCTTTCTTTATAGTCCAATTCTCTCATCCATACATGACCACTGGAAAAACCATAGCTTTGACTATACGGACCTTTGTCAGCAAAGTGATGTCTCTGCTTTTTAATAATATGCTGTCTAGGTCTTTCATAGCTTTTCTTCCAAAAAGCAAACATCTTTTAATTTCATGGCTGCAGTCACCATTTTCAGTGATTTTGGAGCCCAAGAAATAAAGTCTATCACTGTTGCCATGGTTTCCCCATCGATTTGCCATGAAGTGATGGGACCAGATGCCATGATCTTCATTTTTTGAATGTTGAGTTTTAAACCCACTTTTTCACTCTCCTCTTTTCACTTTCCCTGGGCTTCCCTGGTGGGCTTCTGGGCTTCCCTGGTAGCTCAGAGGGTAAAGCGTCTGCCTGCAATGCAGGAGACCTGGGTTCGATCCCTGGGTCGGGAAGATCCCCTGGAGAAGGAAATGGCGACCCACTCCAGTACTCTTGCCTGGAAAATCTCCTGAACGGAGAAGCCTGGTAGGCTACAGTCCATTTAGTCGGAAAGAGTCGGACACAACTGAGAGACTTCACTTTCACTTTCACCAAGAAGCTCTTCAGTTCCTCTTTGCTTTCTGCCATTAGGGTGGTGCCATCTATGACATCTGAGATTATTAATATTTCTCCCAGAAATCTTCACTCCACCTGTGGTTCATCCAGCCTGGCGTTTTGTATAACATACTCTGCATTTAATTAAGTAAGCAGGGCGAGAGCACACAGCCTGAGCCCAGTCCTCCCCCAGCCTGAACCGGCCGGCTGCCCCGCGCCCGGCCCTGGCTGCTCCCTGGCCGGCACACAGACTCCTCAGGACGCGGGCCAGGCGCTCTGGCGCCCCGTCTCTTCAAGAGCTTTGCACAGTGTGTTTTGTCCAGCCAGCCAAAGGCTTTGGCACAGTCAATAAAGCAGAAGTCGATGTGTGTCTGG
Organism: Dama dama; assembly: GCF_033118175.1. Taxonomy (NCBI): domain Eukaryota; kingdom Metazoa; phylum Chordata; class Mammalia; order Artiodactyla; family Cervidae; genus Dama; species Dama dama. Next base: position 108,859,504 of record NC_083689.1, read on the forward strand.
AACTCTCTTGCTTTTTCTTTGAACCAGCGGATATTGGCAATTTGATCTCTGGTTCCTCTGCCCTTTCTAAATCCAGCTTGAACATCTGGAAGTTCTCAGTTCACATACTGTTGAAGCCTAGCTTGAAGGATTTTTAACATTACCTTGCTAGCACATGAAATAAGTGCAATTATGCAGTAGTTTGAGCACTCTTCGGCATTGCCTTTCTTTGGGATTGGAATGAAAACTGGCCTTTTTCCAGTCCTGTGGCCCCTGCTTAGTTTTCCAAATTTGTTTGCATATTGAGTATAGCACTTTAACAGCATCATCTTTCAGGATTTGAAATAACTCAGCTGGAATTCCATCACTTCCCCTAGCTTTGTTGTAGTAATTCTTCCTGAGGCCCACTTGACTTCACACTCCAGGATGTCTGGCTCTGGGTGAGTGATCACACCATTGTGATTATCTGGGTCATCAAGGCCTTGTTTTGTACAGTTCTTCCCTGTATTTTTGCCACCTCTTCTTAATCTCTTCTGCTTCTGCTGGGTCCTTATTTCTGTCCTTTATTGTGCCCTTCTTGCATGAAATGTTCCTTTGGTATCTCTAATTCTCTTGAGGAGACCTCTAGTCTTTCCTGTTCTGTTGTTTTCCTCTATTTCTTTGCACTGTTCACTTAAGAAGGCTTTATCTCTCCTTCCTGTTCTCTGGAACTCTGCATTCGGATGGGTGTATCTTTCCTTTTCCCCTTTGCCTTTCAGTTCTCTTTTCTCAGCTGTTTGTAAAGCCTCCTCAGGCAACTGTCTTGCCTCATTGCGTCTCTGTTTCTTGGGAGTGGTTCTGGCCACCACCTCCTGTACAGTGTTACAAAGCTTCATCCATAGTTCCTCAGGCACTCTCTGTCACATCTAATCCCTTGAATCTATTTGTTGCTTCCATTGTATAATCATAAGGGATTTGATTTAGGTCATACCTGAATGGTCTACTGGTGTTCCCTACTTTCTTCAAGTGAAGTCTGAATTTTCCAATAAGGAACTGATGATCTGAGCCACAGTCAGCTCCTGGTCTTGTTTTGCTGACTGTATAGAGCTTCTCCCTTTTTGGCTGCAAAGAATATAATCAGTCTGATTTTAGTATTAACTATCTCGTGATGTCCATGTGTAGAGTTGTCTCTAGTGTTTTGTTGGAAGAGGATGTTTGCTGTGACCAGAGCGTTCTCTTGCCTAAACTCTATTAGCCTTTGCCCTGCTTCATTTTGTACTCCAAGGCCAAATTTGCCTGTTACTCCAGATTTCTCTGACTTCCTACTTTTGCGTTCTAGTCCCCTGTAACGGACATCTTTTTTTGGTGCTAGTTATAAAGGTCTTACTGGTTTTCATAGAACCGTTTAACATCTGCTTCTTCAACATTAGTGATTGGGTCATAGACCTGGATTACTGTGATGTTGAATGGTCGTCCTTGGAAACGAACTGAGATGATTGTGTCGTTTTTGAGATTGCACTGGAGTATTGCATTTTGAAGTCTTTTGTTGACTAGGAGGGCCACTCCATTTCTTCTGAGGGATTCTTGCCCACAGTAGTAGATATAATGGTCATCTGAATTAAATTCACCCATTCCCAATCATTTTAGTCCTCTTTCTCCTTCAAACATTTTCTTCTTTGAAAAATAATAATTTTTCTTTGAGAACTCAGGGATACCTTCTTGCTTTTATTACCATCACATGGTCTGTTGGTAATAAGTATATTAAGTCTGACCTTATTTTAAAACTCTGTCCTGGCACAGAATTTAAATTAATGTCTTATTCAAGTGCAATGGACATAGAGGCTCCATTTAAAGGACCTTTAAGCATTTGTTGCCCCAATAGTATCTGAACATAATAGTGCTGAGCTTGAGAAAGATGATTGTCTCAATAGAAATAATTTATCATTGCTAGAGGTAATGCGAAATTGTTAATTTTTTTCTCAGAGCATTTTTCTTTTGTCAGTGTTTTCCAGAGATGCATGACACCCTCCTTTATGAAGACTACTTCATTTTATGTATTTCGTTGGCCCCTGAGATAATGTTCCGTCTAGAGAGGAAAAACATAAAGCAGTGCTGAAAACCCTACAAACGCTTCCAGTAACGTGGAGTCACTTGCTGTCTGCTGTTTTTCCTAATGCCCCATTAACACTAGCATCCCTAGTGCTACATTTTGGGTTTGGGGCTTCTTTGGTTCATTTGTGAATACTTGTCTATTAAGTTTTTTATATAATTCATTTGGTTGTAGAAAAAAAAAAGTCTGGGTTACTTAAAGTATGCTGGAGGGAAAGTTTACTTTAAAAGTAATGCATTTCCTAGTTCAAGGAGGTTACTATTGTTCTATTACCAGTGTTATGTCTTTGCTTGCCCCCCCACCCCAAACTTCCTGGTAGTGGTGGGGTTTCCATCAGCTTTGTTGGTAGGTTTATCTGGTAATCCTCAGAAGAAAATGTGTGTAGGTATATGTATGTATTTAGCTAGTAGAGGTTAGTGGTTCAGACTGTGGCTGTGTGTGTGTGCTAAGTCACTTCAGTCACGTCTGTCTCTCTGCAACCCCAAGGACTATAGCCCGCCAGGCTCCTGTCCACAGGATTCTCCAGGCAAGAACACTGGAGTGGATTGCCATGTCCTCCTCCAGGGGATCTTCCCGACCCAGGGATCGAACCCAGGTCCCTTATGTCTCCTGCGTTGGCAGGTGGGTTCTTTACCACTAGTGCCACTTGGGAAGCCTATAAAGCAGGGGGGAAATGGCATTTCCTTCCTCCACCCATGAAGATCATACTCCTCATAGTAAGAAACTGAAGTTGGCTCTGTGAGGTTGTTCAATCAGAAGGGCGACATCTACCAGAAGAGACTCCCTGAGCATTCTGAATATTGTGTTATTGGGAGCTGCAGCCCATTCAGTATTGTTACCATGTTATTATTTATGGTGTACAATTTCCAGTGTATTTTTCACCTAAAGCTATAATGCTTAGGCCAGCTGCATTTATGTTTTCTCCACAAATCCTGCGTATTCAAACTTCCTTTCTGCTTGCTGTCACCTTCTGTAAGCTCTGGGGATTCTTCTTAGCTCCTGGAAAAAAGTCTTCCTCACTTTATTTCTCCCCTCCCTGTGTTTCTGTAGACAGCCCTCTGTGTCTAAAGAGGTGCTGGTTGTCAGCGAGGTGACAGGTTGTGTGTGAGAAAGGGGAGGGGCTGAGTCATGAGTCACAGCTGTGGGAAAGTGTCGCGGGCTCCAGGAGCCTCAGAAAGCTTCAGCTGTACAGGATAGTATGTGGCCAGTCTTTCTCCTTTGACCACTTTCCTAATTGCTCTCTTTCTCGGAAGATCCTGCGACATCTTTTCTACCCACTTCACTGTATTAAGTGTTTCATTTATTTATAACTCCTCTCCAGCTCTAAAATAGACCCAAGGGTTCACCACAGACCTGAAGATATACTTAGGGTAGCATGACAGATAGAAATTAGTAAATACTTTAGGCTTATTAAAAATAAAAATGTCCAGTACATCTGGGACTTTCTGAAGCCCTCCTCTCTCTGCTTTATATAGCAAAGGGCAAAATGAATCGCTCCATAACAAGGGATCCTAAGAGATATCAGACTCAGTTAAAATTGACTGAAGTTCTGGGGAGCTCTCCAGATTATACTCCACAAATACTAATACGGTAATATCGGTTTCAGCCATAAATCATCTCGCTGGATCTCCTGTCTCTTTTCCTGGAGAGAGATCATGGGCAGTAATATACTGTCTTTTGAACCAACAGAGTGTAAATTTCACTGCTCATAATTTCCAGTGTGTGAAGAGAGCCTGGTGAAGAAGTAGCCCTGAATGGCTCTGCTGGGGATGGCAGCCCCGCTTGAGTGGTGGATGAGCCGCAGTGGGCTGACATCCTGCCCTTCAGTGTCATCTCTCCCCTCTGTGACTTCCTGCAGGGTCATTTGCATGTTTTATTCCATGTACATTTATCTCATTCCAGCCTCTTAATCCTTCTGTAGAGTCATACATGATCTGAATATGGTCTGACTTTAAAAAAGATGAATTGTGACACCGCTCTGTGTATGAGGGATGGTAAAGATAGACAGCTGGAAACAGGGAAATGCATGTGACTTTGGAAGGAGTTCTGTATAGTATATTTAAGAAAAGGGGGGGCAATTATTTTTTATTAATGTATTGTTTAGTCGCTAAGACATGTCTGACTCTTTGTGACCACATGGACTGCAACGCTCCAGAATTCCCTGTCCTTTACTGTCTCTTGTCTCTTTGCTCAAACTCACGTTCATTGAGTCGGTGATGTTATCCAACTGTTTCATCCTCTGGCACCCTGCCCTCATTCTTTCCCAACATCTTAGTGTAAATATTGTTTTGATTTTAGGAGTAGAAGGACAGTCTGTGGAGATTTCCAATATTGTAGACATCCGAAAAGAACATAACTATGAGATTGCAATGAGAATTTCTTCTAGCATCAACAGCCAAAACAGATTTTATACTGACCTAAATGGATACCAGGTAATTTTCCATTAAAATGTTTAAATGATGGTTATAGTATGTACCTTTTATATGTCATAATAGGCAAGTTAATTTTGGATCCTTTGAAAAAATATACTTACTTAAGGTTGCAAATTATTTCTAAAATAAAACTGAATTTTCACAGACACTTTTAGTTTCTGTATCTAACCAGGTTTTCAAGGACAGAACAAATATTTGCAAGACTATTTTGTAAAACATCTATTTGTAAGGATTTGTTTTTTCAAAGGAAGATTTGGAGACCACTATGCATGTTAAATACCTTGATGCTAAAATATATATGAATTTATCTAGTAGAAGGAAATATTAGTATTAATTAGGGATTGATAGAGTATATCTTTTATTTCCTCGTAAGGAATTGGTCTATGCGTATTTAGTTTGTTCCACGTATGTTTTTAAATGTATGATTTAACCGTGGGCTCTTTTCAATTCCAGGAAATCCTTCTCTACTGATGTATGTGTGTGTGTGTGTTTATACACATACGTATATGTGTACATAGATACAGACACACAAATAAAAACATCTATCTGTTAGAAATGTGAATAGCTGTATTTAATCAAAGTTTTTGTGAAATAGTTTGAAATAGTAATGGGAAAATGGATTCATAAATTTTTTTTCAGATTTTCATTTCTCTAGTTTACTAGAGCTCTTTTGATTGCTACCTAAATCTATATTCAGAGTATATGTGTGTAACAATATATATTTGAAATAATACTATTAAAAACATGAGCATGTCTCTGAGACATTAGCATTTTAGAAATTTCTGACTGTGAATAGAAATAATTTCACAAATGCTATTACTCTGATTTTCAACTGGGATGAGTGGAAAGGATTGTGATAATTTTCTCTTCTACAGTTTCCTGCAAAAGTTAAATTTAAACCTTTCCAAAGCATAAAAAATTGCAGCATCCATTTAAAATTAACATGTTAATTCTGCTACAGCTGTTTGGCTTTCAGATGAAGCCCTGGCTTTATGGTGATTCATTTTTCTTGTGTACAAAAGAAAGACTTTTCTTCAAGTCCTATAGAAGCAATCATTTGTATATGTGGGTGTATACATGAATGAAAAAACTTAGTAAAAATGAAAATGTGAATTTTCTTTACAAAGATAGAGCACATTAATAAATAGGAAAATATTATTTTTAAGACTGTAAGCTAAATGTTTCTTCTTTTTTAGAATAGGCCATTTCTTATGCTTTGAAAAGAATAGTTACTTGGGCCAAACTAGAAATCTAGACCCACAAATGGGGAGGGTAACAGCTACACAGTTGTGACGATTTTAGATGTCAATTTTTAAAGTATAAGCTTAATTGGAGTAGAAAGATTAGGCTTGGCAATTTCCTGCTAGCTAGCTTTCTTTCCTTCCTTTTTAAAAAACATTTTACAGGTTTTTTTTTTTTTTTTCTTTTACACCTACCAGGTTGTTAATTTCTTAGGGCTGTGATATAAACTGCCACAAACTGGGTGACTTAAAACAACAAAAATTTATTCCCTCACAGTTTTGGACTTTAGGAGCCAAAACGGAGGTGTAGCCAGGGTCCCCCCCACCCCGCCTGCTCTCGGAAAGGGTGACCTTGCCTCTTCTGGCTGCTGGCGGTCCTTGGCGCCCCGTGTGCTGTAAACACATCACTGCAGTGCCTGCCTCCGCTGTCACACGGCCTCCGTGTGTCTCTGCATGTCTGTATGTCCAAATGCCCCATCTCTTGTAAGGACACCATTCTTTAGACTATCACCCACCCCAACCCCGTGTAACTTGGTTATATCTGCAGAGGCCACGTTTCAAAATAAAATCACACTCACAGGTTCTGAGTGAACATGAATTTGAGGGGACACTGTTGAGAACTAGTAAATTGAATGACCTACTGCAGGGTTGTTGTGAGGATTAAAGACCTTATTTGTGAAATACCCAGTACTGTGCCTGGTGTTAATGGACACTCACTGAGTACATGTTAACTATTGTGCTTACATTGTACTTCTCCTATTCTGAGTTAAAGTTTCATGAGTTTAAAAGAAGACAGGACATTTTTATGTGGTGTGAGTAAGGTTTCTGATAACGGAGTCTCTGTTTGACATCTCTTCCTGAGGTTTGAGTGAGTTTGAGTTTCCTTGACCCAACCAGCTTAGTTCATTATCAGTGTCTCTCATAAACTAAAGGTGGAGTTGTAGTTCATGCATTCAGATACTAAACCAAGAAAAATTGGAATTTGGAGCTGTCTACATTGAAACTAAACAAGAAGAGTAAGCCTTGAATAGTTTTTAAATATAAAAATGCATTTGATTATTATAACATAGTATGTTAGAGGATATGGTGGTGAGATGTGTGGTATTTCTTAAAACTGATTCAAGAATTATGAGAGATATTTCTTGAAAGGGGATAGGGAGCTATTATGCTTTGCATTCATTACAAAAGCAGTATGTTAGATTTAAATGAGAAATGAATACCTTTGTAACTTGTTTTATGCAAATATGGAGAGCTAGAAAACTTTTGTAAAGGATTTTTATTCTAAATTTAAATAGTAATGCTGTTTTAAAAAATACAGGTAAGTTCTACCTATTTCACTTAAAAATTTTCTAAGATGCTCATGATTTTTCTTCATATTGAAGAATGTTTTAATTTCTAAGTTAACTGTTGTGTTGGACAAGAAAGGTGCTGTACCTTTTTCTGTTTGGAAATAAGCCATTTGTAGTCAACAGTAATGTTTTTAAGTACATGTATAAATATCAGTGGATTTTCTTTTTTTCTTAACGGTAATTGTTTGGTCTTGCAGATTCAGCCTAGACTGACAATGAGTAAATTGCCTCTTCAGGCGAACGTCTACCCCATGACTACGATGGCATATATCCAGGATGCCGAGCATCGCTTGAGTCTGCTCTCCGCTCAGTCTTTAGGTGTTTCAAGTTTGAAAAGTGGTGTGTATTCTGTAGACTCTCTCTGGCTCTTACTAGTCTCACTTCCCAGTGTATCATCTTTCTCTTAGTCATGTGTTAGTTATCTTCCTCAGTCACAAGCTTTTTTTCTTTTGAGGCTGTTAACCTCAAACAGCTGTTAACAGCTGTTAACCAGGCTGTTAGTTAATTTTGAGCTTTGTGAGACTGACATAAAATAATAAATTTCCTCAATCTTCAGATGACAGCAGACCCAAAAGTTCACAAAACTGATGATTTTTAAAGATAATTTACTTTTCCTGATAGCCCATTGTTTGCAAAATTCTGTCATTGTTGTGACTGAATGGATATGGAAATTCAGACTCCAACTAAACTAAATTTAGATAATTTGAAGTTTAGATATTAATAAATTAACCAAGGTTGCAAAAGGGGAAAGTTACAGTTCAAACTTAGGTCCTTTTCTGAATCGCATCCCCCTAGAATGCTGCCACCTGAAAGAAGAAGGGGAGTAGAGATGATACAGATACGGCAACAAAGAGATGACAGACACGACTCTACAGATTCCCAGCAGACGGAAATAGGGAGGAGAAAAGAGACAGTAGACGCTGATGGTTTTTTGTGGGACTTTCTATTGAGAGATGTGTCCTTCATAATGCCTGTTTTTAATTATTTACATGTCATTGCTCCTCTTTGCTTACATACTAAGAGTTGCTAAGACAAGTGTGTTATAGAGCTGGGCAGGTAATAAATGAGTGTAGTTGCCTGGCATATTCATTTCATGTTGGCACATGCATGCATTCTGTACTTCCATACACAGAAAACTTTACTATTTATCATTTTTCTTTGTGGCCTTCTTTACACAAAATCCTGAGATCATGTCATGAAGACATGAATGCAGTTATAAAAATAAAAATGGCCTCACCTCGGGGATCCACTAGGGACTGCTGAGATGTGAGTGAATTGCAGAGCACACCCCCCAGTGCACAGACCTTGTTGCCGTGGGGAACTGGCCCAGTGTTGTCACGTCCTGCAGTTTTTCACAAAAAGCCCATCTGGAATTTTACAAGAAGTAGCCCATTCTGTAAATGTTGACATAATTTTTTAATAATGAGAATGTAAAACCTGTTGGTGTCAGATACGACTCCTGAGCTACCCATTTTTAAACCCTGCCTTAAACTCTCCAATTTGGGCTCTAAATATGGGACTAGACCTTACGATTCAAGCAATCATAAAGCTAACAGTGTTGTCTCACTTCTCTGATAAAGACCCTGCTGTAGATACCCAGATACCCTGGAGTTTGCATAACTACAGACATAAAAGCAGTTTGAGTTAGGCGAGACCACTATGTGTCACACGGTGTGTGGGCCAGTGTTTGAAGTCAGGGAGAAGACTTAGAAAGGACCGGGAGGTTGATAGACGACTTTGGACGTGAAGCAGTAGAGCTCTGGACAAGCACGGGACAGTTAGCCCCAGGGCCTGAGGAGCACGTGCTAGACAGCTGTCTTATAGAATATGGAGAAAGTAACACTGAAAATTCTAACCCTGAATGATAACTTTATGTCCTGGTTACCTAAACTAAAAGAAACCAGAGTTGGTTTAACTATATGAGCATGATAGTTACTAAAACATTTTATAAAATTTCCTTTTACTCCAAGTGATTGCTCAATACAGTAGCAAATATTAGTGGATGGACAGGTGAATAAATACATTTAAGTGTGTGTGTGTTACTCAGTCGTGTCCAACTCTCTGTGACCCCGTGGGCTGCAGCCCACCAGGCTCCTCTGCTCACTGAGTTCTCCAGGCAAGAACACTGGAGAGGGTTGCCATTTCCTTCTCCAATGTATTTAAGTAGTATAATGTTAATGGGGTTTTTTGGTATAATCTTAGACATATAAATATGTCTCTGGTGATTTTCTTTTAGTTTGTAATTTCATAACCTAACTATTAGGGTTATAGCTTAAACTAGAGGAGTTGTAGAATTTCTGCATAGCAAATAGAGGAACCAAATATAACAACTTTTTGAGCTAAAGGAGAAAAGACAGCTGGGAAATGACTACTCTAGTATCGGAGAGGGAAGGGGTTACACAGTGGGTGTCCCCAGATCCTTGGGCTTCAGAGAATCTCCACACATCAAGTAACCTAAAATGTTACTTCAGACAGATCCTTTTTAGATCTGTCCTTCTGTATTTTTCTTATTACTCCATGTGTGATATATATATTTCTTAATGAACCTCATAAACATTTTTAAATTCCAAATGCTGTCACTAAAAATTTTGGAAGACTTTACTCTTTTGATCAGTATTTTTAAGTTTTACTTTCATTTTGCTCTCTTCTGTCCCATTTAAATTTCTTATTAGATTTTACAAAATGCTGATGAAGAAAAGGAGAAATACAGTCCTGTTTTGTGAATTCATACTAAATGCTGTGAGCTATTATTGAAAGGAACCCCATAGCGTCCCTGACTGGAGGGGAAACGTAAATCTAGACTTTGCTTTATATTTGTGAGATTCTCAGTGAATAACCCTGGCCTGTTTGTTTCCTTGTTTGCTAGGTCAGATTGAAGTTATCATGGATCGGAGACTCATGCAAGATGATAATCGTGGCCTTGAGCAAGGTGTCCATGATAACAAGATTACAGCTAATTTATTTCGAATACTACTAGAAAAAAGAAGTGTCGTGAATATGGTAGGAAAGAAGCTCTCATGTTCCAATGTTGACTGTTCTTTGCCATCCAAAAATGTGACTTTATACTTTTATTTTTTGCATTTTCTGATATTGAGATGTGTCTTTATATTAGACTTAGCCTGTATTCACAAGAAAGAGAACTTCAGTTATGTGTATCATGTAAGATTTATATTTAGGCATTTTATTTTTTATTTTGCTTATTATGTAGATATAAAATAATGTTAAGCAATCAGTTTGGATGAAATTTCCTGAAATTACTTTGACAGAAACAAGAGTTCAGTTTAAAGAATAGAGCTTAGTCACATACTTAGGAGATTAAGTTTGATTAGTAAAATTTATTTGAAACTTTAGTGCAGTCATGCTAGTCTTAGACTCATCTATTAAAAGTGGATTTACTTGTCTGCTTTCTTGTTCAGTTTTCATTTCTCAAAGCAAAAATCCAGCATTCTGTGCAAAGAGTCTGGCAAAGACCTGGTTGGCCATGAAGTAACCTGACAATATACTCCTTCAGAAGGCAGAAACGGTTCCCCGTGGAGCCCCCGCAGACTGCAGGTCCCCACTTCAGGGGCCCCCGACGCGGCCTCCTTCCTCTGGTCCGCTCTTGGGCGCTCGGACCGGCCGTCAGACCTCTGCTCTGCGCAGCCGGGGCCCCCATCCGCCTTGTGGAGGGAGCCCCGGGCGTCTGCTCCCCGCCTCCCTCTCCTCCTCGGCCGGTCCCCCACCGTCACCCTCCCCAGGGCCCTTGGGTGGTCCCCGCGCCTACAGCCTTTGTGTTGGCTTGTGAGCACCATTCATTGTCTTCTGTCAAACACAAACCCACGCCGCTGAGCCTGGGACTCTCATCTGCGGCTCCCTGCCCGTCTCCCCCGCGCCGAGGCAGGGCTGCCGGCCACCTTGGTGCCCTCACCGCCCCCTGCTGCTGTGCTCCGGGCGGCCTCCGCCTCCGGCCGCTCGCCCCAGTGGGTGTGGTCGGTCATCATCTGACCTCCTCCCGCAGCAGCACCCGACACTGCCCGCCTTCAGGTCCCGAAACGCTGCCGAGCCAGGGCTCCCGTGGCCCTTGGTACTGGGTTTTCCTCCTGCCTTGGGACGGTTCTCTGTCTCTCCCATAGCTCTGTATTCAGCTTTAAACATGAGCCTCAAGGCTCAGCCCCAGGCCTTTCCATTTCCTCACTTTGTATGTTATTCCTCTGCACCAGCTGGAACTGACTGATACAAACCCTCAGCTTCAGATTCACCTCTTGCCTTGAGACCCATCCATCTGGTTGCTGCCTGGCATTTCTAAGGGCATCTCAAGCCTGGCAGACTCAGAACCACGGTTCTGATCGCCCCCTTCCCAGTGTCCCCTCTCTTGATAACCGGCGCCGCTTTCCACGCAGCCCAGACCCTGAGGGTCGGCCCGGGTGGACCTTCTCCCCCACCTGCTCTCTCTCACAGCAGCCTGCCCCAGTGCTTGGCTGTGTCGTTGCCCGAGTACTTGGACGACTCGAACGTTTCCTCGCCTCCTGTGTCTCCTGGGGTGGGCTGCTCACATCCGGTCCGCTGTCTTCTTTCTGCCCTGTCTGTTCTGAACCCAGGGAGCAGTAGTTGTTTCTCGAAACCGACTCTGTCCTCACTGTGCCCTGCTTCCCACCTCTGCCTCCTCGTTGCTCCCCGTATAAAAACCAGCTGACCGTGGTCCGCGGAGCCCCATGCTCGGGGCCCTGCCTGTCCCGCCTTCTCCTCTCTCGATGCGTGGTCTCCCTGTTTCTGCCCTGGGCCAGCTGGCTTCCTTCAGTCCTCAGTGCTCCTCGTGCACCCGGCCCCCCTGCACCTTTGCACACGCCTTTCAGTCTCTCTGCCCAGCGATTCTTCGTAATTAATTGTTCAGGTGGTCTGAGTCTACTTCAGCAGCTTCTTCGGCTTGACCAGATCCGAACCGCCCTCAGAATCGTGCATGTTTCCTTTGTGTGTGTGTGTGTGTGTGTGTGTGTGTGTGTGTGTGTTTATGCGCTCATTGTCTTTCTCCTCCTGCGGACCACAAGCTCGCTGGGGTTAAGAGGTGGTCTCTGTCTGCTTCTGGGCTGGTTCCTAGCACAGCAGACGCCGGTGTGTGCTGTGTGGATGATCACACAGGTGCGGCGGTGCCTGGGCCGGGAGAGCACGCTGCCCCCGCAGGCCTTGCCCGCTGCCCGTCCCCGTGTGCGTGTCCTGCCCCCACGGGGCTCAGGACTCTGCTTCCTTGCCCTGTGCCCCCGCAGGGCCTCGTGCCTACGGTAGGCATTTTACAAATAAAATACTGGTTGATTTAATGAAATGGCAGCAGCTAATTAAGGCAAAGAATTCTCTCCGAATTTAGAATCTTTCAGGAAAAAGGTTTTAATATACATTTTAGATGTCAAGATTTATACCAGTTCTTGGGACTCATGGTTTAAATCAATTACTGACAAGATAGCTTAGTTTTAGGACTAAAACGGCATATAAAAATCATTGTCTGGGTGCTGGCAGCTACTATCTTTTGCTTCTCCTGAAATGTTTCTGGCTTTGATGGTTTTTCTCTCCATAAATACTAATTTACAAAACTTCTGTTAACTATAGCGATAAGAATTTTTTGTGTCAGATCTATAAAGCTTTCACTTAGAAGTTAAATAATTTGTTTATTCTCATTCAAAACTCTTTGCATAATGATTGATTTCAGTTTGATTCAAAGTTTTTATAATCCTGTCTTGGTTAAATTCTTCTTTTGCTCAACTATAGATTCTTGGGCTTAAGTCAGTAGTTTCTTTTAAATAAAAGATGAACCAGAGAAGAGAAGATACGTTTTAATTTCTAGTGAAATTAATTAAAATGACATTTAATTAAGAAATGTTACATATCACGTAACTTAAATTTTCTAGAAAGTGTTTTTATTTTCAACCAGACTAATGACTAAAATGTCGATGGTAGAAATTGAGATGGGGAGACATTTCCTGGAAAGGAAGGCTTTTTAGTGGAAGCTTTGAACCTGCTGGAGCTTCATGGTGATAATCCTGGATGACTGAATGGAAGCAACCTGTTTTCGAGTCTTTCGCAGAGTCAGTGAGAACCAGATTGGAATGATAAATATCACTGGGAGAGGTGTCGATGCCCAGCGGAGGACTGTGACTGTGAGGTCTTCCACAGTAATGATGCTCAGGGCTCAGCAGAAGAATGAAACAGAAATTGTCTCATTAGTGTTGACCTTTTAGGATTTATTTCTTTGACCCTCACTCCCTACCCCCTTCCTGCTGGCAACTAGAATAACAGTAAAGGGGACATTGAATCAGGAAGCATTGCACTAGAGATATTCATGTGTTACAGTTGGGTCATTTTGCTTCCAGATATCAGTTCTTTACATATAGGAGAGGGATTTTGGAGCTATCAGATGAAAATCACAAATGCTGACTGGACTCAGGGAGATGATAGCAGAAGGAGGTTGGTCAAGTTTAAGGGAAGTGCTTACATTAGGTGACCAGAGGGTCTGGCGAACATGAGGATGGATGCCTGGCCCACATCAGAGCCGCAGTGCAGCCCCAGATGGTCGTTTCCACTCGAGAGTGGGGGCGCCCAGTGTGACTTCATTTCCCAGTGCTTGGGGTGAAAAATAAGTTATCTGTTTGGATAAGTTTTCGTTACTATAGTCATTTTGATGATTTTAAATATAAAATCTCTTAGTTTTTTTTTTTTTGTCTTGAGAGGACTGAAAAATAAACACTGTTTTAATGCCATGTGGAACTGCCAGAACATGTCTAACAGGGCCAGTCAGTTCAGTCGCTCAGTCATGTCTGACTCTGCGACCCCATGGACTGCAGCACGCCAGGCTCCCTGTCCCTCACCAACTCCCAGAGCTTGCTCAGACTCATGTCTTTCAGTCGGTGATGCCGCCCAACCATCTCATCCTCTGTCGTCCCTTCTCCTCCTACCTTCAATCTTTCCCAGCATCAGGGTCTTTTCAAATGAGTCAGCTCTCACATCAGGTGGCCAGAGTATTAGAGTTTCAGCTTCAGCATCAGTCCTTCCAATGAATATTCAGGACTGATTTCCTTTAGGGTGGACTGGTTGGATCTCCTTGCAGTCCAAGGGACTCTCAAGAGTCTTCTCCAACACCACAGTTCAAAAGCATCAATTCTTCGGTGCTCAGCTTTCTTTATAGTCCAACTCTCACATCCATACGTGACCACTGGAAAAACCATAGCCTTGACTAGACGGACCTTTGTTGGCCAAGTAATGTCTCTGCTTTTTAATATGCTGTCTAGGTTGGTCATAACTTTCCTTTCAAGGAGTAAGTGTCTTTTAATTTCATGGCTGCAGTCACCATCTGCAGTGATTTTGGAGCCCAGAAAAATAGTCTCCCACTGTTTCCCCATCTACTTGCCATGAAGTGATGGGACCGGATGCCATGATCTTGGTTTTCTGAATGTTGAGCTTTAAGCCAACTTTTTTGGTCTCCTTTTTCACTTTCATCATGTGTTGTTTAGGCAGCAGGTAACTCAAGTGGGCTTAATGAGGGGCACCAAGGAGCCTGGCAGGAAGTTCTGACTTATGAGATAAGGGCTTAAACCCAGTGGAGAAGATCTCAACTTAATGTGGGTTGCATCAGAATGTGCTAGAAATTCTCCTTAATCTCGGGTAGGCTGCAGATAGAAAAAGCCAGACATATATAGTCTGAAACCTCCCAACCTACAAGAAACCAAATAGTGTTTGCAGTTGTAATATATCATTTATTGTAACACTGGTTTATAGCTCACACAAACATAAAATTTCCTATAGCAAATATATTTTATAAATTTTGAGTTTATCATCAAGGTTATGCTTAAAAGATTACCTTCCTAGCAGGTTAGTCAAAATAGTGATAGTGTCACAGTTAAATATATTGTTGAGCCCCTTAATGCTATAAAGCTGCTAAGAAGCTGTGTGAATCATGGTGCTTTGCCTGAGTCTTTGTCTCATCTGGCCTGGCCAGTGTCCAGAAGTGTTTGTGTTCATGGAGCTCTTCTGGCACGGAACCACAACTCTTACATAAACTTCTCTTCCTTTCTTGCTGAGGAGAACATAAATAGCACAGTTCTCGAATGCCCAGAGTACTTACATTCATGACATTGTATTATTTGACAAGACTTTTCCTTAACATGCTTCTGAGTCTGCATCTTTTTTTTTTATCCTAAGCTAGTTAAATGGTAAGGCTTATACTTTCAATTCCAAAGTGAGCCCTGTTTCCTCTGAAAGGTTGGGAGGGTGCTGAGGTGGCAGTCCCTGCATCATACAGGTCAGGAGAGCAGAGTGGGGCTGACTGTGACCTTCACTTGCGGGCTTTTAACTTGACCTTCGCAGGCCCCTCTCCTTAGAATTCTGATGTGGTAGGTTTTGGTTCAGGTCCAAGGATCTATGTTTTATAAAAGTTTCCCAAGCCATTCTGATGTCTGGTCAATCTGGGGGAAACACTGAAGGTCTGGAGAACTGATTTGGGCTTGGAAGAGTACTAGCTATGCACATTATTACTCCTAAGGTATAGATTAGTTAGTATCCTACCATCTCACTGAAGTGTCCAAGGATTCCTCCAAGAGTGCAGAACAAAGCCGGAGCGCATTTTCTGAATGTATCTTGACCTAGAAGGGATTTAATGCCTCTGGAATCTGATAAAACAGGTGTTTTCCTTTCTGTAAGAAGCTTTTATCTTTTATTACTCAAAAGTGATTTTGTCAGCAGTCCTGACCTAGATTATGAAGTCCTTTGATCTTTGAGTCCATTTAAAGCTTCTTGTTGAAAATGTTCCCTCTCTCTTCATGTTACCCTACAAGCTGCATTAAATTTCAATGTTGTTGAAGAATATTATTTTATATGCTTTATTTAATTTTTCCTTAAAAAAGAATGTGGAATGGATAAACTTTTTAACGTAATATTTTTTACCTAATGTTTTTTGTCAGTATCTTAATATTGTAGTGTCCCTCTGTTGCCTTAATTTTTTTTCTCTACTCATAGTCTGCATTGTGATGACATCTCCAGTTTGCTGCTGGCAGGATGCTCAGCGCTCTTTGCTAATACCCTCTGTCCAGTGCTGATCTGACATTCTGAATTTTAAGCTGTCTTCTGTAAATCTTGTCTTTGCACACAGATAAGTTGTCAGACCTTTTATTTGAGCCACCTATTAAAAAATATGCAAAATCAGAAGATATCAGTGAAATAGTCATTTCCAAAAATACGATACAAAATGGAAATATCCTGAAGTGGTGTTGGTGATCACAAGGCCTTTCTACATAAATTACGTTCTCTTCTCAGTGCTTTTCTGGGTCTGCTTTTACACCTTAGGCATTATTGGTTAAGATTCTACTTAGTTACTGATTTAATTAATTGTGTATGTCATCTGCCATATGTATATTCCCCAGTCCTGGTGGATTTACTTATTGTTTGAATGTGTTGAAATGCTTATCTGTAACCACACACCATAGCAAAGACTAAAGTATTTTAAAATTATACTGAATAATTGTATACCATGTAAATGTGTGACAACTATTCTGTTACAGATATAGTAATTCCAGTGTTTGGAATAAAGTAAAGCGAAACATCTGGCAATGATTTTACCAAATTTAAAGATAACAGATGATCTAGATATGCTACCTGTGTTATTTTAAAGCCTTATTTATTTTTATTTTTTTAAAAAATCCTATCATTGGGTAGAACATAGCTTTATATATTTTATATATAGAATATATATACAAAGAACCTTCATATAAAGTTATATATATAGAACTTATAAAACATAATTTTGGATTGGTATATAACTTCACAGTCTAGTCAAATGTATAAATGAAACCATGAGAATATGATAGATACAACCTGAGGGAAAAGAGACAACATTTGATGACGTACAGGATATATGAGCATCCCAATCTGTCCACTTTAAGAGTTTTATGGTAGGTTGAGAAAGAATCTTCATATAACGTAATTCCTTGTCCTAGGATGTTTGTGGAAAATGTTCTCAAGACTTGTAGTTTTAAAGCAGTGGAGAGGAGATGTATTTCTAAACAGGGAAGTTAATGTTAAGTGGACACTGTTTTCTTCTATTGCTTAGAACTGAACTTGGTACCCTGCTGTGCATTGCCTAAGACTTATTTATAAAATACAGCGAAAGCAAAGTATTAATATATTTTTATATTTCTCTCCTGTCTGAACCATGTCTGCTGATTCAGTTAATACTATGAGAGTTGCACATATCAAACCTTTACGCATTTTTGTTTTTTCTTGACAGGAAGAAGAACAGAAGGCAGTCAGTCACCCTTCCCTCCTTAGCCACATAACTTCTTCTTTCCTGAACCATCCTGTCTTTCCCATGACAGAAAAGGTCCCCGTGCCCACCCTTCAGCTGCTGGCTGAATTCTCTCCACTGATGTCACCTCTGCCCTGTGACATTCATCTGGTTAATCTGAGGACAATACAGTCGAAGGTATATCCACAAGTCTATCTATGAAAAGCTGACTTTCTGTATTATACTTGGCATAAGGGGATGGGAATAAGAAAACTGTGAATTTTACTCTGCTTCAGGGAATGATTAAGAGCACTTCACCTTTAGGCAACATCGTTATACCTTTCGTTTGACTGTTGCTGTATAGTTTAGAGAATGTCCTTAGACTTATTTTATTCTCATAAAATTCCTGTGTGGTGAGCAGATTGGGAAGAATCAGCTTCTATTTACAGATAAAGAAGCTGAAGCTGGCCTGCAGTCACATAACTAGTAGGTGGGAGAACAAGGAGAACAAGGCCTGAAGATCAGCTCTACTGGTGTTTGCCATTTGTTTCTGCCTATTAGCCAGTGTTTCTCAGGAGTTAGAGAAACAGAAAGCACAGTGTTTGATTATTTCTATACCAGAGGCTTTGTACATTTATATCTTTTCTCCTAAAAATATAAAAAGTCCTAGTGAGTGAGTGAAGTCGCTCAGTCATGTCCGACTCTTTGCGACCCCATGGACTGTGTAGTCTACCAGGCTCCTCCATCCATGGGATTTTCCAGGCAAGAATACTGGAGTGGGTTGCCATTTCCTTTTCCAGGAGATCTTCCCGACCCAAGGATTGAACCTGGGTCTCCTGCATTGTAGGCGGACGCTTTACTGTCTGAGCCACCAGGGAAGTCTCTTAAAATACTCCTAAAACTTTGCATTGAGAAACCAGCTATGTAGGAGAGGTATAAAGATATGTTAGAGGAAGTAACAAGGGAAGATTTTGTTAGGTACAGAATGTTAACTCAGATTGCTTGAGTTTACCTGTATGCCTAATTTTAAAGTCAGATAGCATTTGAAAAAAGAAAAGATGAGAGGTTTGACATTTTTATGTTTTGTAGAGCTGTTTTGATATTGTGGATTGACATACACTTAGCTGGAAATAGTAAGTGGTTATGGATTCTGTGGGAAATATAATAAATAACTTGAGTGTGAAAAAAAGAAAGTGTTCATGTTCAAAGACAGCATAAGAGGGAAAAATTGTTTAGCTTAAGAATAAAGAACTGAAGTGTATCAAATAAAGGAGGAATCAGCACATATAAATTTGGACGTTCAGTGCTTTAAGACTGGATGTCCACAGAAGAGCTTACGCCTGCATCTGCAGGAGAATACATATGACGAGTAATGACGAATACAAGTGAATGTTAGAGGCCTGTGCGTGTACCTCTGTGTCACAGGTACACAGAAGATCACATGAGTGAACTTCAGGGTTTATTCTGTGCCTGCTATGTGCCGATTATCACTAAAGGCGCTAAGGGGTACAGCCAGGAACCAGACAAGAGCCCCTGCCTTTTTGAAGCTTAGATTCTAGCAATTGGAGAAAACTGAAGACCAAAAATAAGAGGACACATGTTAGATGGTAATAAGCGTTGTTTTGAAAGGGAAAAAGGAGAGAAGAGCACCTTCAGGAGGTGGTTTGAATAGGGCGGTTGGAGAAGGCATTGCAGAAAAGGTGGTAATGGAGTGAAAATCTGAAGGAAGTCAGGGAATAGGAGACTTAGCGGATTTCTGGGGGTAGAGTCGTCGGGAAGAGTTACAAGCACACGGAAGGACTGAAGGCAGGAGATGCCGGTCAGAATGGCGGAGCCCTGAGGCCTGCACTTTTCTTTGCCTCCTCGCTGCGTGTCCCCCACTGAGAGCGGGATCTGCACCCAGTGGGCACGGTATAACCATTTGTTGAACAAGTGCGTCCTGAGAGCGCTCTCTAGGATTTTGCTGTGGTCTTTGCGGGTCTACTCTGACTCAGGGAAAGAACACACTAGACGATGGGCAGCCTCCCTGCGGTGACCCGTCACTGATTCATGGGCTCGAGAGAAAGATGGGAGAGAGTGGAGACACCAGCCTCTGAGCCCCCGGCTGCCCGCTCTGGGCGGGAATGGCGGAGGGCACTAGCAAGCGGGAGGCGCCGAGGGCTTTCGGGCCCACAGTGGCCACTGTTCCTTAGCCTCACTTCTCAGGGACTCTTTCCTGTGGTGGTTTTCTGGAAGCAGCACCAGCTGACTCTGTAGAGGCGATGAGTGTAGGGATTTTCCCTCCAAGGTTTGCGCTTCTTTTCCAGATCACCTCTTTGTCGTGGTTACCTGTTTCTTTCATTTTTCCTGCTGTTGGCTGTCTTACCTGTGATACAAATCTAATCACTTTTGTGGTTAAAAATTCCATAGCCAGGACTTTCCGTGTGGTCCAGTGGCTCAGACTCTGCACTCCCAGTTCAGACTGGGCCCGGCTTCAGTCCCTGGTCAGAGCACTAGATCCTGCATGCTGCACCTAAGAGCCAGAACACAACCAAGATCCCCCAAACTGCAGGCAAGATCCCCCAGACCGCAGCCAAGATCCCCCAGACCACAGCCAAGACCCCGCAGGCCACAGCCAAGACCTGTGCAGCTAAAATAAACCCCGCTGCCTACCAAGTTTGGCTTCCCTGGTGGCTCAGACAGGAAAGAAGCTGCCTACAATGTGGGAGACCAGGGTTTGAGCCCCGGGTTGGGAAGTTCCCCTGCAGAAGGGAATGGCTACCGTCTCCAGTATTCTGGCCTGGAAAGTCCCATGGACAGAGGAGCCTAGCAGACTACGGTCCATGGGGTTGCAAAGAGTCAGACGCGACTGAGCAACTAATAGTTACACTTTGCCCAGCTGGTTCATAGTCGTGGACGCTCAGGCCCCTGCAGGCTGGCTCCCACTGGCTATGGTCACGTGGCGTCCCATTGCCCCTCTCGCCTCTGGGCAGACAGACTGCCTGCACCCCAGCTGCGTGCCTGTGGACCCCACTGCCGTGTATGAAATGGGCCTGGTGGCAGATATTTCCCGTCTGGTATGAGAGATGGGTGAGATAATGCTGTGAGAACTTTTGGAAACAGAAGGTCTTTGTAGACATACATTGTTGTCCTGATGATGCTTAGAGTACATGCCAACACAGGTGCAGACCGGGGTCTTAGCAGAGGAAATAAAAAGTGATTTAACAGTCTGACCAGGAAGAATAAAGACTGAAATGCCATAGGCATAAGTTAATGCCTCACCACGTGATCAGAACTAAATATTTGGGGCTGTTTTGCATTAGATATCAGTTGGTTCCAATTCCTCTATTAGTCTTTGACTCTTAGCACTTATTTCTAACAGTTTAAAAACTTGCCAGGATTCTCTAGACAGGAAACACAGAAAGGTTGTATAAACGTGAACCCAAAACAACAAAGTAAATGGCAGCGGGACCACACCTATCAATAATTACCTTAAATGTAAATGGGTTGAATGCCCCAACCAAAAGACAAAGATTGGCTGAATGGATACAAGAACAAGACCCCTATATATGCTGTCTACAAGAGACCCACCTCAAAACAAGAGACACATACAGACTAAAAGTGAAGGGCTGGAAAAAATTATTTCATGCAAACGGAGACCAAAAGAAAGCAGGAGTCGCAATACTCATATCAGATAAAATAGACTTTAGGATGTGAAAAGAGACAAAGAAGGACACTACATAATGATCAAAGGATCAATCCAAGAAGAAGATATAACAATTATAAATATATATGCACCCAACATAGGAGCACCGCAATATGTACGGCAAACGCTAACGAGTATGAAAGAGGAAATTAATAGTAACACAATAATAGTGGGAGACTTTAATACCCCACTCACAACTATGGATAGATCAACTAAACAGAAAATTAACAAGGAAACACAAACCTTAAATGACATAATGGACCAGCTAGACCTAATTGATATCTATAGGACATTTCACCCCAACACAATCAACTTCACCTTTTTCTCAAGTGCACACGGAACCTTCTCCAGAATAGATCACATCCTGGGCCATAAATCTGGTCTTGGAAAATTCAAAAAAATTGAAATCATTCCAGTCATCTTTTCTGACCACAGTGCAGTAAGATTAGATCTCAATTACAGGAAAAAAACTGTTAAAAATTCAAACATATGGAGGCTAAATAACATGCTTCTGAATAACCAACAAATCATAGAAGAAATCAAAAAAGAAATCAAAATATGTATAGAAATGAATGAAAATGAAAACACAACAACCCAAAACCTATGGGACACTGTAAAAGCAGTGCTAAGGGGAAGGTTCATAGCATTACAGGCTTATATCAAGAAACAAGAAAAAAGCCAAATAAATAACCTAACTCTACACCTAAAGCAATTAGAGAAGGAAGAAATGAAGAACCCCAGGGTTAGCAGAAGGAAAAAAATCTTAAAAATTAGGGCAGAAATAAATGCAAAAGAAACTAAGGAGACCATAGCAAAAATCAACAAAGCTAAAAGCTGGTTTTTTGAAAAAATAAACAAAATTGACAAACCATTAGCAAGACTCATTAAGAAACAGAGGGAAGAACCAAATTAACAAAATTAGAAATGAAAATGGAGAGATCACAACAGACAACACTGAAATACAAAGGATCATAAGAGACTACTACCAGCAGCTCTATGCCAATAAAATGGACAACTTGGATGAAATGAACAAATTCTTAGAAAAGTATAACTTTCCAAAACTGAACCAGGAAGAAATAGAAGATCTTAACAGACCCATCACAAGCAAGGAAATCGAAACTGTAATCAAAAATCTTCCAGCAAACAAAAGTCCAGGACCAGATGGGTCACAGCTGAATTCTACCAAAAATTTAGAGAAGAGCTAACACCTATCTTACTCAAACTCTTCCAGAAAATTGCAGATGAAGGTAAACTTCCAAACTCATTCTCTGAGGCCACCATCACCCTAATTCCAAAACCAGACAAAGATGCCACAAAAAAAAGAAAACTACAGGCCAATATCACTGATGAACATAGATGCAAAAATCCTTAACAAAATTCTTGCAAACAGAATCCAACAACATATTAAAAAAATCATACACCATGACCAAGTGGGCTTTATCCCAGGAATGCAAGGATTCTTTAATATCTGCAAATCAATCAATGTAATACACCACATTAACAAATTGAAAGATAAAAACCATATGATTATCTCAATAGATGCAGAGAAAGCCTTTGACAAAATTCAACACCCATTTATGATTAAAACTCTCCAGAAAGCAGGAATAGAAGGAACATACCTCAACATAATAAAAGCTATATATGACAAACCCACAGCAAGCATCACCCTCAATGGTGAAAAATTGAAAGCATTTCCCCTGAAATCAGGAACAAGACAAGGATGCCCACTCTCACCACTACTATTCAACATAGTGTTGGAAGTTTTGGCCACAGCAATCAGAGCAGAAAAAGAAGTAAAAGGAATCCAGATAGGAAAAGAAGAAGTGAAACTCTCACTGTTTGCAGATGACATGATCCTCTACATAGAAAACCCTAAAGACTCTTCCAGAAAATTACTAGAGCTAATCAATGAATATAGTAAAGTTGCAGGATATTAAATTAACACACGGAAATCCCTTGCATTCCTATATACTAACAATGAAAAAACAGAAAGAGAAATTAAGGAAACAATACCATTCACCATTGCAACAAAAGGAATAAAATACTTAGGAGTATATCTACCTAAAGAAACAAAAGACCTATACATAGAAAACTATAAAACACTGATGAAAGAAATCAAAGAGGACACAAACAGATGGAGAAACATACCATGTTCATGGATTGGAAGAATCAATATTGTCAAAATGGCTATTCTACCCAAAGCAATCTATAGATCCAGTGCAATCCCTATCAAGCTACCAACGGTATTTTTCACAGAACTAGACCAAAGAATTTCGCAATTTGTATGGAAATACAAAAAAACCTCGAATAGCCAAAGTAATCTTGAGAAAGAAGAATGGAACTGGAGGAATCAACCTGCCTGACTTCAGATTCTACTACAAAGCCACAATCATCAAGACAGTATGGTACTGGCACAAAGACAGAAATATAGATCAATGGAACAGAATAGAAAGCCCAGAGATAAATCCACGAACCTATGGACACCTTATCTTTGACAAAGGAGGCAAGGATATACAATGGAAAAAAGACAACCTCTTTAACAAGTGGTGCTGGGAAAACTGGTCAACCACTTGTAAAAGAATGAAACTAGAACACTTTCTAACACCATACACAAAAATAAACTCAAAATGGATTAAAGATCTAAATGTAAGACCAGAAACTATAAAACCCCTAGAGGAGAACATAGGCAAAACACTCTCCGACATAAATCACAGCAAGATCCTCTATGACCCACCTCCCAGAATATTGGAAATAAAAGCAAAACTAAACAAATGGGACCTAATGAAACTTAAAAGCTTTTGCACTACAAAGGAAACTATAAGTAAGGTGAAAAGACAGCCCTCAGATTGGGAGAAAATAATAGCAAATGAAGAAACAGACAAAGGATTAATCTCAAAAATATACAAGCAACTCCTGCAGCTCAATTCCAGAAAAATAAATGACCCAGTCAAAAAATGGGCCAAAGAACTAAACAGACATTTCTCCAAAGAAGACATACAGATGGCTAACAAACACATGAAAAGATGCTCAACATCACTCATTATTAGAGAAATGCAAATCAAATCCACAATGAGGTACCATTACACGCCAGTCAGGATGGCTGCTATCCAAAAGTCTACAAGCAATAAATGCTGGAGAGGGTGTGGAGAAAGGGGAACCCTCTTACACTGTTGGTGGGAATGCAAACTAGTACAGCCACTATGGAAAACAGTGTGGAGATTTCTTAAAAAACTGGAAATAGAACTGCCATATGACCCAGCACTCCCACTTCTGGGCATACACACTGAGGAAACCAGATCTGAAAGAGACACGTGCACCCCAATGTTCATCGCAGCACTGTTTATAATAGCCAGGACATGGAAGCAACCTAGATGCCCATCAGCAGATGAATGGATAAGGAAGCTGTGGTACATATACACCATGGAATATTACTCAGCCGTTAAAAAGAATTCATTTGAATCAGTTCTAATGAGATGGATGAAACTGGAGCCCATTATACAGAGTGAAGTAAGCCAGAAAGATAAAGAACATTACAGCATACTAACACATATATATGGAATTTAGAACGATGGTAACGATAACCCTATATGCAAAACAGAAAAAGAGACACAGAAGTACAGAACAGACTTTCGAACTCTGTGGGAGAAGGTGAGCGTGGGATGTTTCGAAAGAACAGCATGTATACTATCTATGGTGAAACAGATCAGCAGCCCAGGTGGGATGCATGAGACAAGTGCTCGGGCCTGGTGCACTGGGAAGACCCAGAGGAATCAGGTGGAGAGGGAGAGGTGGGAGGGGGGATCGGGATGGGGAATACGTGTAAATCTATGGCTGATTCATATCAATGTATAACAAAACCCACTGGAAAAAAATAAATAAATAAATAAAGGAGGGGAAAAAAAAAAACTCGCCAGGAATCTGAAGGGATTCTTTAACGAATTGCTTCCATCCCCTAATCTCTGATAATGGGAAAGTAATCATTGAAGGACACTGATGTACATATTCATTCAAAGAAAACTTAGTACTTAAAAGGTATCCAGAGTAATTCAGTGGTTATAACTAGAAGAAAGATGAAAGCAACTCAGCCCAGAAGCCAGAGCTAGACGTCTTGGATTGTGTTCTTGTTTTGGTCTGTTGACATCTCCCAGCATGCAATAATGTGCTCTTTGTTTAGAGACTGCAGTGCATTTTTGCCACTGAAATTATGTCAAGAGAGATTGGCCTCCAGGCAAGACTGGAGGTCTGCCTTGGCCCATCACCTCACAGTATTCCCATGAGAAAAGTGTCTGCAGACCTCCGTAACATTAAAGGGGCGCATCGCCCTTGCTGCCTGATCCCTCCTCCTGCAGCATGATAGGGGGCCCTCTGCCAGCCTGCGCTCCAGGCTGCTATCTGCAGTCTCCGCGCTCCTGGTGGGGGGGCTCCCTGCTCCTGGTGGAGGAAGGCGCTGTGTGCTCAAGACTCAGAGAGCATGTGGGACTTGGGGGGTCTGCTAACCCCCTGAGGTGGTTCAGCTTTTCCAGCTAAAGTCCTCAAACTCACTGTGTCCAGGTGATAGCAGTGAGATTATAGAAAAGACTTCCACAGATGTCTTCATCTCTGAGATTCTGATTCTGTAGATTTGGGGTGGAGAGCTTAGGAACTAGTAACTTTTAAAAACTCTTCCTAGTGATTCTAGAAATTGCTGTTATCTGCGTTACTGAATTGGGAAAGTAAGGGTTAGATTAAATACTTAAAATTTAATTACCTACCAGTGAATGGCAGAATCAGGAGCCACCTCGAGTTCTTCTGAACCTAGGTGCTGAATGTGATCTCAGGGGATCACATGATGATTTCAAGATTTACTAAATCTGTTCTCAGAGTCCAGCTTTCCAGAAAAACAAGCAAATAAAACAGCAACAAAAAAGGTCCAGTTTTCAAAAATTATTCTATATTGACAGAGGAGCTTGTTTTTACATAGACATATCTTGCTTTTCAGGTTTATAGCTTTGTTTTGTCTTTTTTTGAAAAAATCAACTATGTCATATATTTGTAGTCAGATGGAGAGGAGAACAAACATCTCTTAAAACCCTGCCCCACAGCTGCATGGCCCAGCGTGCTCCAGCCACTGTTGAGGAATTTAAATGTTAGCCTTCTCTTCCTGTGTGCCTGGTGTCCAACTCTTCTCTTCATCACTCTCTTTTCTTGCACTGTCGACAGCCTGAGTTATAAAAAGAAGCTTTTATAACGGGTTGAAAACTAGGGAATAAGAGTACTAGTCAAGTGCACATCCTCAGGAAAGGGAAGTGACTTAGGGAGAAGAGAGCCTTGGGAGAGAGGATGCTGGGAGAATCTCATGGGAGGATGAGTCGTGGATCAAGCTAGAATGAGAGGTTCCATCTGGAATGCTGACTTCCCAGGGATGGGGAGGAACTTGATTAAGCTGCTTAACTTAGCTTCATGG
This sequence comes from Dama dama, assembly GCF_033118175.1. Lineage (NCBI taxonomy): Eukaryota > Metazoa > Chordata > Mammalia > Artiodactyla > Cervidae > Dama > Dama dama. Next base: position 108,885,962 of record NC_083689.1, read on the forward strand.
AGTCATTCTGCCTTGATGTTTTGAACAGTGATATCTACTTCCACTCTTTTTTGCAGATTGTTTTCCTTGCTTTTATTTTCAAATATATTTTTATTTTATTTATCCATAGATGTGAAGTGAAAAGTGTTAGTCACTCAGCCGAGTCTGACTCTTTGTGGCCCAGTGGACTGTAGGTCCCCAGGCTCCCCTGTCCGTGGAGTTCTCCAGATGGGGATCCTGGTGTGGGTGGCCATTTCACCATCCGAGCCCCCAGGGAAGCCCTCATTCCTAGACATCTGTCTGTATATCTCTCCTCTCTGTCTGTATGTGTTACATGTAACTCTTTATTCTATATGGGATTTATTTTGGTTTGTGCTTGAGTGTTTCTTACAGAGAGTTAACCAGTAATTTCAACGTCAGCACCACTTACTGAATAAAGTCTTCTCTCTCAACTTGTTTTCACCACCCCCTCCTTTTCTTGTAAGAGGCAGTTTAAGGTTTAGAATTTATTTTGCCTTTCTTAAAAGAATTGATTGGTGCTTTATTGATCTCCCCCTAGTTTCTGGAAAGGTGAAAATTGTGGGGAAAAAATGTTCTTTGTTGTACATATCTGAGGACAACCGTTCACCTTCCCCTTTCTTTCTGTCATGCTACCTTGTTGATTAAAACAGGATAACTGTTATTGACATTTTAACAAGTGCCCTGGAAAATGAATTTCTACTGGTTATTTCCTGTGTTCGGACTTATAACACAGTGTGAGATTTTCCAGCCTTCCTACCTGCCAGAATGCACTGAAATATGAGAGGTGTCTGATATCGTCAAAGAACCTGAGCAACGTGGAGCCATTTCCCCCCAGGTGTTCAGCCATGGCGTCATCTGGGAAGGGCGGGGTCGCACTCTCCTTGGGGAGTCCAGCACCGTGGCAGCCGCTCTCCCTCAGGAAGCGGTGTGTCCACAGGCACTGTTGCCGGCTTGCAGCAGTTACGGGTTGTGGGCCTCACAGGAGCGGCCCGGCTCTCACGTTTGCAGAGTTATCCACCTTGGGAAAGCAGCACCTGCCTGTTCCTCTGCTGAGAAGAGGCTGTCGTATGTGGGGTGATTTTCAGGGTGGCCTTAAATCTTTTAGAATGGGGTGAGTGGATGGCTGGGCAGGTTGTAGGTGGATAGAAGTAATAGTTTCTAAACCTTTCTTTCTGTATATGTTTTAGTAAGTCTTGATTTTAGCTCTGTTGGAACCATTGATTAAATACTCCCATTTTCCAGCCTGAGATCAGAAGCTGGAAAGTCTCCTTAGGTGATCTCCTTAGGTTGATAACCTTTTGTTATATTAAGTCAGAAGCGATCCTCCTTCCTCTCAGGCCTGAGTCTGCGCGCACCAGTCCGCAGCACGGCAGAGGCGGGAGAACGCAGCCGCGGCGCCGCGGCGTGGGGGCCGGGCCCGCTGGGTCCAGGGCACTCCGTCCGCCCGCTGCCCGGCTGGCTCAGAGCGGGCCCTGGATCCTCCGCGCGCCAGAGTCCTGCCCAGTGAGCAGGCGGTGGTGAGGGTGTCACCGAGAGAGGCCCTGCCAGGCCCCGGTGAGGTGAGAGTTGTCGAGCATGTAGAATAGCATCCGGCACGTAGTAAGCACGAAGTTTTAACGAGGTCTCAGCTGAGGTCACTCAGTCCTCAGCAGTTTGACTGTTACTGATTATGAAGTGAAAACATTGGCACCTTCTTTTTAATTGGAGAACGTTGAAGCTCACTGCCACAGTAAATGTTGGCGTGTCTCTGATGCGTGTTCCCTGTGTGGCTCATTGCTGATTCTCGGGTCGCTCCGGTGTGACGTACTAAAGCCGCCCCCGGCCCAGGCGGCGCCCTGGGTGCGTCCTGTGGCTCGCCGTGGCTCTCGCGGCGGCCGTACAGTGCCCGGTTGCGTAGGCGAGGAGGCGGGCCGGCCTGGGGTGGGGGAGACCGCCCCTCGCACAGCCAGGAAGTGGCGATGCTTGGAGGCGCGCCCAGGAGCCTGACTCCAGGCCCCTGCTCAGTGCCGCATGCGGCCTTCTGCCTGGGACATGCAGTCTTGGGAAGTACCCTGCTTGCTTTTTTCTTGCCTGCTCAGTAATAGAGGAATACTCATAGAAGGATGCATCGACCGTTGGTGAGGAGAGAGGATGGAAAGCAAAGTGGCGTTACTGTGCTAGCTGCTGTCTGAGGACGAGGGGGAGTGTGTTGCGGTCAGTGTCTGTGCCCGTGAGTACAGCGGCGCGCCTTTACGCCCCCTGCCCTGCTCCAAAGGGGCCGTAAGGGGGTGGCTTCATCCCTGCAGAGCACCCTGCCCAGCCCGGCACACGGCGAGCGCTCAGCAAGTGTCAGCTGCATCCACGTTCCCCTCATCACTGGAGGGACTCTTGCCGAGTCTCACCTGGCTCCCTGAGTTTTCAGAGGTGAGTGACAGCCTCAGTCCTGAGCTGGTTCCTCCTGGAACCAAACCAAGCCTCCAGGCTAGCCTCCTCTGAGCCTGACGATGTCACTTGTAGCCAGATCTTCTTGCCCAGCCTTCCCCCAGTCGCTGGAGAAGTTTTATGAGCCCTGCTTAGTCTAGAAACTCGGTGTTGGTTTTTCCTCAGAGATAAGTTCTACAGTGAATTTTCCTGGTACAGCTTGGGAACATCCACACAGTGATTCAGCCTCAACGGTGATCTGTTCTAGAAAGACAGTTTGACACTCACCCAGCACAGCGATGATGCAGTTTCAAATTTATAAGTTTTCTTCCCCATGCCCCCCCACTTTTTAGAGGTCTGGATTTTATTAATATGTTAATGAATATAAAAAGAGGTCTTTCAAAATTTGTTTACTCTCCTAGAGCGTATGCTGTGACTACTTGAGGGTAGCTGAATTTCCTGCATACATATTCAAGTTAAAATCACAGTTTCCCTCCTTTGAAAAACAGTTTTCTTGGAAATAAAATGTCTAGACAGACTTTGAAACTGAAAAACTGCTGCTTTGCCTCAGGTATTTTTGCTTGAAAACTGATACTTTCATGAATATTTGATTTTTAAAAACTTACACAAAATGAATGCCATTTTATTAGTCTTTTAGTCCTTGTGAAAATGATGCAATTTTAGTTTTTACAGAAAGTAAAACTTTTTTCCCATAAGTGAAAATTAATTTTTATGACTTTAATGTCCACTTTTGTACTGTTTGTTTAAATCTCTTGTCTAATTCAATGGCAGAATCCTGAAAGTGTCTCCCTTCCCACTTTTTTTGGTCATCATCAGTCTGCTAAAGACCTTACACAGTCGTTATTCCGAGAACAAATGTTTTGCAGGAATTTTCACAGTGCCTGCTTATCAGTGTTTTTTTTAAGGGTGGTCTAGAGAGTTAAAATGGCCAGATGCCAATGATAATAGTAATGAGTGCTTTTGGAGTTTAATTAAGAGGCCACCTAATTTGTGAATTTGAATCAGAACTCTTAGGACTTTGAGGTATAGTTGCGGACATATAATTTAGGACTATCCTTACTCCTTAATTACAAAGCTATGATGCCAATAAAATAAATTTGTGAATAAGAAGTTAAAAGAGAATATTGTTTAACTTGTAACTGTTATGAAAATAACTACTGTTTATTTGATGAATGATGTTGATATAAATAATAATAATAATATACTAAGGTCTTTCTTTGCTCCAGACCCTGGGCTAAGTCCTTATTATGCTGCCCCTTTTTATCTCTTTTTTTATGGTAAAGGAAAAACAGTTTTGCTGAAATCAGCAGCTAGTAAATTGCGGAAGTAGGCTACAGATCTTAGGCTGTCTGACTCCCAGCCCAGATTGTGAACCTCTTATTTCTACAATTTCTGCACTAGCTCAGTCTGTCCTACAAGCTGGGCTGCCTCATAAGTATTTTTAGTGGGTTAACTCACAACATGACTCTATGAGGAGATAAGACATGCATTAGCTCCATTTTACAGACGAGGAGACTGGTGCTCAGGAAGAATAAAAGACTGTTCCAGGGTTTCAAAATTGGCATAACTGTTATCCTTCTGTACATACTAAATACAAGGTTTTTTTAATGTGCTATTTTCATGCTATTTAGAGACTGTAAAATTGTTTGAAATTTCATTAGGAATCTTTATCATATTACTTCAACTTGCTATGTGTACTGTGTGGTCCTGTGATGATTCAGAATCCCTAAATGACTTTTTTCTCTTTCTTCAAAAAAATTTTTTAGCAGTACCACTGCAAAATACCAGTGTAAAATGTCATAAAACAGGTTATTCCAGCCAAGAATCTGAGGTGAGGACAGATTTAAGTTGTTCAGTCACATTAAAAGCAAATCAGTGTTGGGAATGCTGGCAGCTATTCAGAAGAGATGTCTCTGTAGCACATTAAAAAAATTCTATGCCCTAGTAAGGCTGGCCAAGGCTTCCCTGGTGGCTCAAGCAGTAAGGAGCCCACCTGCAATGCGGGAGACCTGGGTTCGGTCCCTCGGTTGGGAAGATCCCCCATAGTCCGTGGGATCACAAAGAGTCTGACACGACTGAGCCACTTTCACTTTCAAGGTTGATCAAGAACCTCGGCATATTCATATCTGTGGTCACTTAGAAAAGAAAGAGTAAATGTGTCTATACCGTAAGTGTGCATTGCTTAACTTTTCCAAAGATTTTATTAATCCATTTTATCATAAACATTTCCTGGTTTAGAAAACATAAAATTTATTAAATAGTTATAATTTTAAATGTTCGAGGACTTAAAGCTTTCAAGGCATTGTTACTTGAATTGGGTGCAAGAAATTTTACTGCAGGAAAGTGTATACTGATCACTGTAGCTGACTTGTCATTTTTAGTGTTTTCCTTTTTGCCTGCACAAGAAGAATAGCTTCTGTAATGTGAATTTAAATGATACATCAAGCTAATAAATGTGGCTGGCTTAGCAAGTGATAAGCATAACTAATTCAATTTAAATGTCTCATATAAAAATCATGAACCAATACATTAAAGATTAAAAATGTTAATGCAATTAACAAAAATTAGTATTCAGTGAAGAAGCATATTTCAGTTTTAAGATGGATGATACATCATTCACTGACCAGATAAGGACCAAATTCAGGTATACTTTATTCAGCTGATGGATTTATTAAAAGTAAATTAAAATGAAATGCTTTATTTGAAGAAACCTTGACAAACCGGTGTATAACATGTGGACAAAAGATAGCCCATGTCCTTAGGAACCGTGGAGGGAACCGAGGCTTGAATGACTTGCCAAGCACTCTCAGAATGTCACCTGGGCACCTGGGAAAGGCGGTGTCGCCGAGGAGTGGGCAGGCTCAGCACCCAGCCTGAGTGGGAGTGGGGGGCTTGAAGTCACTTTGAGATACAAGAGCATTTGTGGCTGGGGATGGGGCATCGAGGCTGTGCAGCGGGGTCAGAATGTGCTCTCAGCGTCCCCGTGGTGTCTTGCTGTCTGCCCGTTCACAGGTGGACGGCAAGCACTCCAGCGAGGCCGCCTTGATCCTGCACAGGAAGGGGTTCGACTGCCGCTTCTCCAGCAGAGGCGCCGGGTTGCTGTGTTCCACGACCCGGGGAAAGGTGAGCCGAAAGCTTGTCTCTCCTGCTGATTTAGAGCTTTGAAATCCTTACTTTCTGCAGGCAATCCTGACAAGGAGATGTTTCATTGCCTTTCCGCGGACTCCTTCACCTCAGCTTCAAGTTTGTTCAAGTTTTCCCTTCTTAAGGAAGCCCCGTCCCAGTGTTCAGTCTTTTCTCCTTGTCGATATCAGACTGCCCCGGCAGACAGGTGCATGTCTGAAGACAGGGCCTCACCGATTCTTAGGCCTTCCCTTTCCAGCCCGCAAAGCAGCTTCTTCCCTCCCGCTGTCTCCCCGCCTCTCTCAGACGGCTCAGGTTTGATCCAGTTCAGTGATGGCAAACCCAGGCCCTGCGGGAGCCCAGTAACTGCGTGGGGGCTTCCCTGTGGCTCAGACAGTAACGAATCCACTGCAGTGCAGGAGACCAGCTTTGATCCCTGGGTTGGAAGGTCCCCTGGAGGAGGAAATGGCAGCCCACTCCAGTGCTCTTGCCTGGAGAATTCCATGGACAGAGGAGCCTGGTGGGCTACTGTCTGTGGGGTCGCAGAGTCGGACACGACTGAGCGGCTCACACACATACAGTGTGGGTGCAGGCTTGCAGTGGGGCCGGTGGGTCCTCAGGCTGACCACTGACCGCCGGCTGCCCCTCTGGCTTCTCTCCAGCTGGCCTTGCCGCTGGTCCCGTCAGCCTCTCTCAGAGGGAAGGGCGCCTCCGCCTCAGGCCTCTGGCTCCGGCAGGCTGGGGCTGTCTGCAGCACACCGGCTGCCCCACACCAAGCCAGCTAGCCGGCCCACTCTTCAGGACCTCGCAGGCATGGTGTCGGACGGACTCCAGGGGCGCCGTTCTGTCCTGCAGTTAGCATGTGCGTAGCACAGGCTCCAGAAAGGGGAAGATGAAAGGCGGCGGGGAGGCCTGAAGCTGCTCGGGCTGTGCGCGTCTGTTCCTTTCGCCTCCTGCCGCATGGCCCTAGTGCTCAGAGGGACACTGATGGCTCTGTTGTTTGTCCCACTGTTCCTACTCTCCCTTCTCAGTGATGATCTGAGACACTTGGGTGTGAACGTGTGTACTCAGACACTAAGGCACTGAGTCCTAAGGGGGTTATACGGTCCAGAGAGACATACTAGAAGAACCTGCAAGAGTGAGCATAGTGTTTTCCAAACAACCTTCCTACCCTGTAAACGACTCACTTTGAGGGCCTTCCTGGGGGCCTGGGGCCTGTCCCCAGCTTTTCTGCTCAGGGAGGATGGTGGAGAAGCCCCGCTGTTGGGGTGAGTGCTGACTGAGCGAGGGTGTGGGTGTGTTTAAAGCTCTTGGACTGTGGAGTCCTTTCTTTCATTGAGAAAGGCCCTTGCACACGATACGTTGTGAAGCAGCTGGAAAGGGATCCAGAAGACAGCGTTCTCCTGTTACTGGGCTCCAGTCTCCCTTCAGAGTTAGTCTCCATGCTCAAGTGTGTGGAGGCGGACTAATCGCCCCCTTCCGCTGCTTTTGCTCGGAAACATACTTTTCACGTTTTCTCACACTGAATATGTAGATGCACTGCTTATCTTTCTTCAAAGTTATTCTAAACATGTAATTTTTTTTTTATCATTTACCTTTTAGATATTGGTCCAGAAACTTTTTAGCAAGTTCACTGTTGTAAGCATCATACCTTCGTCATTATCCTTGATGCATTCTCCTCTAGACGCCCGAAATATAAGTGAAATCAGCTTGAGTCCCATGGAGATCAGCACGTTCCGAATCCACTTGAGGTGAACCTGGCTTTCAGCTTTGGCTTGGGAAGCATTGGCTTTGATACACTTATTGGTTTTACGTGCAATAGAGAAGCACATTATTTTAGCTTCTGGCTACTGTGAGGACATGAATTCTGTGATTCTTTTTCTTAAACCCGTACAGTAGGAGAGAAGAAAAGCCATGCTACAAACTAGTTTTTTTTTTTTTTTTTTAAGTTCCTTCCATGAACTACTATCATCAGTATGAATTGATGCAACAAACGAAGAAATGTCTAAAGACAGCCTCTCAACAGATTGTATCTCAGGTTAAATGTTAACTAATTATATCTGTGTTGGGGGTTGTGAAGAGATTGTTCTAAGTATTCATGTTGCTGACCCTTTGTTAGTTTTACAAAAATACCCATTTTTACCAAAATGGAATAAAAAGCTGGTGGGTAATAGCTAATGGCCAAAATGGTTGCAATCATTCATACATGTTAGAAGATCTTTATGTGTTGAAATATGTGGAAAAGTGCAATCCATCAATCCTGATAATATATATCGTTGCTTTTACATGTTTTTCTACCACTTGACCCCTCCCTTCCTACCCTTTGTAAGTATTCCCAGAAATACCAGATTTTGAATCATTCAGTAGTAGACAAAGAGGCATATTTTCATTACTTGACAATGTGGGATAGGTGCAATTTATTCCATTGTCACTAAACTAGGAGAAGCAATTCTATAGGTACCATGACCTCTTTTAGGTACCCACAAGGTGTCTTTTTACACAGCTCATTTGAATACAGATGTTCTGAGAGGGGTTTCTATTTTAAAATTACCATATCAGAATAAATGTGCCTTATTTTTTTATAAGTCTTGTTAAATCTTTTGGTGTCCATATTACTGTTGGGGGAGGTGGGGAGTGGCTGGGGGGAGGGGCGAGTACTTTCTATGACACGTAAATTGTATAATTTTTGCCTGACAATGCTGGCCACGTTCTGATCTGTTTCATTGAATTTGTGGTGATGTTACTCTAAACATTTTGACTATTTGAATGTACTGAGATGTCAGAAAACAAAACAAGGAAGAAAAATATTGTTAATTAAAATATGCTGCTGCCAAGGAGACTGCAACTTGAAGCAAGGATTTTGTAACAAGCAGAATCCACATACTGTTTTCATTTCACAAGAGTTCACCATTTTGAAGAGAGAATGCTTTAAAATAGACCGTTTTGAAACCCACTTATATGTAACTCATCATAATTTATCATATTAAAGAATATGTTTGTTCAGTGAATTTCAAACTTTTGTATATGCTAACCTCAAAATGAAGTTCTAAACCTATGTGCCATTACAATACTTTTGATAAAATTTACTTGGGATCATTGTTAACTTGACATTAAAATAAAACCAACATTTAGAGCATTCCATTTTAGCATAGAAAGGATTCTTGACTAGGTGCACTGCTGAAAATTCTCTGTGTTAACTAATACATTTAGTATTATCTGACATAACTTCCATTTTTACCTCCTGCCATTCCAAAATCTTCATATAGAAATAAAACATCATTTCTGTTTTATCATGTAGCCTGGTTATCATCTGTATTTTCAGTCAAGATGCAGCTCCTTAGATTACTGTTCCATTAAGTTCATAAACTTCTTTCGCCTTTAATTATTAAGGAAATAATACTAGTGTTGATGAAGATATTACAAGAGAGTAATTTCTTGCAATAAACATGTACTGTAAGTTTCCTTCCTTGTTTTGGGGGGATAAACAACTAAAACAAAAAACAAACTTACTTTCTGTGAACATCTACAGACATTAGGATTGCCAGACACAAATCCCAGGAATAAGATCAGTATTTTCATTGCATCTTAAGTGTAAAACCTTCCTAAAGGAGTTCACTGTGTTCTGTGGTTCAAGTGGTTGTACTTAATCGCTCTGGAATCTCTGGTCAGTTGAAATAAAAAGTCTTGATGCAATAGCAGTGGTCCTGCCCCTCCTGGTTGTTTGCGATGGAGCGGTCCTGTGTTCCGTCGGGGTCTCACTCAGTGTGTGTTGTCACCAGCTGCTAACAGGTAAAGCAGAAATTCTCTTTCACCAGCAAGTTTCTGCTTTTTGTTTTTAGAATAAATCATCAGGGAAATGAAGAGAGGATGCTTTTGCTTTGGGCTGTGGTCAAGAACTGATTAAATAATTTAGTGTCCCTGGCACACACTAAAAATCGTACACTTCAGTTGTGATCTCAGTGGCATATTTGTTTGCTTAGGTTTTATTACATTCATTATCGCAGATGTTCAGTTGACCAAGTAGTTCATTACTTTCTTTTTTTTTTTGAAAATTTAATTTGGGGTTATAACTGCAGTGTTTGAGAACTCAGCATCCTTGTTTTCTGCAAATACTGATTAAAACAAAATGCTGTAAAACGTGTTGTAAAACATTGTAATTACCTTCCCATGTCTTTGTTGTATTTGTGCTGAAACGTTTTCACATTCCTTTGTCTGGAAGAAAATTTTTGCTTTCATTTTGATTATGTTGGTTTCCTTGAAATCAATAGGTTTTGATATTTTCTCTTGGAAGATTTTATATCTTTTTGGGAATATGTAATATAAGATATCTAATAAAAGATAAATCTTACCATGTGCATGGTCCTCTAGAGTAGTTCTTAAATCTTATTTTGTAAACAAGATATATTAAATGTTTTGGTGGGTTGAGTAGAGGAGGGGCTTGTTTTGTCTTCTGTCATGAGTGAATTGCTGCTTCTTCAGTCCATTTCTGTTGGGTTGGCCAAAAAGTTTATTCAGTGTTTTCCTCTAAGATGGATGGTTCTAGTAGCACTTTATCTAGTTGTCTTTATCTTCAAAACAATTTTGTTACACTGTGTTGTGACTACTGTCATATCAACATGTATTTTTAAAAAAATCAGTTGGTGAATTGATGTGTAGCCATTTTAGTAATGCAGATGGAAGAAAAAGCAACATTTTTGGCATATTATGCTTTATTCAAGAAAGGTAAAAATGCAACTGAAACACACACACAAAATATCTATGCAGTGAATGAAGAAGGTGTTGTGATTGAGCTAACTTTTCAAAAGCGGTTTGCAAAGTTTCATGCTGGATATTTCTTGCTGGACAATATTCCACAGTCATGTACACCAGTTGAAGTTGATAGCAATCAAATGGAGACGTTGAGAACAATCAGCGTATACCACAGGGAGATAGCTGCCACACTCAAAATACCCAAATCAAGCACTGAAAAATCACTTGTGCCAGCTCGGTTATGTTAATCCCTATGATGTTTGAGTTCCACATAAGTTAAGAAAAAAACCTTCTTGACCATATTTTCATGTGCAGTTCTCTAATGAAAGGTAATAAAAATGTTCTGTTTTTTTAAAACAAATCATATTGGGTGATGAAAAATAGGTACTGTACAGTGATGTGGAAGGGAAGAGATTGTGAGGCAAGCAAAATGAACCACCACCAGTCACACCAAAGGCAAGTCTTCATCCAAAGAAGGTGACATCTTCTCTATGGTGGGATTGGAAGGGAGTCCTCTCTATGAGCTCTTGCTGGAAAATGTTTAATTCCAACAAGTACCGCTCCCAGTTAGATCAACTGAAAGCAGCGCTCAAGGAAAAGCATCCGGGATTAGTCAACAGAAAACGCATCATCATCTCCCCCAGGATTGCACAAGGCCACATGTTACTTTGATGACCAAGCAAAAACTGTTACAGCTTGGCTGGGAAGTTCTGATTCATCCAGGTATTTCTCCAGACCTTTGGATTTCCATTTATTTTCATCTTTACAGAATTCTCTTAATGGAAAAAAAAATTTCAGTTCCCTGGAAGACTATAAACACACTTGAAACAGTTCTTTGCTCAAAAAGATAAAAAGTTTTGGGAAGATGAGATTATGACGTTGCCTGGAAAATGGCAGAACGTAGTAGGAAAAAAAAAAAAAACGGTGAATACATTGTTCAATAAAGCTCTTGGTGAAAATGAAAAATGTGTCTTTTATTTGTACTTTAAAGCCAAAGGAACTTTTTGGCCAACCCAATAGCAGGCAATTGGCAGGCAGGGGTGGTAGTGAGTTTCACGTCTGGGTTTGGATCAGCTTTGAGGTTGGGGTTCAGGAGCCTTTCCAGGAACACTGTGCCTGTGGGACCTTCTGAGCCAGTAAGGAGGGGGGAGGTCGTGGTCACATCCATGTATTCCAGGATAAGATGAGAGTATGCCAAGACGTGAAGCAGAAGGTCTGTGATCAGATGCGGAAGGTAAGGCGTGTTGGAAGGGTGGGAGTCTGAAGACACCCTCCAGGCTGCCAGCCCAGGCCAGCACGCAGCTTAGTGGCTTTAGGGGAATTTCCTCAAAGCCAGGAGGTGGGGGAGGGAGAGGGATACATATTCACATATGTGTTAGCGAGGCAAAGAATACACACTAACTAGGAAGTTTATACTTGTTTGGGGTGACTCACAAAGTGGAGAGACTAATCGGTTTGTAATATATATGCACTGAGCTGTAAAACCCTAGAGAAATATTAATAAAAATACTAATATCATCAGATGATGAAAAAATTTTGGCTCCATGTTATTTGATTATCAACATGCCAAAATCATTTGAAAGTTAAAACGGGTAAAGAAAAATTTAGTTTAGATGGGCATATGTTTACATTCCTCCTACAAAGCTGTGATGTGACACCAACTAAGGGTGTGACTGTAAATGGCTGCAGGAGTGGCTGAAGAGTGGCTTTAGTGGATGAGGCTCCTTCAGTGTACATTGGCTTGAGCAAAAATAAGTGATTTATTGCTCCCAGTAACAAACGTCAAGGGGAGATAGAACTCCAAATACAGCTGGAAGCAACGATAGGGTGATGTCATCCAGGATGTGGTTTTTCCTCTTATCTTGCTTTCCTCTGAGTTGTTCTCGTCTCAGGCAAGGACCGCGCATGCAATGGCAAGATGGCTTCCAGCAGAGCCAGACCTGCACCCAGCCGGCCTCGTGACCCCACTGGTAAGAGCACCTTCATTCGGATTTTCAGCAAATGTCCCAGAGTCGACAGTACTGGTGGTCATCTTGCTTATATCCTAATGACAATGACTAGCGGTGGAGTTAGGTTCAACTGAATCACGTGGACAAAACACATGAGAATAGAGCTCCCCTTACCCCCTACCCCATCGAAACAACCAGAGAAAAGGGAGTTGGATACTAGGGTACTTTGGATACTAAGTAAGCAAAATACAGTAAGAAATACATTGCTGAGAAGAAACAAATGTGCAGATTTTAAGGAAGCAGAAAGCACACTTAGCTTTAATTTCAGGAAAGGTTCCATACAAGAGATAGGCTTGAAATAGTTCCTTAAAGATACATTTGACTTCAGCAGGTAGAAAGAATATGCATGTTCTCCGTAAAAACCAGAATAAGGGAAGACATGGTAGCAGCAAGCCTGAAGAACTAGAAAGAGTTCCTTCTGTTTGGGGCAGCGCTCTCCAATAAAACATTTCTGTGATAATGGCAGGGTTCTTTCTACATGTGCCGCCCAGTATGGTGGCCACTAGCCACGTGTGGTCCACCAACATTTGGATGTGCTGCTTGCAACTAAGGAACTGAACAGCTCATTCTAGTTGAATAGCAGCGTGTGTCTACAGTATTAACAGTGGTCTGGAGCACATGGTATGTATAAGAGACCGGTAGGAAAAACAACTAAAAATCCACGCTATTTGCATTCTTCGTGGATTGGGCGCCTTGGGCTACAATCCTGCCACACAGTGTGGCCTTCAAACCGGGAGCGTGGGCATCACCTGGGAGCTTGTTAGGGATGCAGTCTCAGGCCCATCCCCAGACCTGCTGAGTCACCATCTACCTGTTGGCAAGACCCCTCCCCAGAGGATTAACATGCATGTTAAAGCACTGGCCTGGAACATTTTTCGAGAGGGAAAGTCTCTCACGCCTGTCAGAAGGTCTGTTATCAAAAAGGGCAAGAAACAAGTGTTGGCAAGGACGTGGCGAGAAGGGAAGCTCCATACGCTGTTACTGCTGTCCTCTGCCCCCGTCCCTCGTGCGCCAGCATTTCTGCTCTCACGCCTTCCTGCAGGCTCCTTGCGATTCTGCTCCAGTCCATTGTCACCTCGAGAATCCCCTGGACCAGCCCGTTTATACTAGTCCTACCCCTACTTCCTCACTGAGTATTTTATTACCCCGCTTCTTTTCTTCTTAACAGAGCCAAGTGTGAAATGTCAGTCTGCCTTCCCCAGTGGACTGTAAGCGCTACTGAGGGCAGGGACCCCAGCTGTCTGTCCACTTTGTATTTCCGCACTTGAAACAGCAGGCATTCAGAAAATACGTGTTCAATAAATTGATGAAAATGTTGATCACCATTGAATATTGAGAGACAATTGCAATTTTCAGAATAGAAGGCTGAGAAGTCGTTTACATCTTAATGGTATTGAACAATATTTGTTGATGGTATTTTCCTGCCCAGAAAACCCTCAATAAATTCCCATTACCCGAAATTAAAGCATAAATGTTTCAAGCTGCATTCCTAATTTCCCTCAAGGAGGTGACCTCCTTATGGAAGATACTATACTTGCTTCACAACCAGCCACTGGCCCTCTGGCTTCTTTGCTAATAAAATCCTGATTTTATTCACATATCGGAGAGTCATGAGCCTCAGGAGGTAGATTGTAATTGGTCTAAATCAGTCACGATTTCTTTCTATAGCTTTGATGACTGATTTAAGAATTAGCTTGTGACACAGTTTTAGCCAGTGAACTGTCAGGAGCCAGTTGGGGACTTCTGGGGGAGGATTCCTCCGTCCTCAAAAGGGGAGAGCACCTCATCCTCACGCAGCCATGTTCCAAGGCAGCTTTGTGTGGTGTTGATGCTGGAGCGGCCGCAGCCATTTTGCAACCCTGCAGAGACACGCCTGAGGACCGAATGAAAACGGGCAGAGCCTGGTGGGTCCCCGTCGGTGCTGAGCTGCCAAGGGAGCCAGCTCCCACCTTCTCGTCACGTGAAGTCACGGCGCGTTAGTGTTTCAGCCCCTTGGCGTTCATTCGGTGTTACGTCACAGAGAACCGAAGGCGGTTAAACGTGCGCTCTTCACGGCTGCCTCGGCACCCCACGCTGCTCAGAGCGGTGCGCCGTGCGCTTGCCTGGCTGAGGCTGTCAGGGCAAGTTCTCAGAACACAGCCTCTCACTGTGTCCCTGCTGCTCCCACCGCCTTGCGCGTTTGCTCAGAGTAGTTAGTAAAACTGTTCCTAATGCTACTGCGTAGGCACTTTCCTCAAGTATAAGATGAAAAGATAACAAAGGCAAAATGAATCCAGGACGTGTGTCCCAGAAACATGCCTCAAGGGCACAGAGCTCCTTTGGCCCCGCCCTGAGTGCCGGCTCAGTGCGGCGCGGCCGCCTCGGTGTGGTTCTGGGCGGTTCAGGGCGGCTCGAGCTGCTTCAGTGCAGTTCACGGCGGTTCAGGGTGGCTCGAGCTGCTTCAGTGCAGTTCACGGCGGTTCAGGGTGGCTCGGGCTGCTTCAGCGTGGTTCAGTGCGGTTCAGTGCAGCTCGGGCTGCCTCAGTGAAGTTCAGGGCAGTTCAGTGCGGCACGGGCTGCTTCCCTGCGGTTCAGGGCAGTTAAGGGCGGCTGGAACTGCTTCTGCGCGGTTCAGGGCGGTTCAGTGCAGTTCAGGCTTCTTCTGCGCGGGGAGGTGAGTCTTACAGACTGTGAGCATGGCCTGCCGCGGGGGGCCGGGAGCCAGGTGGCCGGGTCGGGCCTCTGTGAAGTGCGTCAGCTACCTGTTCAGGTACTATAAGAGTTTTTCCAGTAGATCTCTCTCATTGGAGGACTGTATGTGAACTTCTGAATCTCCAAACTGGGCAAAGAAAGGCAGTTGCAACAGCGCTGCTTTTAAGCGCCAACGTTAAGCGTCTCCCGAGGAGCCTGGCGATCCTGGCCCCCACACCCTGGGTAGCTTTCCGAATCTGGAGTCATCAGTGTGGTCCCAGGGCTCATTTTCTGATCCCAAATCTAAATGGCAATGCTAGCAAGCAAGACGAGTCTCTAGGGTCTGGGTGTGTGAAACACTTTCACTAAACCAGATGCACCCTTCATTGGTTGGCTTTCAAAGCATGATCTGAAGTTGCAGGGAGGCCTTTGATCCAAAACTCGCCCCCTACCCCTGGAGCAGAAGATCAGAGTACTTGCCTTCCTTGGGATGGATATCCTTGTCAGATGCAGGACTGACATCTTCTCGGGATGGCTGTGTGGAAGGAAGTTTTCAAAAAAAGCAATTTGACTTATTTATTTTGTCTTCCTAAATGGATTTTTAAAGTGCAGTTAATATGATTAGTTTGAAGTTTAAATCTATTAAGGAAAATCTACAAATTCTTCTTCACTGATTGCGTAGACTCCCTTTAATAGATTCTGATGGCAATTGGTTTTAGATTTTGCATTGAGTTCCAATAAACATTGGTAGGAGTTGGCATTTGAGCAGGGTACCTGCTCTGTACTCTGGAGGAGTGGGATTTTAATCGTCTGGCTCTCCTGTCTAGTGAGGGAGAAAGAACCTGCCTGGACTTACGGGGCTGTAAGGTCAGAGGCTGAGAGGGCCCCTTAGTGCTGGTGGCACAAACGTGGGGTACCCAGAGCCCAGGGGAAGGGGACTCGGCATCCACCTGGAGTGCCGAGAGGAGGGTCGGCGGGCGTGAGCTGAACAGGCGGATGGAAGTGTATCACCAGCTAGACGTGGGAAGTGGGGGTGACCCCAGCACATAAAACAAGAAAGCTCATGTCTGCGGGAAGTGTGGTGAGGGGAAGTCATGGAAGTTAGGCTGGAAAGGTTTTTGTGTAATTTAAAGGCCCCTCCTACTCTGTATTTAGACTTTGAACCTACAGAAGAAAATGGAGATAGGGTGGTATCCATGTGCATATTGACTGGTGAGCACATTTAAGAAGGTGGAAGGAAAGAAGTATGAGTGCCGTTTTCAGGAAACCTTAATAATTGTCGGTCGTTGTGAAGAAAAGGAAATGTGTATCCAAATTAATTTTTTTCACTGTAGCCATGTGATGTTTGATCAAGACAGGTAGGAAATGTAAGTTTCTTGTGTGTGAGACCGTTGACTCCAGAACCCTGCAGTGGTCTTATCAGTGAAATAGCAGCATCCCCTCTAAGCCTGGGCAGAGCAGCAGTCCAGGGGATTGCAGTCACCAGCCCCCTCCTGTTAGTCCACCGGCAGGCTGCTTTGGGGCTGTCTCTATAAACTCGGGAGTGTTGTCACCCAGCTAAGAATCAAAGAACTAATGAGACACATTGTTAAAATACTTTGAGCTTTAAAAGGGTCTAATAGTTTCAAGTTTAGTGGAACTTTGTCATATGCGGTTTTCTTGGCCCTGTGTCACTGAAATGTGATGAGGGTTTGTGAGTCAGTAAACCTGTGTAAGGTGAAGACTAGTCCATCTTATCCTGAGCCCCCCACCCTTTTGGAGATGAGAGGTGAGTGAGGTTCCAACAGTTGTGGCCCCAGTTCTTTCAGCTTCAACAATATGACCAAAGCAGAGCCCTTTGGGGACATTTCAGTTTAGAAGGGAACGCAAGGGGCCAAGGCCACAGGCACGGATGCCTGGCCTTTAAAACTGCACCTGGCTTCATTAAAGTCTCCAGAAATAAACCAGGAAAATGAACGCTTTTCAGTATTTAAAGAAAACTACCTATTCGAGCATCTGGCATCACAGAGCCAGGAGGCTGTAGAAGTTCCAGACTTGCCAAAGTGCCAAGTGGAAGGCAAGCCGACTGTCTGGGGCCTGCAGAGTCTGGGGTTGCCATCTGTGGGGCTGTGGCAGTCAGCTGCCTGACCACACATGCAAGGCTGCAGGGGCTCGGGGCAGCCAGCAGATAATGTCAGGGGCAAGGGAAAAGAAAGCACTAAATGTTGACTCCTTCTTCTCTTCCTTTTTCAGAGGGTATGACCAAAAGTAAAATAAGATGATGATAAAAATAATTGCCAGCCAACACTTAGAGTGTTATGTGCCAGGTACTGTAAATCCATGGTGTATTTAGGAATGCCTTACAGCCATTGTATAAAGGCTGTACTGTTATTATACCCATTTTACAGAAAAAGAAAGTGAAGGCTCGTGAAATGGAGTTCCAGTCTTGGTCTCTTGAGGATCTGAGAACTATAATCCACAGGCCAAAGCTAACCTACTGCCTGTTTGTACGAATAAAGTTTTAATGGAACACAGGCATACCATTTGTTACATACTGTTTATGGCTACTGTATGGCAGGGTTGAGTAGTTGTGACAGAGACCATATGGCCCACAAAGCTGAAAATATTTCCTAATGGTCCATAAGAGAAGAAAGTAGACTTTTTATCTATCTGACTGTAGAGTTCACTTGATGTAGAATCCCCACTTCAGTCAATTTTCAGAATATTCTAATCATAAAAGAATGGAAAATGTGGCAGAAGTGCAAGGCAGTCTAGACTAGGGAGCGTGATAATCTAGATTCTGGTCTTAATTCTGCAAAAAGTAACATTAGGTCCTTGGAAAAGTCACTCCAACTCCTAAGAAATCTTTTTTTTCCCTGATCTGCTCATTAAAGCCACACTGCCAAGCTTCCAAATTAAAAGGTTCCCCAAACACTTCTTCTGGTTTACAAAAAGCTATTTTAACTGATCAAATAAAATGCATTTTTTACCAGTTCTCCATGGCAACGCTCACAGCTCTCGCCAAATAACCTTTTGAAGTCCTATTTCTGCATGTTAGGGGTATGGCACCTTTGGGTAGAAAGATGTTTCAGAATGGGAATATAATATCTGTTTAACTTATTTTTGTTCTGTTTTTTGTGAATGCCAGGGTTTCCTTCCACTGAAACCACCTGAGCCTAAAGCTTTCTCTGGGAAGACTGAAGGCTGAATGTGAAGAGTAACATAAAAATCCCCAACGGATTGCGTTTCAAGCCGCGAATCATCACGGACAGCTCCTACACGTTGTGGGCTTGTGGTCAGCGTGGGGACCTAGGGAACAAGAGAGTTTTCCATTGCAGGACGAAGATGAGAAATCATTTTAATCTCAGGGAGTCTTAGTCTTTGGCCATCTGTGGTAAAAATCAGTCCTGGTGTAGCTTTACTCTGAAAGATTAAGGGAAAGGATTGCTTAGGAAAAAACACAGGCTGCCTTGTGATAAGTGCCTGAGATCCTGCCTTATGCAAAGAGGATTTGATGAGAAGGTTGGTGATGGGACTTATATCTTGTTCCAATAATGCAGGGTTTCCCTGGTGGCTCAGCTGGTAAAGAATCCACCTGCGATGTGGGAGACCTGGGTTGGGAAGATCCCCTGGAGGAGGGCATGGCAACCCACTCCAGTATTCTGGCCTGGAGAATCCCATGGACAGAGGAGCCTGGAGAGCTACAGTCCATGGGGTCGCAAAGAGTCGGACAAGACTGAGCGACTAAGCGCACACTCACACATCCAGTCTTCTGGCCTGGAGAGTTCCATGGATTGTATAGTCCTAGGGGTCGTGAAGAGTCAGACACGACTGAGTGACTTTCACTTTCCAATAATGCATCATGGTCATTTGAAGCAAGGAACATGTTAATCTGGTGATCCCCTCTTGACTCTTTTGTACGTAAAGTGTAAAGATTTGGAGTGGGAGTGGGAAGGAGATAATTAAATTTATATCTTTGAATTTGACCTCAGTCAAGTTTGAATCTGAAAGACACTCTGTATATTTTAGAAAGAGAAAGATGTCAGAACTTGATGCCCACTGTTTAGTAATGAACTTCCATTCGGCTAATATCAGCTATAGCCCGTTACGTCTCAAAGTGATAAAGCACTGCATCCACGGAGACTGATCTCTTCTGACGATACAGGCTTCTGTAGATACAGGCTTCTGTAGTGGAGTGAAGAGGGTGTGTGTGGGGGGGGAGGGGGCTGGTCCCCAAAAGATTTGCCCATGTCCGAACCCCTGGAGTCTGCTAATGTTACCTAAAGTGGGAAAAGGGTCTTTGAAGATGTAGTTAAACAACTCGAGATGAAGTGGATTATCTGGATGGGCCCTAAATCTAACGCAAATATACTTACAAGAGACAGAATAGAAAACATAGCCAGCAGGAAGCAAAGTGACGCAGAGCGGAGACTGCAGTGATGCGGCCCCAGGCTCAGGAGTGCTGGGGCTCCTGGAGACCGGGAGTCCCAGGGGGTCCTCCTCAGATCCCCCAAGCAGCGCGACCCCGCTGACACCGATTTCAGACTTCCGGCCTCGGCAACCATGAGACGATACGCTTCTGTTGTGTTAAGCACAGTTCCGGTGCTTTGTTACAGAAGCCTCAGGAAAGGAATAGCGTATTCAAGATACATCTCTCCGATCTGTCCTAATCCAGCCTGTCTGGGAATGCCCACAGGGCTTCCCCGGTCTCCCCTGGGATCCTGCCGAGAAGGAAAGACTGTGGGATTATGCTGATTGGTGGCAGACACTGCGCTTTGCCAAAAACAGAGGAGCACCAGACTTGACCGGAGCCCCTTCAGCATTTGATTCATTCTGTGGCAGTCCTCATCCACGGGCAGTGGAGAGAACGACTGGGAATAAAGACAGGAAAATGTGTGCAGTGAGTTGCCACCATTCACCACGGAAGGTTACTGATCTATTTCCAATCAATTTAAGTAAATCTTCTCGAGATGAAAGGGTGGGATACTTGTCAATAATAAACAATACGACTGATTTTTACTTCCCAGAAGCTTCATTTGTAAAGCACCTTTAATATGCAGGTTAATTTGCACTCTCTTGTCTCACGATACCTCTGTGAAGCAGGTCAGATAGCTGTGATTATGGATCTTTCAAAGCTGTGCCTCTGAAAGCTGGAAACTAATGAGGGCAGCCTGATTGAAAGATAATTTTTTCTGATCCAATGCCCTGCTCATTGGCTTACTTGCTAGGGATTGATTGGACTCAAAAGAGACTTGATAAATTCACAGCATATTTACCTGGCTGTGTTCCTGAAGAAGACTAGGAAAAAAAGTTTCAAAGAGGAAAAATGGAGATTTGCCTTATCATGTACCAAAACATACAGATGTAACATCTTATATAGAGTATGAAAAGGGTTCCAATTCACATTGGTGGCAAAGAGTTAGATTATTCAATAAATAGCATGGTCTTTATTTAGAGGAAAATAAAATTGTATACCTGCCTCAAACACACACAAATAATTGTCAGGTTAAAGAGTTAATTGCAAAAATTAAGACAATACATTATTACAGAGGTCTATTTTCATCATTTAGGATTGAAGAAGGCATGTGTATGCATGGTGAGAACTTGAGAATTGTAGACAATCAGACAAATCTGATTATACAAATTAAAAATGATGTGGCCAAGATGCCAGAAATAGTTAAAAGAAAAATAATATGTAGTGGTAAATATTTGCAATATATATGTTATTAATTAATATACTCAATGGCTCTGGAGCCGTAACTGTGGACCAGGCAGGCACTGTGGTTGGTGCTGAGGACTCAGCTCTGAATAAGACAAGAATAGACCATCCCTTGTAAAACGTGTGGCTGTGTAAGCAAGGAGCCACACTGAACCGTTTAGAGCATAATAAGCGTTACAACGGTCAAGTCTGGATGCCCCGGGAAAACACGGTATGCAGGAGTATCAACAAACAAGAGTTAATATTTACAGTGTGTAAATAACTCGTGGAATCAATGAGAGAAACATTAAGATAGAAAAGTCAGCAGATACATACTGGAAATTCACAAATGGAGAAATATTTTTCACCAATAAATAAAGAATGTCTATCCTCAGGCGTAATCAAATATATGCAAACCAGAATTAGTTGTGGTGTTTTATCAGATTATCAAAGAATGAAATGAGTTGTGATGAAAACTGCTAATGATAAGATGTAGAGAAATGGGAACTCTCACCTGTTTTGGTAGGAGTGTAAATTGCAGAAACTCTGATGATGCATATTAACACTCACAATTTAAAAACTGGTCTCTTTGTTCAACATAGTATGAACCAAATGTTTGCATCTCCCCCAAATTTACAGTTGAAACTCTAACCCCCAGTGTGATGATGTTGGGCCCTTGAGAGGTAATTAGTATTAGATAGATCATGTGGTTGGGGCATCCGTGATGGGATTAGTGCCCTTGGAAACAGACAGCAGAGAGCTTGCTTTTTCTCCCTCCACACACACACACACCATGAGGACACATTGTCTTATAGAGTATCACTCAGCAAATGATAGAGTGACTCCTTGCATAAAGACATGGCTATATGTTTTAAGACGTTTTGTTAAGTGAGAATTATATTTCAATATATAACATGATTTGTTTCTGTAAATAATACATACATATGTAGGCATATACTCATAAAGTGCTACAGTGTGCCGAGTACTGTGCTATGCATTTGGCATAATTTGTCTCAAAAATAAATTTCGTTTACTCCATACAACATTCACATGTGTTTCAGTTCAGTTCAGTCACTCAGTGATGTCCAACTCTTTGCGACCCCAAAGAGGTTTAGGTAGTAATATTATCCCTATTTTACAGATAAATAAGTAAAGTCTAAGAGGTTAAATTGCCTAGCCACACAGCTAGTAAGTGGTAAAGCTGGAGTGTGAATTTATGCTCTGAATCACTACACGGTACCTAAATGTTCAAAAAGGACAAATGCCAAGTTATTATTTTAGATTAAGGATGAGAATCAGAATAGAAATATTAGGGCCTTTGAAGTGAAGTGAAGTGAAGTCGCTCAGTCATGTCCGACTCTTTGCGACCCCGTGGACTGTAGCCTACCAGGCTCCTCCGTCCATGGGATTTTCCAGGTAAGAATACTGGAGTGGGTTACCATTTCCTTCTCCAGGGGATCTTCCCAACCCAAGGATCAAACCCTCGTCTCCCGCATTGGAGGCAGACGCTTTAAGCTCTGAGCCACCAGGGAAGCCCAGTTAGGGCCTTTGGTATCTTGATATTATTTATTTTACTGGCAATAAATGGTTATTGTTAAAAATCCAAAGGTTTCTCCTATTTTTGAAGAAAAAGAACAAGTGAGGTAATTCCATGACTTTTGCGTTATCTATAAAATATTTACAGTCAATAAATGATTAATACTGTCACATCAATGCAAAATACACTGAAACCTGTCATATTGGATACTTTCTTAATTACTTTGTTATCAGAAAACCAGTTCAGTTTTAAATGAGGGAAAGAACGCTTTAACGTCAATTATTCTCCTAGAAAACTTGCAAGAGAAGGAGAACTATAAAATGTCCAAGCTTGGGTTAACCATGGATTTCCTAAGCTTGCATTATTCAGATGGACACAATTTTCCTGCTTTGTCACTTGGCAGGCATCATTGCGGCTTAGTAGAAATAGGTTTACATTGAAAGTAAATTCAATTGAATTAAAGATCTGGGTTTAAACCCTAGCCCTGCCTTTTTAACTAGGTAATTGACAAATTATTTACCCACTTCGAACTTACTTTCTTCACGTTTCAAACTGGGATGTTAGTCCCTACTTTTTGGGTTTACACACATGAAATCTTCTAATGTATCCAGCACATTGTCAACCACTTTGTCGGTGCTTAACAAACATTGGCCGTATCTGTGGAGATACAGTTTAAGCTCTCAACTAGAGAGTTAAATTGGTCAACTCAGATTTTTCTGTCCTCAGCTCCACCCATCCAGAAGGAAGGTGGTTCTCTCCCACTCAGCAACACAAGCCGGCAGCAGCAGCATCGGCCCGGCGCTTGTCGCCATGGCAACAACCACAGTCTCCCTGCCTCCTGCTCAGTCTCTGCTCCCATCGTCCCTCCTGGAGCCAGACTCAGCCTCGGCTCCCCCTCAGATGTCCTTTTGAAAAGGATAGATAAACTGTAGCAAGGATAAATTGGACCTCTCTCTTGTTCCCTCAGAGTAAGATACCACTGTGGTCCAATTTTAAAGCAATGTAACTAAATATTGTGTTTCCATTCTGATAACAACACAAGATTCCCTTATTTGGTGGAAATATAAGAAGTAGGCAAGACTTTTGATACTTAGCTCTTGTGGATTTTTGCTCTTTAAAGCCCTAAACTGGGGGCACTCTGACTGAAGTGACCGCAAGAGCGAAGACACAGATGTAGGAGAGCTATCAGTGAATCTGGAGGTCTGCGGGGGAGCTTGGCGGGAAGAGAAGGTTGACGCAGGTGAGGAATAGAACACATGGCTATAGTACTAGATTGTGGTCAGGCTGTGATATAATGCATACGAATGATCTCACTGGCCTCCCAGGAGACGTCATCTCTCATTGTACCAAATTTCTCTGTAATAATCTCTATAGAGTCCTATACTCCCTATGTCTCTGTGATTCTAGCATCTTCAAGCAATCCAAATGTGTAGAAACTCAACAGTATTTGGTCTTAAGCAGTTTATCATCTATGACCCTACATGCAATGGTAATACTTGCATAAATTATTCTTTTAGCTCACAATTTCCAACAAGCAGATATGTCTAAATTTTAATTTTTACAGGAATAATATTTTTGCAAACATTAATCTGACATTTTTTTTCATTCCCAGAAACCAAGTCGCTATGTAGCTCTGTATTTAACAAATCAATGGACTTCATCATGTCATGGGAGTTTGAAACAGAGAAGTCATTTCTTGAGTGGAAAACCATATTTTAAAAAATTCACGGTGAGATCATAGTGCTGAAATCCAGGCTCTGTTGGGTGAGATGGGGCGGGGGAAGGTGGTTTCAGTTTGCCAAAATTCCCTTTACAAATCAAATTCTAAGCCTACAGAATCTGGATGACTGTATTTTATGTTAAGCCCTAGTGTAGTGAGGACCGATGTTTGCTCTAAGGGACATTTCCCCCTTAGAGAGACAGGGAAAGCCCTTCCTGTTTTGTTTTGTTTTTTTTTTTTTTCCATTTATTTTTATCAGTTGGAGGCTAAAGCCCTTCCGTTTTTGAGAGGAGGTTGCTAAGAGAAGAAAGCAGAAGAAATACAAGTCGTCAGATGTGACTATCCCAGCCGCCTGGCCCCTTGGCGTTGAGTTGTTGGAGTGCGTAGCACAAACATGCTCCAGAGGAGCGGCTCATCCTAGGACGTGTTTCGGAGCATCCCCACAGTCGGCAGGACACTGCGGCCGGCGCGGCGCCAAGCTGGCGTTTCGAGACGGCTGAGGACGGTGTCTAGGGAGCCGGGCTCCGGACGTCACCCCGTTTCTTCATGCCCTGCCACGTGCTGTGTCGCTGGCGGGGACGGGGAAGGAGGACACAGCAGACCGGAGGAAGCCTAGGCTGAGAAAGGAGACGTCACAGCGGTGACGTCACGACCAGCGCGACGACCGCACCCGGGGAAGCGCACTTCGGTGAGGCGCTTCCGGAAGAACGGCCCTTACCCAGACCCACCTGCGGCCGCTTGTATTAGGAAGTCGATTTCCTGAATTTTACGGGAGGCGCACAGGGCCCCTAGACAGACCAGTCATCAAATCACAAATGCCACTTCCTTCTGATTTAAGGGTTGGCCGAGAAATGCTTCCACATGAGTTCAGTTCAGTTCAGTCGCTCAGTCGTGTCCGACTCTTTGCGACCCCATGAACCGCAGCACGCCAGGCCTCCCTGTCCATCACCAACTCCCGGAGTTTACGCAAACTCATGCCCATCGAGCCGGTGATGCCATCCAGCCATCCCATCCTCTGTCGTCCCCTTCTCCTCCTGCCCCCAATCCCTCCCAACAGGAGGGTCTTTTCCAACGAGTCAACTTCGCATGAGGTGGCCAAAGTATTGGAGTTTCCGCTTCAGCATCAGTCCTTCCAATGAATATTCAGGGCTGATTTCCTTTAGGATGGACCAGTGGGTTGTCCACATGAGTAGACGGTTCTTATTTCATCTTCCTATAGAAGAGGAAGTGAGGCTTTCAGCCCAGAGATAATTTATCTTTCATCGTTTTTGCTGTAGTGCTTTACTAAAATGTCTTTAGAACTTTTAGTGGAGTTGATTGGCAGTGTTGTGTTTTTGCTGCGAAGCAGAATAAATCATGATGCATGAATACATATCTGCCCTTTTAGATCCTTTTCCCACATGGGTTATTACAGAGTATTGAGTAGTGTCCCCTGTGCCATACAGCAGGTCCGCATTAGTTGTCTATTTTATATAGAGTGATGTATATGTGTCAGCCCCAGTCTTCCAGTTTATTCCTCCCCTACTGCCCCTCTCCATTAGTGTGTTTTCTACCTCTATGACTCCTTTTCCATTGTGTAAATAAGTTCATTTGTACCATTTCTTTTAATATCCCACACATAAGTGATGCCATATTATGATTGTCTTTGAGTTACTTCACTTAGTATGCCAGTCTCTAGGTTCATCCCTGTCACTGCAAGTGGCCTCATCTCATACTTTTATGGCTGAGTAACATCCCATTGTATATGCGTACCACATCTTCATCCGTCTCCGCTGTTGATGGATATTTTGGTTGCTCCCATGCTCTGGCTCTTGTGAACAGTGCTGTGGTGGTCATTGAGGTGCATGCATCATTTCAGATTATGGTTTTCTCCAGATACATGTCCAAGAGTGGGTCTGCTGGATTATATGGTAGCTCTATTTTTAGTTTCTTAAGGAACCCCACGCTGTTCTCCATAGTGATTGTACCAATTTATATTCCCACCAACAGTTTCTTTTAAAAGACAGTTTCTGTATTCAGAGCCCCTTTAGTTCCATTCCTATGTTTTCCTAAAGTCATTGCAGATTTTTCTTTGTATCTCCAGCAGGTTTTCAGTCTTTCCTAATTCTACATCTCGTCCATGGAATGTTTTCTCATTTTTAGAGTTATTCTAAAGTTATTGCTTTCACCTACCTGTTTAACTATTTAGGTACATTTCTATGTTACCATTACAATGAAAAAACAGCTCTTTTAAGGAGCTTTATTTTGTCTTACAACTGGTGCAGCAAACCCACTCCAAGTGTTGGTTCTCTTCTGTCTCCAGATAAAATTGGAGAAGTGTACCATTAACCTTTCTGATCATAGCTAGAAAATAAAAATATTTAATCTGTAGAGTAGCCTCAATTCAAACACCTGGATTTCTAGTCAAAACTCTGAATTATATTCACACTTGCAATCTCTCCTTCCTCCAGCTCTGGCCTATCAGCTGATGTGGGAAGGGGAAGGGGCGTGATTAGCTCCATCATTCCCCACTCATCTCCATCTACCCTCAGCTCCTTGACAGGAGAGTGGGAGGAGAGGCAAGGGGGTGAGGAGGCGGTGGGGAGTCTTCCTTGACTGGCCTCAATCAGCAGTAGACATCCAAAGCTGGCTCTGCCACAGAACACTTTCCTGGGTTTTCTGGAAGCCTCCCCTTTGCTGGCAGTCTCTCACTGAAGTTTCCTTTGATGTGGGTGCAACTTTGTCCCAATCACTGGCTTCCTCTCACCATCCCTGGATATCTTGTGGTGCATTTCCACCTTTGAATGCAACATCTTCCCCAGACACAGCCCATTTTTCCTTTAATCAGCTGGTAGGAATCCTTTTCAACAATAAAAAGAAGAAAGTTCGCTCAGTCGTGTCCGACTCTGCGACCCCATGGACTGTAGCCCACCAGGCTCGTCCATCCATGGAATTTTCTAGGCAAGAGTACTGGAGTGGGTTGCCATTTCCTTCTCCAGGGGATCTTCCCAACGTAGGAATCAAACCTGGGTCTCCCGCAATTCGGGCAGACGCTTTACCATCTGAGCCACCAGGGAATCAACTATTCCCTACCCTTATTTTGAGAAAGTCAAAGCTGGATTTGGACTGTGTGTGTGACAAGCCTTGCAGACATAGTCTTGTGCATCATTTTGGATGCAGTTTCCATCTATTGTCTGCGAGCTTCAGCCTACACCAAGCCTGAGGTCCCTCTTAGCTCCCCGCTGTGTTCCCTGCAAGCAGACCCACGGCAGGTGGCGGGCGGTGTGGGTTGCAGTGAGCTCCTGCGTTCCCTGCTCCCTCACCTCCGGGACCCCCACCTCCTCCCCACCTCCTGAGTGCCTCCTTCTGTGGAGTCAATCCTAGAGCACCTATTCTATGCTTTTTTCATCCTTTGATTCTTCCTTGTTCATCCTTTGATTCACTCTTCCCAGTTTATTGTTTCTTTGGTGGATATTTCCTCACCTCCTAACCTAAAGATTTTTATTTTTTGTTCCCACTTTCTATTCAATTCAAGCATCCTATAGAAAAGATAAGGACTGTATTTCTTCAAAAGAAAAGTTTAGGAAGTTTCTTCGATACCCTGGGCTCTTTGTCCACAGATTCTTATTTGCTCCAAGGGAACTCTCTGCTTGTAAGAACAGGAGAGACACTATTGTGTGTTGGCTACAAAGGTGAAGCCTCGAGCATTGAAAAAGAATCATGTTGTGAACTCTGTATGTTTGTAGTATTTCAGCTTGTGTGTACTTCTTTTGTTCCACTTCTTTACTTGTAGTAGAAGGGCAAATAAAAACAAACTTTGAAAAATGACCTTGGTAAAACAACAAGTACGGTTTTTTCAGATTGATATTTAAAAGAAAATAACAGAAATGGGTAAAATGATGTTAAGGCATAGCTAGGAAGATGTTAAAATCAGCACACTGTATTTTATTGTGATCAGTGATTTATTTGGCCACATGATAAAGGCTATAAATGCTTTCAACTTTCCTCTGGATCCTAAAAAGAATGTTTCTTGTTCACATTAGACTAATACACTTTAGAAAATAATTTGAATTTAAAGAAGATAAATATTTAGAAAAATTTTGGCTAGATTGCCTATTAAAGAGGATTTATATATTCACCATTAGTAATTGCCAATGAGGAAACTCTGAACAGCTGCCATCTAGAATTCTAAAATATCACTCTGTGTTAACTGCGCAGCCTAAGCACCATAGCTCCACAAAATGAAGTGCAATTTTCTCTTCATTCGGAGAAAAGAGCAAGTTCAAGACTAGTTATGCATTAAACAGTCCATTTGGGGAGGCTAATTAGAGGAGACCTTGAAACAGAAGTCATCAGAAAAAGCTAGCAGATGAGTCTCTAGGAGATTTAGTTTGTCCTTTGTCACAAACAGGGATACCTGTGAAAAGTGCCTGCTGCCCTCGTGCATAGCCTGGGCGTGAGGTTTGCGGGCTTTCTGATCCCGAGGGAAAGAACAGGACTAGTTCAGCAGACTGTCTTTGGGGGCCCTGGAGCCTCTGAGTATCAGGTTTCCAAATGAGTAGAGCAGGTGTGAAAAATCAAGTGCCAAAAAAATAGACACGGGCACACAAGAATTTGGATTGTTCTGTTTTCCCCAGGACTTCATTAGGACCAAGAAAGAGCAGAACAGACAGCCTTAAGATGGTCACATTTTTAACAGGAAACCTAATATGTGAAAAAAGTATCTGAGTTCCATCCCATTTACATACACTTGGATTAGTGTAACTCTCACTCCAGCCAAATAACAATGCCCCTGGAAACTGGCCTAGTTTAAGATCATGTTATTTTGGTAACATTTTCATCAAGAATAAGAAAGAAGTAATTCTGTATACATTGTGTTCACTTTGGTATCAGTAATGTGCATATTTCTAGAAAATTTAGACAATACATTTTCTTAACAAATTTGTGTCAGATTATCTGTATCCAGGTTTCTCAATATTGTATCATAAAAGGGCAAGCAAAATACTTTGGAGAAAAGTAAGTGTGAATTGTCCATTATGAGTGCTGTCTACCTTATTTAGTGACCACTCTCATGAAATATCTCTGGGAAGACTGCTCTGGGCCTTCTTTGTAAGGAATGGACAAAATGCCCCTAGAGAGAAGACCACAATCATAAAATCATAAATTAAGCATTTTTTTTCTTAGAGCCTCTGTTTTCTGAAGTTGGCAGCCTAGCCCTGAAACCAGATAAACCGTAAGTTCAACACTTAAACTTTATCGGTGTCAGAAACTCTCGGGTGACCTATTAAAATCTAAGATCATGTACAGAAACTCTTTTTATTGTGAAAAAACTAGTTCTGTTCTTCACATACAAAATAACAAGACTGAGGAAGCTCACTTCTGGTGATTACATAATGAGGTTTAATGAAAGGTCGAAGCTGCCCCTCCTCTGACTTGGGATAGGCAGTGATTAAAGGCCAAGAGGGTTGCCTTTAGGTCTTACTATTCAGTGCTCTTTACCCTTCAAGGATTCCTCTTCAGGTACTCCTCACCTTTTTAGAGGAGGTATCTTGGTCCTCTTGATCTGGGTCAGCTACTGCAAGTATATGCTTCTTACAAAAAAAAAAATCTCCAAATCTCTGCAGTCTATAATCTCATGAATGTGGACCACCTCATTCATATTTAATGCCCACAACAAGAGATGGTATTCAAAACATTTAACAGACCAGTAAGATAGCTTCACGGATGATTCACAGGCGCCCTGGAATAGACCTGGAAGTCCTGTGTGTCTCTAGTTGGAGGATGATGGAGATGCGTGACCGGGGCCGTGGGGACCCTGTAGACACTCAGGCACTGATTATTTGCCAACTTGCACTGAAACGTTTTCATATTTTCTCAATCAGTACAGCTGAACCGGCCAGAGTTACCTGGTTGGACGCCCTGCTCACGACACCAGGAGGAAGAGATGAGCATTTCTCTTTTATAGTCGAGGAAGCTGAGCTCAAGGAGGTTAAGCAGTGTTTCTGTCGTCCCCCAACTTGCAGGGGGCAGAGAGGAGGGGATCCTAGAGCTCACCCCGCTCGGGAGATGCCGAAGCACGGGCTCTGTGCCCTGGCAGACTCCGGGCGGCGTCCCCGCGGCCAGGCCCAGGTTTACCCAGCTCCTCAGCGTCTAGTCTGATGTTGTACCATGCTCAGATGTAAACTCTGAGCCTTCTTACTCTGTGAGGTTGGCCCTGCTGGAAAAGGCTGCCTGAAGACCTGGCCCAGCGCAGCAGCTGCAGGAGCCCGCGGTACAGTCGGACCACGTGAGACTCTGGAAGACTGTACTCGACGCCTGTCTTTCTGAATAAGCGGTAGGAGCTTGAGGGACCATCTTTTCTGGGGTTGCTTTAGGAAAAGAAAGAAAATGAAGTCGCCGAGTCGTGTCCAACTCTTGGTGAGCCCATGGACTGCAGCCCACCAGGATGCTCTGTCCATGGGATTTTCCAGGCAAGCATACCGGAGAGGGTTGCCATTTCCTTCTCCAGGGGATCTTCCCAACCCAGGGATCAAACCTGGGTCTCCTGCATTGCAGGCAGACACTTTACCCTCTGAGCCACCAGGGAAGCTTTGGGAATAGGAGGCTTGAATACATTCCTCTTAAATGTATAATTTTTTCTCTTTCTCCTTCTCGCTGAAAATCAGTCAAGTATACAAAAGAAATGAATTTTCCTTTTTCTCTGAAAAATTCCTCAACACTTAAAAATGTTGTTGTTGTCTTTAAAGTTAACATGCATTCATTGTAGATGATTGAAAAAAATTTCCTTTAAAAATTACTTACATTCTCGCTACCTGTTATTTTATTACATTTATTTACATATTTAGAATCATAGTATTTAGCACTTTAAAGTTATTTTAACATTATTAATTTTTAAAAAGTCAATATTTTTGAAAGTTTCATGAGTTTTTTCCCTATTTTATTGCATTATATTTGAAATTAATGTGATTATTCCTTTATGGATGGACACTTAGGCTATTTCCAGTTTTTCAGCATTCTACACAATGCTCCATCCAAATCCTAATAACATGAGGCTGACTCACCGCAGGCTGTTTTTTTCTCAGGGAAAACCCTAAGAACTGAGATTACAGAGACTCGGTGTGGGTGTCTGCTCGCTACCCGAAGCAGCTACTCCTCTGGGTCTTCATGGAGGCCTGGCGCAGGAGCAGACCCCGAGGGGGCGCACGGGCCTGCGGGGCCGGCGCGCCCTCCGTGCTGGGAGCCCGTGTTCGTCCTCTCGGCAGCCTCGGGGTCTGGGGGCCCGGTCCTGCCGGCGCAGCGCAGCACGCGAGAAGACAGGCCCTGGCGGCGCCCCGGAGCGCTGGGACGTCAGACCGACCTGCCCGTCCTCCTGGGGCCGCCGGAAGCTGGCCTGCGGGCCGTCACCGCGCGCTGAGCTGCAGGGCCGAGGGCGCGGCTGCCTGTGCGCCGGTCACTGTCCTCGGGGACCGCCGGGACCCGGGGTGCCGGGCCCTCAGCCCGCTGAGAGGCGCACGGGGCCGTCGGTCTCTCGGGCTGCGCCCAGACGGCTGGGACGCTGGGGTGCGCTCACTCCCTTGCCCCTGAGGAGCAGCCTGGAGCGGGGCTTCCTCCTGACTGCTCGTCCCGAGCCGGGAGGGGTAGGAGGGCGTCCTCTGTCTCTCTGTTTTTTGATCTTGGCGTGGCTGAGTTTGCACTCGCTCAGGATGTAGGAGCCGCTCATTTATTTCCCGACCTGGATCAGGGCCTCTCATGTCACCCTCTTGGGGACCTCAGGGAGCTTCAGCCGGCACTGCTAGCCTTTCCCTGCAACCATGCAGAGCCCCACACTTAGCCCCAACAATAGGAATAGGAATATTAAGCTTCTGTTCACTCTCCCAGTCCCAGCCCTGACGGTACACTGTACGTGCTCCTATCAAATGACGCCAGGTGATTTTCCTGGTCAAAGGGGTGGAATTGCAGGAACAGAATGATGTCCAGTTAATGGCTGACGTAAGTAGTTCATAGACTTCGCTGCAGCCTCCAGCGCTAAGTCCAGCTCACTCACCCGCTTCAGCGACCCTGTAACTTCTTCAAAGAGAACGTTTGGACAGCAGAGCCGGCCGGCTCACTGCGCCTTCGATAAGGGAGCCCACTCCCTTGGCTTGTTCTTTGAGCATAATGTGCTCACAGCACATGTCAGGACTGATTTCGCGTAAGAGAAAAAACCTTCAGGCAACTTAAGCGTGAAATGAAACGCAGGCGATGAAACTTGTAACTCAGGCCATGAGAAGTTCAAGCAAAGCTGAGCTGGGCGTCAGGCCGTCACCAGCGCTCGGCTTCTCTCTGTCCTCATCTCTCAGCTTTGTTCTGTGTTGACATCATCCTCCTTGTCCCTGTCTGGGCGTGGACAGATAGGTAGATTCTGCTGGGTCTGTTTCTTTGCAGAGTGCTGACTAGCAGAGTGGGATAAGCAGCAGAAACTCTCCCTGTCTTCTCTCTAAGCCAGTCTGTTTCAGGTGGTCTGCTCCAGAGCTCTCCTTGATGGTCTCCCTGACTTCATTCTTGGAGAACCAGGCATCACCCACTTTAGAGTTTCACAGGGCACTGGACTTGTGTTTCAGTCTGGTCGTTCTGTTTTCACATAGACTGCCTCCGTTTCCCTGCCTTTACTGGAGGAAAAGCTCTTTCTTTCTTGGGTCCCTGCTGTGTATAAAATACTGTGTTACATGTTTTATGGGATGTGGATAGGAAATATTTGTCTCTTTCTCACAAACGGGGGGGGGGGGGGTGGGGGGAGCGGGGAGTCGGATAATCATGGTCTTCTCTGCCCTGCTACCCTGGTTTTCTTGCTCATCTCTAGTTAGACATTCATAGTATCTCTATAAACCGTGTTTTGTCCCCACACTGCTGTTAGAGGGGTAATTAGGTTCTGTGACCAGGTGCAGTAAACCACGGTGATGATTCGAAAGAGCAGGAGAATTGGCTTGAGTAGCAAATTGGAGCAAGCTTTAAGGGGGTCGGGGGCCTGCCAAGCGGGTCAAGGCCAGAGACGGTGCGGCTGTGCCCAGCTCGGCAGTGAGGTCTGTTACGACGGAGCAGGGAGAGCCGCCTCTCAGGGGACCTGCCTCGCCTCGCAGAAGCCAGCCTGCATCCTGCAAGCGGTCACACGGCCCGGGGTGCGGACCCAGGGCCTCCTCTGACCTTATGTGAGATCCCGGGGGAGGCCGCTTCGCCACTGGGTTTGTCCCCTCCTCCTCGGCTGGAAGATGACGCGCCCCCGGAAGCCTGGCTTCACTGTTGTACTGGATCCTTGCCGTCCCTCAGAATCCCGCAGGTTGGCTGCTTTTTGTTTGTCTTCTTTGTTTTTAATACTTATTTACTTGGCTGCCCTGGGTCTTAGCTGCAGCCATGAGATCTTCTGTCTTCGCTGTGGTGTGTGCGATCTGGTTCCCGACCAGGAGAGACCCCGGCACCCTGCGTTGGGAGCTGAGTCTCAGCCCCGGACCAGCAGGGAAGTCCTGGAGCCCACCTTTAAACGGTCCTACACTGGGGTCCATGTTCTGCTCTCACCGGCTTGGAAAATTCTTATTGAGATTTGAATAAAGAGCCTGACATTTTCACATTGCTCTGAGCCCTGCAAATTATTCAGCTGGTCCTGCAGGCCAGGTCAGTGGCTCCCCAGGGCTGTTCTATGGACTAAGGGACCCAAAGCCTATCGGTATGGAAACACTGGGTTCACCATTAACAGTATGGAAACAGTTGTGTTAAAAAAATCTTCAAGTCTTTAGTGTGCCCATGTGTTTTGTAGCCATCCAGAAAAGGGATGTGAAAGTCATTTCCAAACTTACTTGGCCACAAAACCTCTTTCTTTGTACAAGAAGGGTGTAGTATAACAAGTATCACACAGACTGCGTGTTGGGGAATGTTGGCCTTGATGTTTGCTTAGGTGTCTGTGAACTCTGCAACCTTTACCTTCTAAATACAGTGAGTTTATGTGGAGAGTGGAGTTGGGAGGTGGGAAGTGAAGCTGCAGTTAAGAGTGAGGATGGTGCTATTCATTGACCCAGGGCTCTGCTACAAGAAAGACTTAGGCTCCTCCAGCCTCAAGGAAGCCCACACAGACTCACCGTTTTCCTCCTCTGAATCTTTGCTTATGTTGTTTTGTCTCCTTAAAGGCCCTGTTCTATTTCAATCCAGTAATTTCTGTTGTTTCTTTTTCTAAAATGTATTTCAGATTTACCTACCCACCTCCCAGCTTCACCCTGGCATAAAGCACGCTGCCCCAAAGGGCCCACCCTGCTTATCCCCCGAGCTCAGTCCATTCTCCACGTGGTGCTCCGTCCCTACCTTTTCAAGGTGTAAATTGGCTTCATACCGCTGCTCAGCTTGAAGCCCTTCAAGAGTCTTTTCTACATTTGGGAGAAAATCCAGATTCCTTCTCATGACCAATGCCTTACAAGCCCACCTACCTCTCCAGCACCCTCTCAAGCTGGCTGACCCTTGAGTCCTTCTTGATAATCCCCAATTCTTTTTCTTTTTAAGAACTTGTCACTGAGGCTCACAGGATTTTGCTCATCCCAATCCCCACTTTTCAAATGGCTGGCTCTTCTTGTGCCTCGGATCTCCACTGAAACTCACAGAGACTTCCCCTGCCCACTTTGCCAAAGTAGGACCCTGCCCTGCCCCCAGCACCGCCCTCCCCGGGTGACGCACTCCGTGCCTCCTGCCCCTTTAATCCTCATATCCACAGAGAGAAAGAAAGTGAAGTCGCTCAGTCGTGGCTGACTCTTTGTGACCCCATGGACTGTAGCCCACCAGGCTCCTCTGTCTATGGGATTTTCCAGGCAAGATACTGGAGTGGGTTGCTGTTTCCTTCGCCAGGAGATCTTCCCAACTCAGGGCTTGAACCCGGGTCTCCCACATTGTAGGCAGATGCTTTACCGTCTGAGCCACCAGGGAAGTCTTGTTATATCCGTAACAAGCTGTAACTGATGTGTTTACTTGCATATTGTCTACTTATTCACTAGGAGG
Source organism: Dama dama (assembly GCF_033118175.1). Lineage (NCBI taxonomy): Eukaryota > Metazoa > Chordata > Mammalia > Artiodactyla > Cervidae > Dama > Dama dama. The sequence goes on from NC_083689.1 coordinate 108,920,857, forward strand.
CAGGCAGCTTGTGGCTCGGGATTGTGTTCCTCTTGTGTCCCCAGTTCTCTGCACGTGCCTGGCACATGATGTGTGTCCAGTAAATATTTTTTGACTGAGTACTTCCTAAAGGTCTATATCAGACGCTGGCTCCTTGTCCACGATGTCTTCTTCTCCCAAGCGGAAGCAGTGTCTCCTTTGTCCACGCTCCTGTAGCTCTTTACCTGCACCCCAGTACAGTTCTCATCTTTGTCTCTCAGCATTATCTGTGGGATGATTGCATCCTCCCAGTCCCTCAGGTTCCTGTCCCGGTGTCTTAGTGATCTTTTTATACTCCCGTTGTGTCTGGCACAGAATAGGTGCTCAATGAATTCTGATTGAATGGATTTGAATAATTGAAAGAACTTTCAATAGAAAAGGCAACTGAAAAAAAAAATGTTAGAGAGGTTTACTTAAAAATAAAACCATGGTAAGCACTGGACTCCTTGCCAACAACTGTTGTGTTTCCTGGCTACTCTAGAAGTCTTGGAGAACAGCCCGAACACCAATCTCCACCGATCCAAATCGGCTCCATTAAACACTCCCCGGGCCTGTGAGATGGATGGATTGGGAGCCAAGTCTTGATGGTTGAGGAGAGATTTCCCACCTCCAGGCGCTCCCGACCCCAATAACGGCCTTGCCGTGGAAGCTTTCAAGGAGGAGACCCTGCCGTGGTCATGAGGACTGAGCGGGGCTGTTTTTTCTGGACCTTTCAGAAGTGTCTCCTGATTGAGGAGGAAGCCTGGATATAATGCATGGGTGGGGCTGCAGCAAAGACTTAGGGGGAAAGAAAGGTTTCTGTCCCTGCCAGGACACTTAACGTGAGTGACCATTACCACTCTGAGTTCATTTCGTTGTATCTGTAAAACAGTACATATCTCACAATATTGCTGTAAGTATTAATTAGGGTAATTACATGCCTTAACTTTATGTACTTTCAGTAGGTGGTAAATGCAGGTTAAGCTCCTTCCTCTCATCTCTCCCATTCCAGGTGCGAGCTCCACCTGGGACCCCTGGGATAGGCCAGTTCTTGGTTTTCTGCAACAAGAATCATGTAGAAAGGAGGAGAGTGGGTGATAAATGTGTGTGTGTGTGTGTGTGTGTCCATGTGGCTCGTGACTGTACATACATCATATGAAGGAACATGCATTTGCTATGCGTTCGGATGTAGTAGGTGAACAAAGAAATGATGTGTAATTAGCATCTGTTACTTCTGCCCCCAGAAGAGAATGTTGTTGGAATCCTGATCTCAGCGTGGAGAGCGATGACTTGCAGGCCTAGTATCAGTTTGGGGGAAGAAAAAGTTCAGCGCTTTAATGGGACGAACAAGAGTGACATTTTCATACACAAGCCAGGAGGAGTAAGGATGAATTTAATCAGTGGCAGACTGACAAACAGCACAAAAAATTTAGAATTTCGTGTTTAAATCCTGTCCAGTAACCAGACTGAGGGATTTCTGTTGGTAGACATGGAAGCCTCTCCAGATCAGTCTTGGTTCTTATGAGCAGGGGACGTGGCTACTAAATGATTATCTGTATTGCTTTTCTAGGGCTTCCTTAACAAAGGGCTACAGAATAGGTGGTGTAAATAGCAGAGTTTTATATGCTTGTGGCTCTGGAGGCTGTCAGGAATGGTCCCTCCTGGGTGTCTGTTCCGGCTTTCCTTGTAGATGGCCATCCTCTCCCTGTATCTTCACCCCCACCCCGTGGACCTGTCTCCAGGACCCCAATCACGTTGGAGTATCGCCTATGCCGCATCCTCGTTTTAACTTGATTTCTCCTGTAAACATCCTGTCTCCAAACACAGTCACCTTCTGAGGCACTGGGGGTTAGGACTTGAACATGTGAATTTGAGGTGGGGCTGGGGGATTTAAGTCAACTGAGTTTCATGACAGTTCTGAAACTTGAACATGTCTGCCAAATGCTATGCCCCTACCTCAGCAAAAGAGGGGCCGGATTATATTAAGATGGTGCCGTCTGCATCTCTGACAGTTCTGGACCTAGGTTTGGGAAACAGGCTACTTGGATACAGAATGTTTCTAGCAGGAGCTCACTTAAGGTCCAGGATGTACTGGAAACAGTAAGATTCATTTCTCCGTGTAACTGTGATGTGACAATTCACCCATGGGCCAGGTGAAGCCAGTGCATGGAGGCCCATCAGGTCATGCATTTGCTGGAGAGTTAGCCCCAGGACACCCTGACTTCAGTTTTCAGGGAAGGTAGCTTCTGGGTCATAATCTGTGTGCCTTTTGTATCCTACCCAATACCCATGTTCTTTCATTATAAATGGGCAGGAGAGCTAAAAAGAAAACTAGAACTGAAGAACAGACAGACCTAAGGCCCTCAGGAGCTTGTGTATGTGGACAGGAATACTAGCTGACGGGGAGGCATCTTTGTCACAGTGACAGCTATCACGTGAAATAGCTTGTCTCTAAGGTTTTGTTTAACCAACTTATTTTAAACTGAGTTCTGTAAGCATGATGTCTTTTTGCGTTTCTTTTCTAATTATAAGCTGTTGAAAATAATACATTTCTTGGTTTTGCTGTTCATGAAAGCTTATTTTTAAAAGACAGCATTGAAGGAGATTCCTAGGGCAAAATGGCCATCTGCCCCGACATTCAACACTATCAAAGCAAACACAGCAAAAGGCTAGAAATCGAATGCAACAAGTTCCAGGATGTTAGGATTTCAGAGGATCCTCCCAGCTGTTTGCTCCTTTGCTGCTCTAAGCCGCTAATAGCTGCTTTAGCGGCACGGTTGCACTAGGGCCATTTATGAGACGAGACAGTGGATTCCATCGGAATGGAGGCACACTCAGTCCTCAGGTGGAGGATGAGCTGATAATGGGGTGAGCATATTTTTCCACAGGCACGTTTCCCACCGGCGGGGTGTGGGTTCAGCAGAATGTCAGATGCCTTTAGTGGAGGGTTTTAGTCCTGTTTCAGCACTTGAGAAGCTCACTTCATGTAAAGACAGGACCGGGCCCTTTAAAATCTTCCCTGAGCTTAACGAATGGATTTGAACAGGTTTATAAAAATGGCTGCAAATATTTTTCTTTGCCTGTTTCAGAGCATGCTAATCAGAAGGGCTCTTTGAGAACAGTATTTTTATCTGTACCTCAAATTCATCCATACCCATTAGCTGCTCAATTAGGCGAAACAGACTTTTAGTGGTATGCCAGGGGCTTAATTTAATTTGCCTGGGATAAGCAGTTGGCCATAACTGTGAAACCCTGTGTTTTTTTAGAAATTAAACCAGAGTAGTGAAGCAAAAGCTCTTGACATGCCATGTGGAAACTGAAGTCCACCGTAGTTTAGATTGTGTGGAAATTCAAAGCGATTTAGTCGGCAGTATGCAGGTACGCTAGTCACATCTTCCTGCTCCTGTTCACATTCCAGTTTCTGCTTGTTTTGTTTTTGTTTTTTTTTCCACTCTAGTCCTGTAGATTCTAAAGCAGAACAAGGCAAGTGACATCTGTTCTGGAAGACAAAAGAAGCTTTTTGTTTGGCTGTGGCAGGATGGGTGTTTAGTTCAAGCAAGAGCAAAATAAAAGTTGTCTTTATAAATCCATAGCCTAATGGAATTGCCTCAGATTCAAAATGTAAATTCTGTGAAATGCCTTTCCAGTCATCATCTAATGTACCGAAGCGTCTCTAGATAGTGAAACACATTTAGTCTTAATGCTAAAAGAAAAAAGAAAAAAATAACCATGCAAAAAATTGTTCCTTTGTTTTTAATCATTTAAAGCATCCAAACTACGCAATCTTATAAAAAGGAAAGTTAGAAGGCTGATTCTCTCTGGCATTAAAACAAGGATATTTAGGTGTGAAGTTGGTCCTGGGAAGACAGGGGAACCCACAGCAAAGTCTGCCTGCATTGTGTGTGGCCAGCCACACGCTGCAGGGGAAGCCGGAAGGCCAAGTGTGGGGTGTGGGGGCCCAGGTGGGCTCCTCCTGTGGCCCCCATCCCGATACTGAACTTAGATTTGAGGCTGATAATAGAGCTTGACTTCAGACAGGTCACCTGACCATGCTATCTCAGTTTCCGGGTATGTGAAAAGTAGAAATATATATAAAAATATATGTATATACCCCCCAGGAGTGTCATTTTCAAAGGAAAGATAAAAGTGATTAATATGTATGTCAGAGCAGGAGTCCAAATAAGAGCTGCAAGGTGAAGAGGAAAGAGAAGCGGGTTCAGAGAGGGGTGGACGGTGAGAGCAGGGTGATGTGCAGAGACTAGACCGAGGATGCAGGGACGGAAAGGCCTGGGTGATCTGAGCTCGGGGGGCGGCGTGGGGCGGGCAAGCAGGCAGGGGACCCCGGACCCCGACCCCCGTGCGGGGCGCGCTGCCACCGCTGACGGTGCAGAGGCTTCAGAAGCCTGTGGGGCCGGGGCCAGGAGGCGGTCAGGGCGGGTAGCAGCCTGTGCCGATGACTGTGTCCCCCGCCAAGCCTGCAGTGCGGGCTGGTTCCGTGAGGGGCTAAGTGCTGAGGGCCGGTTGAAGGGACAGAGGAGAAGCTGCCGACCACGCCAGGTGTCCACTGCCCAGCGCCGCTCCGCGCGCGAGCTGGGTGTACCCCGCAGGGAGCAGGACCGGGGGGACGTCCGCCCCTGGAGGGAAGCCTTCCCGGGGGCTCTCAGTTGACGACTTACTCGCTTAATTGCCGTCGAGGGACAGAGGCTGCTCACAGCTGAGCTGCCAAACTGAGCAAAGGTGAGTTATGCTAAGAAATGAACCAAAGATGGATTTCAGGCAACTTTCTGGAAAACACAGTCTGGTGATCAGATCCACCAGACTGTGAAATAGCCTTTCAGTGGGAAGGGGAGAGGTGCCCTCATTGAAGATATTTAAAGCAAGAGTAGCTAAAGCATCTGCTAGAATCTCATCCTGGAGGGAAAATTCCAGACCTGGCAAGAGCTGAGTGAGCTGCTGCCTGAGAGCTCTCACACCTCTCATTCCTGATGCCGAAAAATTGTGGTCAATCCCTGAACATTTTCACAAGCACATCTACGGCTGGGACCTGTGCTACTCGACAGTCGTTCCCGTGATCCCTGGGATTCAGGGCCAGCTGCGGAATTTCCAGCAGATGTGGCAAAACAGCAGAGAGCACCTTTCAGATTCACATCCTCTTTACCTCTCACTCTGGTCTTATCCCTGAGAGAATCGGAGCACCTTTTCTTAAAGGACAAGTTAGGTGGTGGTAGGGATGTAAAGAAAGGAAAAAGTAAATAATCTGTTTAAAAGAGAAAGCTTCCTGCCTCCTAATTTGTACGAAGGAGAGGAGAATCGCAAATGCCCAGGTTGAATGTAGGAGTACTGCAGACATAGATGTGCCCAGATAGTGTTGCTGCTGCTGAGTCGCGTCAGTCGTGTCCGACTCTGTGCAGCCCCACAGACGGCAGCCCACCAGGCTCCCCCGTCCCTGGGATTCTCCAGGCAAGAACACTGGAGTGGGCTGCCATTTCCTTCTCCAATGCATGAAAGTGGAAAGTGAAAGTGAAGTCGCTCAGTCGTTTCCGACTCTTAGTGACCCCGTGGACCGCAGCCCACAAGGCTCCTCGGTCCATGGGATTTTCCAGGCAAGAGCACTGGAGTGGGGTGCCATTGCCTTCTCCGATATTTCTGGTTCATCCCCTGTCTATTTGCTAGCAGAACACACTATATCCTTGATAAGCCTGCCATTTGAGAAGAAATACACCTGGAGGAACTGGCAGAAGAGAAGGGGGAGAGGGGCTCCCTTGATAAGTCGTCACAGCCACCTGTCAGCCCTGAGTCTCTGCGTGAGGCTGGTTGGGGAACAGATGGGTGCAGATCAAAGCTAAGAAACACGTCTCAAATGAATTCGTTAAAAGATGACCTTACCTGATTTCCACAAGATACTAAGCCCGTGGCTTTGACTCACCCTCCCAAGAGTGGCATTTCTACTGTGTCACTGACAGATGTGCTGGGGAAAAGCAAGAAGAACCAGGGATGGGGCCTCAGAGGTCAGAGCCCGAGTCCTGCTCTGACACCGAGAGTCGCCGCCTGACTTCAGACACGTGGCTTAACTCTGTTGCCTCAGCTTCCTGGTGAAAGAGGAAATAAATAATCCTTATCTTTCATATGGATCTCACAGCGTTGCTTTTATTAAAGGAGGAGAAAAATGGAAGCAATTAGTATATTTATTTTTAAAAAAAAGCACTTAGATTAGAAAAATTTGTCCTATCAAAGCTAACTCCTCGATTTATTTAATTCATTTAGAAACTGGAGCTGATCCTCTTTTAATTAAACTCCAGCAATTCTTCATTTTCCATCCTGCATTGTCTTAGTTCAGGTTGTTACAAGAAAAATACCACAGGCTGGGTGACTTTTTAAGAAATAATTTGTTTTTAACTGAAGGATAATTGCCGTACAGGGTTGCGTTGGTTCCTACCAAACGTCGACGTGGATCCACGTAGGTTTCCCCGTGGCCCTGCCCACTTGAAAGCCCTCCCGCCTCCCTTCCCGTCCCACCCCGCTAGGTTGTTACGGAGCCCGGGTTGAGTTCCCTGATAGACTGGATGCCTTCAACAACAGGAATTTGCTTCTCACAGTGTGAGGGCTGACTGAGGTGTGGCAGATTCATTTCTTGGAGAGAGCCCTTCTCCCACTTTGAAGATAGACGCCTTCCTGCTGTATCTCACATGGTGGAGAGACATCATTTCTCTGCGTCTCTTACTCACTTCAGTTCCTTTCAGCCGCTCAGTCGTGTCCGATTCTTTGTGACCCCACGGACTGCAGCTCGCCAGGCCTCCCTGTCCATCACCAACTCCCGGAGCTTGCTCGTAGTGTCTCTTATTATAAAGGCCCTAATGCTCTTCATGAGTGTTCTGCCTTTATAATTGATCACAATCTCAGAGGGCCCACCTCCAAATACCACCACACTGGGGATTAGGGCTTCCACTCCTGACGCTGGGGAGACAGAAACATTCAGCTCGCACCATATATATCGCATTTTCTCTACTGGGTAGTATAAAAATAGTCTTCATAATTCCAATCTTAAGACAAACCACGAGGAGAAAACCTTGACCCCACGTCTCACATCTTCCTTCACCTGCAGCCTGTCTTCGCTGCTCATCTCGATGGAAGAAGCTCTCCTACGGTGGCTGTACAGCTCTGCTTGCTGGTCCGACTCTCTTTCCAGTTCACTCCCCTCTGCTTTGCTCTCACCACTCCTGGCCAGGCCCCGAGTGCCTGCCCTGCTGCCAGCTCTACTGACCACCTTATAGTTCTGTGAACTCTCAGCATCACTGACACAAATTTTTACTCCTTATTTTTGAAACACACTTCACTTTTAGACAACTGCAGTTTTCTGATATTCATTCTGTATCCTCAACCACTTCTCGGCCTTCCCCGCGGGATCCACCTCTTCTTTCTGACCACATTTGTGGCATACTGGAGCTCCTGGATCGGGTCTCGGCCTTCTCTATATCCTAAGATGATTCCATCTAGTTTCATGTCTTTAGATGTCATGGGTAGCCTACTTCTCCAGCCTCATCCCCTCCTCTGAACTGCAAAATCACAGCCTTGTTGAAATCTCCAGGGTCCAATAAATTTCGCAAACTTAGCATGTACCAAAAATCTACTCAGTTGTTGAGGTCAAATTATAGGAGCCATCTTTTAATCTTTTGTTGACTTGATATCCTAGATTGTATCCATCAAAAAGTCCTCTCTGTTCTTCAAATTATACCTCAAATCTAACTACCCTTCATTTTCGAGAGTACTATTCTATTGCGTCACCATCATCTGTCATTTGGACTCACACAAAAGCATCCTTGTGAATCATCTTGCTTCTGCCCAAAACTGCCTCAAATCTAATCTCTACCCAGCAGCTTCAAAGTATTTTTTAAAACCTATGTCAGATTTTATCACTTTTCATTTGAAATTCTCCACTATGTTCCTATCATAGTCATGTCGTGCCCAACCCTTTCTGACCCCCTGGACTGTAGCCCACCAGGCCCCTCCATCCATGGGATTCTCCGGGTAAGAATACTGGAGATGGTTGCCATTTTCTCCTCCAGGGATCGTCCCAACCCTGATGCAGGGATCAAACCTGCATCTCCTGCATGGATAGGCGAATTCTTTACCACTGGGCCACCTGGAATGTCCTATGTTCTTATCACGCCTATGATAAAATAAAAACTTTTATCATGTCCAACAAGTCCCACATACTTTAACTTCAACCTATTTCTCTAACCTAATTTTCTATTTTTGTCCTTATTGTGTACTCTCTTCTAGTCATGAGATCTTTCTTAGGTTCTGTGAACTTGTCGGGCTTTTCTGCTCCTCGGGATTCTTGCAGTTACTCTCTCCTCTGTCTGAGGAGTCTCTTCCAGATCTTTGAAAGAGTTTGCATAAGGACTCCTCCCACCCAACCTAGTCTTTGCCCCACCACTGTTTCACCACAGTCCCTCAATTTGATTATATTTTCTTCAGAACATTTATTAGTATCTGAAGATCATCTTTTATTTATTGCTTTTACTTTCCAAATAAATGTAAATTTCCAATAGGCAAGGACCTAAAGTTTACTGTTGGATCTTCAGTGCCCAAAGAAGCCCAGTCGGTAATAGGTATTCTTCTATGGTCTGAATATCTGTGTTTTCCCCCAGATTCAAGTACTGATATCCTAAACCCCAAAGGTGATAGTAATTAGTAGTTGGGGACTTTGGGAAGTGATTAGGTCATGAAGGTGGAGTTTTCATAAATGAGATTAGTGTTCTTTTAAAAAATTATTTTATTTTAGAACATGGTTGATTTACAGTCTTGTGTTAGTTTCAGATATACAGCAAAGTGATTCAGTTACACAGTTTTTTTTTTTTTTTTTCAGATTCTTTTCTCATATGGGTTATTACAGAATGTTGAGTAGAGTTCCCTGGGCTATACAGTAGGTTGATTATCTATTTTATATATACTAGTGGGTATATGTTTATCAAAAAATCTTAATTTATTCATCCCCCCCACCTTTTCCCTTTGGTAGCCATAAGTTTGTTTCCGGAGTCTGTGAGCCTGTCTCTGTTTCGTAAATAAATTCATTTGCATTATTTTTTAGATTCTACCTACAAGTGATATCATATGATATTTGTCTTTCTGTCTGACTTACTTTACTTAGTAACATAATCTCTAGGTCCATCCATGTTATTGCAAATGGTATTATTTCATCTTTTTATGTTTGAGTAACATTCCATTGTGTATAATACACCACACCTTCTTTATCCATTCCTCTGCCGGTGGAAGTGTAGGTTGCTTCCCTGTCTGGGCTGTTGTAAACACTGCTGCGATGAACAGCAGGGCGCATGTATCCTTTCAGACCATAATTTTCTCTGGATATATGCCCAGGAGTGGAATTGCAGGATTGCATGGTAATTCTATTTTTAGTTTTTAAAGGAACATCTGTACTGTTCTTGGAGAAGGCAATGGCAATCCACTCCAGGATTCTTGCCTGAAGAGTCCCGTGGACAGAGGAGCCTGGCGGGCTACAGTCCCTGGGTCTCAAAGGGTCGGACACGACTGAGAGGCTGAGCATGCAGGCAAATCGCACTGCTCTCCACAGTGGCTGCACCAGCTCACACTGGGAGGTTAGTGTTCTTGTAAAGGAGGCCCCACGGGCTCCCTCACTCTGTGCCAGGACATGACCCGGAGGTGCTGGCTGTGAGCCAGGAAGGGGGCCCAACCGGAACGTGACCATGCCAGCTCCCCATCTTGGTCCTCCCAGCCTCCAGAACCATGAACCATATGTTTCTACTGTTTATGTAGGCTACCCAGCCTGGGATCTTTTGTTATAGAAGCTTGAGTAGATTAAGACATGCCACACAGTGTTTTTTTTGCGTCTGATTAATTCACCACACCTTTTAAATTTCTTTCAAAATTGCTTTGCTGTATTTAACTCTTGATGCATAAAGAGACTAGGTCTTCTTTACGGGATCAGAAGACGTCTGCTGTTGGCTAACTGCATTTTGCTACTCGTGATTCTCACCGTGATGTTGGGTGACTGACTCTTTATACCTTCTGCGTGTTTTTTTTTTCTCCCTAAGGAGTCCTGGATATGTCAGTGTATCATAGATCACAAGGGAAATTTACCAGTTGGATCTGCTTTGAAATTGGCTTTTTGGTGAAGCTATAAAAAAAAACAAAAAAAACAAACTGGGTCCTTCCTGTTTGCTCGCCTTCCTGAAGCCCAGATGTGTCAGCTTGAAGACCGTGGTTTGGAGCATCCTTGGACTTGAGAATGGAGGAGAATGATCTGGCAAGATAGGAAGCCAGGTCGGGGTGGTTCTGGCACAATGAAGAGAGAAGAACGGATCCCATGGGCACAGACCCAGGTGCCACCTCCAGGCACAGCAGAGAGGCCAGGGACTGGGAGGCGGGCGGCTACTGACGGCCCGGGGCAAGGTGAGGGGGTGAGTGCAGGGCCCGGTCCCATGAGCAGATGCTTGTGTGCGGGACGGAGGGCGCAGTGATAAAGGAGAGACAAACTCCCACTCGCTGAGTCCTCCAGATAATTCTTTCCTGAGCACTGACCAACTTTTCATTCAACTGAATTGATTTTTTAGGAATTTATTAAGTGCCCACGTTTGGCAGTCTTTCTGATAGCTGAAATACCCGTTTTGTATCCTCAGAGTGCTCACAGTGGGATGTGTTATTTGCCCTCAGTAAACCTGTGGACAGAAGTCTTTGTTAAGCCAAACAGATTTAGCTTCATTTTGGAAAGATAAAGCTGATGAGGCGGTCAGGGGCTCCGGCTCGCGTGGTTCAGGTTGGGGGACGGAAGGAAGGACCGGCCAAGGGAAGACTTGAGGAGGTGAGGTCCCCCCTTGAAAATAAAGCATTGTCGTTTTCTTCGTGATGATTTCGGTATTTATCAAAGGCTTCATTCATGTAACGAGTGCTTCACTGTCAGCAGACATTTCCCCTTTCCCTCTTTGGCTCAGGTAGGCACAGGAGTCTGCGTGATGAGAGAGGAAACCTTGAAGTCAGATAGAGAGGCATGTTATTTCCCAGGGTGTCCGAAAAACGTCATACAGGGGGGTTTGGAATGCAGGCAAACTGTCCTTATCTTCTTTAGGCCTCTCGTTTCTGCTAGGAATCCTTGGAGAAGTGTGCACAACATTCTGTTTGACGTAAAATCAGCATGTGTCCCAAGTAAATCAACAACAGCTGTTTTAAACAGCAGACTGTATCCCAAAATACCACGGTGAATCCGGGGCCGAGTCGCGTGCACGCCTGCGTTTCCGAGCACCCTGGCGGGGACCAGACTCTGGCCGCCGTGGCCGTGGCCGCGGAGTTCACGCCGGCTGAGGGCTGGTGGCCTGTTTACCGGGGCGGCTGATCTCCGTGGGAAACTTCGGTGTCACCTCAGCGGTGCCACTCCCTTTCCCTCTGAGATGGGGCCTGTCTGCATCAGAAGACTCATGTCTCGGTGGCTGAAGCTCTCACCCAGAATCCCGGGGGTTTCTCTGCACGGGCCAGAGATGCGGTTTAAATCTAGTTCATCCCTTCATCAGTGCTCACTCCAGTGTTCTAAAAATATTCTGTACCTTCCTCCCTCTGAGAGTTCATGGTATAATATGGTGGGCTAATCATATTATCTCGCGTCACTAAGAAGATTTCAGTTCTGTGAAATACAGATTGTTTTCATCTTAGCACAGAGCCAGACACACTTTCAGTCTCCTCCATCGACTGCCTCTGGTTGGGGCTCCTTTGGCAACTCTCGGGGTGCCGTTTGGGGCTTGCATATCAGGCCTCAGAGAGCAGGGGGGCATTCCCCCTCCAGCGCCTCACCCGGCTCCTCTGAACGAGGTGTCCCCTGCCGCAAGGCTGCAAGCCCAGACCTCACCGGGCAGAGCTGCTCCCGCGGCCTCCGAGAGCCCGGCGCATGCTCGGGGGGTGGCCCGACCCAGGCGGGTGACTCTCCCTGGGAGCCTCTATTTCACCTGTCTTGCAGGCTTAGAGAGGCTCGCTCTTTTACGTGACTGAAGCCGCCCCTGTTCTCTTGCCTAGTGGCTCCCTCCCTGCGGACATTCCGGGAAATAATGCACCTATCCAACTGACTTCAGTTTTCCTGGTTCATTATTTATGCTCCCACGCGTCCACTCAGGGCAATATTATAAGTCTCTGTGACCCTCCTACCCATCAGGATGGTGACCTTCAAAAAACCAGAAAATAATGAGGGTTGGAACAGTGCAGAGAAACGGGAATCTCGTGCACTGTTGGCGGGAGTGTCAGACGGGGCGGTTCTGGGTGAAGCAGGATGGCCATTCCTCAGGTATCAAGAGGAGAATCACTCTGTGATCTCATAACTTCACTTCTGGATAGATATACCCCAAGAATTGAAAGTAGGATCTGGAAGAGATACCTGTATGCCCATACTCATGGCAGTGTTATTCTAATTCAATATTATAATAATATTATTATAATATAAGTAATATAAATATAATAATAAAATTATTATATTATAATTACATTATTCTACTTAGCTATTACACAATAGCTAAAAGTGGAAAAATCCAAGTGCCCATCAACAAATGAATGAATATACAAAATGTGGTATGTATATATACAATGTAATATGCTACAGCATGGATCAATCAATAACCTTAGATTCACAGATGACACCACCCTTATGGCAGAAAACAAAGAAGAACTAAAGAACCTCTTGATGAAAGTGAAAGAGGAGAATGAAAAAGCTGCCTTAAAAGTCAACATTCAGAAAACTAAGATCATGGCATCTGGTCCCATCACTTCATGGCAAATAGATGGGGAAACAGTGGAAACAGTGGCTGACTTTATTTTTGGGGGCTCCAAAATCACTGCAGATGGTGACTGCAGCCATGAAATTAAAAGACACTCCTTGGAAGGAAAGTTATGACCAACCTAGACAGCATATTAAAAAGCAGAGACATTACTTTGCCAACAAAGGTCTGTCTAGCCAAGGCTATGGTTTTTCCAGTGGTCATGTATGGATGTGAGAGTTGGACTATAAAGAAAGCTGAGCGCTGAAGAATTGATGCTTTTGAACTGTGGTGTTGGAGAAGACTCTTGAGAGTCCCTTGGACTGCAAGGAGATCCAAACAGTCCATCCTAACAGAAGTCAGTCCTGGGTGTTCATTGGAAGGACTGATGTTGAAGCTGAAACTCCAATACTTTGGCCACCTGATGTGAAGAGCTGACTCATTGGAAAAGACTCTGGGAAAGATTGAGGGCAGGAGGAGAAGGGGACTACAGAGAATGAGATGGCTGGATGGCATCACTGACTCGATGGACATGGGTTTGAGTAGACTCCCGGAGTTTGTGATGGACAGGGAGGCCTGGCGTGCTGCAGTTCATGGGGTCGCAAAGAGTCGGACACGACTGAGACTGAACTGACAGCATGGATGAAACTTGAGGACATTAACTAAGCGAAACAAGCCAGACACATGAAGGACAAATACTGCTTGAGTCTACTTACATGGAGTACTTAGAATAGTCAAATTTATAGAAACAGAAAATAGAATGGCAGTTGCCAGGGGCTGGAGGAAGGGGAAAATGCAGTGTGTTTGTTTAATGGGTGTAAAGTTTCAGGTTTGCAAGGTGGACAGAGTTCTGGAGATTGGATGCACAACAAGGTGAGTGAGCTTAACGCTACTGAAAAACTGTTAAGATGGTGAATTTTATGTTATGTATATTTTACCACAACTAGAAGTAGAAAAAGATTTTTTAAAAAAGACCCTTATGACCAGCCTCAGTATCTCAGGGAGCTGCTAGAATTGAACTGATGCCCCACCTTCTGAGAGCACCCTGCTGACTTTGGACTGACCGTGGCTGGCCCACTGTCCTTATGTGCGGCCCCAGACTAAGGACAGACCCTCCCCAAGCTCCCTCACCCCGCCACTGACGGGCGGGGGGGCCCTGCCACTCTGGGCCAGGGCTTTGCACGTACCTGCATTGGTCATAAACCCCCCAGAGCAGTCACTGGACGGCATCGGTTTCTGCCACTTGTATCAGAGTTCCTCCCGAGCAGGGAAGAGTAGTGTGCGGTGATCAGCTGCTCCTCAAACCTCTCAGGCCACAGAAAGAATTTGAAAAACAAAATCACTTATTTATTTTAGAATACTTACTGTCAAAAAGACAGGAAGAAAGCTCACCAATTTCATTGCCTCTTGAAAGCCTTGCAGATAGGTAGGTGCAAACCATACCCGCCTTTAAGACACAGCTTAAATGCCAGCCATCCTCTGAGTCCGAAGTGATCAATAACATCCCCTTTTGAATTCCCAAAGCATTTTATCTGAAACTCTCTTGAGACATTTTTACTTTTATCCTGGAATACAGTTATCGATGCTTATCTGTCTTCCGTATAGACTCTGTACTACAAGCTCTCTTACTGTGGAGTGTCCCACAATGCTTGTGGCATGCACGATGTATATTTGCTGAATAGAAAATACAGAACTCTCTGAAAGAGTTATGCTAACTCTGCAAAAGAAAAAAAAATAAAAAAAGAATTGAAAATGGCAAAATTTCTAGCCCTGTAGCTCCCGGTTGGTGCAGATGGCTTTGGACAAGGGCTCTTTCTGGTTCTTCCAGATCAGCCTCCCCGGCAGCTGTGACTCGTGGGAAGCCTGACTCCCAGTGTGAAGCTGTTAATGAGACAAAAGCTGGTTTTGCCCACTCACGCAGGCCACCGTGGAATCTAATCAACAAGCGCGGTCTTGACCAACATGTGAGAATTAGGGTTCACGTGTGTGTTAACATCGCCAGGGAGACCTTCCGAGGGAGGAAGGAGCCACACTGAGGGCAGAAACGGTGGTTTTGGTGGCGCACGGGCAGGGAGGCGCGTCCGGCTTTAGGAGAATTTGACTTAAGTCTTTCAAGTGAACACCAAAGGACGCCAGCTTTCAGAACACGCTTCTGTCTGCGGGCGCTCCTGCTAACTCCTGCCGAAGGTCAGAGGAAGGACGGACTGTAAATGAAGGGAAAAGAAATGATTACCAACGCCGCTGCCTTTCCCTGGGAAGTTAATTTCTATTCAGAATCGTCTTCACGGAAGAACTTAGAACACACAATAAAATCATCAGAAGCAGCATCCCGAGTGCTCTTTCTCTGAGAAAGTGGTCTTGACAAACCCGTCATGGAACTCTCCCCCGAGGAGGGCGTTCCTGGTCTTCTCTCCTCGTAACTGATGGGTCCTGCTCCCCCTGAACCCTTAGGCTCAGCCGCCTTACCCCAGCCTTTTACCTGGATTCTCACGTTATTTCTCGGGGCCGACCAATGCGAGTGAGCGTGGAAGCCATGTCGTGTCCGCCTTCTGGTTTACTGTGCGATCTGGGGGCTTCCCAGGTGGCGCTAGCGGTCAAAAAACTGCCAATGCAGGAGGCGTAAGAGCTGCGGGTTCGATCCCTGGGTGGGGAAGATCCCCTGGAGAAGGCCGTGGCAACCCACTCCAGTATCCTTGCCTGAAGAATCCCATGGACAGAGGAGCCTGGGGGGCTAAAGTCCATCGGGTTGCAAAGAGTCAGATCTGACTGAACTGACTTTGCATGCAGGCACTGTATAATCTTGAACAGCCAATGAGTATGTGGGTGAATCCCCAGAGCTGGCTGCTCTGAAGGCCCCTTCTCTGTGGCCTCTATATTCCCCCTGTATTAGCTAATGGGTGGGACTCACATAGGCAAAATTTTCATTACTGTTCAATATTTACTTGGGTGGCAATAATAAGCAAAGTACCGAACATATATTTAAGTAAATTTCTGCCCATGGGGACGTGCAGGGTAAACGCCAAGCAAAACGGTTACTGAGGAAACCCAGGGCTCAGTGGAGGAGGACCGGCCCTGGTCCCCCAAGGGTCCTCTCTGCAGAGGACCCAGGAGACACCAGCTTCCTTCCCATGGTCTCCACGCCCCCGCCATCAACCCAGCCCCTCTTTTGCTCTGACATCAGAAGTGCATGTGTACTTGAGGGCTGGCTCTGGCTCTTCAGAATTCCTGATCCCTCTGTTTTGAACGGTTCTTGGGCTTTTCTACCAGAGATACTGTCTCACCCTACAGTGAGCTCCCCCAGTTGAGGGTGGGAACATTGATGTTGAACGCAGCGTCACCTGAGCAGAAACTGACTGTGTGCTGGCTCAGGGCTAGAGAAGCATGCCCAGGTATGTCCTGGGTCTCATGAGTGACGTCTTGACATGGAAAATACAGAGGTCTTGGACCAGATTTATTTGGGAAATCCCATTTCCTCCTTTTTAATCTCTTCCCTATCAAAATTTGATCTGATTCCTGAGAGTGAGATAGTAATCCTGGGATGCTCTACTCATTAATTTGTCTCTTGAGTAGCATTTAAAGAGCACCTACTATGTGTGGGTGAGTTTCTCTGTCTCTGGAGAGGCAGAATAGGGGAAAGAGATACCGATATCGATATTGACATAAATATCAATACAGACACAGATGAATATATGATTCCTGAGGCTGAGAAGTCCTGTGGCCCGCTGTCTGCAAGCTGCTTGCCCAGGAAAGCCAGTGGCTTACGTCCCAGTCTGAGTCTGAAGGCCTGAGCGCCGGGATTGCCCAGTGGTGCAAGTTCCAGTGTGCAGCCCAGCGGCGTACCTCACCCCTTCGGGCAGAGTGGATGCAGCGTGCTTCTGCCTCTTTGTTCTGTGGCCTCTCAGGGGGTGAGCTGATGCCCCCCACTCTGGGGAGACCACTCTGCTTTCCTCCGTTTCACCAGTTAAAGTGCTAATTTATTCTGGAAATCCTCTCACAGACACACCCAGGAATAATATTGAACCCGAGATCCGGGCACGCTGTGGCCCCTTCAAGCTGACACCTAAAATGAAGCATCGCAGCATGTCTCTGAGCTGGGTCGTTCATCAATACAAGCTGGGCCCTCGCCTCCGAGTGCAAAGCTGCTAAAATACTGTCTTCCTGGGAGCCTCCGCTGCCCTTTATTCTCCAGCCCTTGTTCGCCTCTTCACCTTTGCTTAACTTCTTCTCACCAGGCAGGCCGGCCCAGCTTGGGGTTACGGAGTGAGCTGGACTCCCAAGCCCCTGAGGCTTAACACAAGCTATTTCCTCTGGAGGGGATGGCCTCCCCACATTTGTGATTCTCATGCACGCTTACCCTTCCGTTTTGAGCTTAAGAGCTACCTCTTCTACTTATAAAGCCTCCCTTGATTTCTTCAGTCAAATTGGAAAGCTCCTTCTCTAATATATTCATAGCACTTTGTGTACAGACTCATAAGCTTGCTGAGAACTATGTCCCACCTCAAAACTGTCAGCTCTTTGATTGTGCTTTTCCTGCACGCAGCCCCCTTCTGTCACTGATGAGTGTTGCCCACCGGTGCCCGTGGGGGGACATTGGCCTTTGAGCAGGAGTTCCCCCCGCCATTGTTGCTCAGTCACTAAGTTGTGTCCAACGCTTTACCACCCGTGGATTGTAGCACGCCAGGCTCCCCTATCTGCACACTGTCCTTTAAAAACAACAACAACTCTAAGCCCTTGGAGGATTCAGTTCAGTTCAGTTCATTCACTCAGTCGTGTCCAACTCTTTGTGACCCCATGAATTGCAGCTCGCCAGGCCTCCCTGTCCATCGCCAACTCCTAGAGTCCACCCAAACCCATGCCCATCAAGTCGGTGATGCCATCCAACCATCTCATCCCCCGTCTTCCCCTTCTCCTCCTGCCCCCAATCCCTCCCAGCATCAAGGTCTTTTCCAATGAGTCAGCTCTTCAAATGAGGTGGCCAAAGTACTGGAGTTTCAGCTTCAACATCAGACCTTCCAATGAACACCCAGGACTGATCTCCTTTAGGAAGGACTGGTTGGATCTCCTTGCAGTCCGAGGGACTCTCAAGAGTCTTCAACACCACAGTTCAAAAGCGTCAATTCTTCGGCACTCAGCTTTCTTCATAGTCCAACTCTCACATCCATACATGATGAATGGGAAAACCATTGCCTTGACTAGATGGACCTTTGTTGGCGAAGTAATGTCTCTGCTTTTTAGTATGCTGTCTAGGTTGGTCATAGAGACCACATATTTTTATTTCTCTATCCCTTTTACTTTTCCTGATGGGTTGGTAGGTTCTCAACACACGTTTGATGGTTGACTAAAGGTATAATTGAAAGTAGAAAATGGTTAATACCCTAGGAGGGGTTCTGGTGAGTGGCATCTGTCTTTCACTGAACACGCATTCTGTATTCGGCATTGTGCCACACCCCGTATGATCATCATCTCCTTGTTACCTCCTGGGCTGCAGATGGTGAACCTGAATGTGGAGAGGCTGGCTGGCTGGCCTGGTGTGACAGGGCTGAACGTGACGGCCTGAGGCTGGGGCTCAGGTCTGCCTGCTTGCTCCTAACCGCCGTGTGGTATTATCCTCCCTGAGCCTGTGGCTTAGAATGGTATGGCTCTTTTTAAAAGCAGCCATCAAACCCATGTGAACGGGTTTGCGCATTATTTCCGAGTCTGCCCGACAACCTCAGACGATGGTTTTAGGAGGAACGGAACCTTAGCGCTGAAGGAGCCCTGAGCAGGGATTGCGTCTCCTTCAGAAGCTAGGTCCCTGCGTATGCCCAGTGCTTAATTAACACCCGATCAAACTCAAATCTCATGTGACTGTGGAAATTAAAGTTCTCTACAGTGAACTCTGAGGGACTTTGTCAACAGGAGATAACTCTCTTCCAAGATAATGACCGAATTTAATCTCACAGAAGCACGATAAAGGCCATCCTCCTGCCAGCCAGGAGCTGCTGCGCTGACGTGTGATGCTGAGGGTCTGGGTGAGCTCCGGGGTCCTGGCATGCAGGATGGGGTGGGGAGGGCAGGGCGGAGAGCAGGCCATTCCGGGACGGGGCATCCAGGCCTCTGCGCAGACGCAGCTCGGTAAAAGGCACATGCAGCATGATATTTGAAGTCTTACAGGCATTTCTGAACATATTCATTTGATTTTTTTTTTCATATGCCTAATTGGCATTTTTAAAATTAGTTCATTTGTAATTGGGGGATAATTGCTTTACAATGCTGCGCTGGTTTCTGCTATCCATCAGCATGAACCAGCCGTGGGTATGCCCCGTCCCTGCCCTCTGGAGCCTCCCTCCCACATCCCACCTCACCCACTCCCCTGGGTGGTCACAGGGCGCTGGGCTGAGCTCCCTGCATCACACAGCAAAGCCCCGCTGGCTGTTCTCCATATGGTGATGGATACGTTTCAATGCTGTTCTCGCAATTCATCCCATTCTGATTTTTTAACCTCATTTTTTTTTCTTTTTTTTAATGCTTATGTCCCTCTTTCTCAACTCCTGGGAATTGGTTTCCCCTCTGGACAAGATAAAAGATGTAACATTTCTCTTCATACCCCAGTCTAGAAACACTTGAGCCAGAACATTTACTGTCTGTGACGGATGGAGTACAGAGAAGTCAGCCCATGACTGAGTTCCTAGATCCTTCTGAACTGACTTGACAGTTTTTGTTTTCATCTCACATGGACTCAGCTACAAGCCGACTTTGGGCGAATTTTCTTTCTTGCTCTCCCTTCTCTCCCACTGAGAGCAACCAGGATTTCCAAGGCCCACGAGCGCCCTGTTCGTGTCCCAGGGACTGTGTGGACGTGGAAGGAAGGGTGCGTGGTCGGCTGCCGCGCGGGCTCTCTGCAGGTCCTCGAAAGCGCTGCTGAGGGCTTGCTGGCTGCTGATATTCAGGCCTTTTTACCAGGGAGGGGTCGGGAACGGGCAAACGAGCCAACGTGGTGTGGGCAGGCTGGCCCCACGCTTTGTGCATAACGACTCTGTAACTGCTGAGGTCACCGAGAGCTCTGCGCGTGCGAGTCCCGAGGGGCCCGCTTGGTCACGGGCGGCTGTGCGCGGCGCCCCTGTATGATCTCCACCGGGAACGCCCTGGCGCACTGGGGCGGCGCCGTGGTTATGTGCTATGAGGTCACGTCACGGCTGCCGAGCCAGCCAGGAGAGAAGACACGTGTCTGCACTTCCTACGGCTCCTTGAGTCTCCTTCCAGCCTCTTCGCTCGCACTTGCCTGCCCTGGGTTCAGCAAGCCGTGTGGATGGCAAGGCAGCTGGCGTGGTGAACAGGGTCAGCGAGACAGAGGGTCTGTAGGAGACTTCCCTTTAGACAGAGCTTCATTGCAAAATCTCGTTTCTAATTTTCCCAACTCCTCTCTCAACCAGGCCTGGCCCTCCAAGGGCACCCAAGGTGAAGCAAGCAGGCCGAGCTCTGTTGGTCATTTCCGGCGCTTGCGGGCCTCTGTGGTCGTCCCTGCAGCTGGAGGAGGCTTACCGTTCTGTCACTATTCTTGAAGTTGACGGGAGCTGGGTCAGGCCTTTGGCTGCCAAGGCAGGGACCCAGAGCTGACCCACACTTGGGCCTAAAGGAAGGATGCTGTAACCATGGATTGGAAGCCAGCTCCACTTGCACTCAATCCCTCTCGCTGGGGGGAGGGTATGCAGAAATGGACAGCAGCGACACCCAGAGGGCCAGGCTCACCAGACCTCTGCTGGCCAACCCCGATCACCCTGCTCTGACCTCTGGAAATTACACGGTGCTGCATGCTCTTGATTCAGGGTATGGATTCTGAGGGAAGGTGGCCAAGAAACCATGCCTTGAGACTTGTATCATCACCATTTTATTAGTTTCTTTCCTTCTAATCCATCATGCAATCCAAGAGTGCATTCAAACGATTTGGGCTGGAGGAGCCCATGACATCGAAGGACGTGATATTAACAACAGACATGATTACCAAGAACAGCAGGAAGGAATCCAGAAGGACTGCAGAACTGTGTGCAACTGTCTGAAAGGGCTGTGGGAGGAGACTTGAGGCTGTGGTACGTGGCCAAGATAGGCTCCAAGAAAAAGTCGCTAAAGCTGGGTCTTAGAAAACGTGCCAGATTTGAGCTGGGAGGGAAGGACATCCCAGGAGCCAAGAACAAAGGGAAGGCTGCAGGAAGTTTTGATTCAGTGCTAAAGAGACTGGGACAGATCCAAGCCTTGGAAAGGCAGGCGGTGAACGTCTTTAATCATAGACTGATTTCCTGAGGGCACCCTTGTTCAAGGCAAAGCAGCTGTGACTTTCTCACATCCGGGGTCCCCCAGGCGACCCTTCGAGGTCACCACGCAGCTGTGGTGCGGGAATGCTGGGGTGTGTCCCTGCAGCCACAGGCTCTCGTTGCGTCTCTCTTAACCACGTGGTGTTCCCGCCCCGCTTGTAACCCCTTTGAAGCTCCAAAACACAGGTGTGCTTTTGTTTTGATTACAAACTCGGAGAGAGCTTCTGGTGGGACCTTTTGAATCCCGAGAGCTGGCGCTTCTGCAGCTGCTCAGATCCTTCCAAGAGCTGAGGTCTGAGCCACAGGCAGAGGGGAGGCTTTGGCTTCAGAGGTTCAGGCGGGGGTGCCTTCTCCACTCTTGCTCCCCCCACCTTGGAAGCAGAGGCTTCTGGTCTCTTTTGCAGACAATCGCCAATGGCCCGGCCATGCCAAGCACTGACAGGAGGGCGCGGCTGCTTTCAGCTGAGCATTAGCCCTAATGGGCTTGGCAGGATTTTACAACCTAAACAAAGCGGGGTAAAAGTTTCCATGGGGGCGGCCGGGGTGGCTGCCTGAGCCCAGATCACGGGCTGCGCCGTGCAGCCTGGGCTCAGAGCTGCCCCACGGCCGGATGCCCAGGGTCTGAGCCGGAGGGAAATCAGGACTGGCTCTATCAGCGAAAGCCGCCGGCGATGCGGGCTGAGAGTCTGAACTTGCACGCGGCACCCGAGGATAAGGTGTTTTGTGTGGTGATGAGTTCCTCCCTCCGGCTCTGCAGGCTCCGGGGGAACTTCTCAAAGGAGGGCGGTGGGGAGACGGGTGTGGGGTGGTGCCTCGGTGGGACTGTGGAGGGTGCACTCCTCTTTGGGGGACTAAGGTTTTTCTTTTTAACAAGTAATTTATTTAACATTTTAGAGATTGAAAAGAGATCAACATAAGAAAAGAGAACAGATACAATTACTGGGCAGGGAAGGAGGCTTCGGTGATTTTTGTTTGGTTGGTTGTTTAAACTCAAGTTGGCGTTAGCTGACTGGCGATGTTGTGGATAGTGAAGGGGCTCACCACACACATACATGTATCTGTTCTCCTCCAAACTCCCCTCCCTCCTTTGGCACCCATTTGGGTCCAGCATTCAGATACCTAAGAGCAGGTATTAGAGGTCAGGAAAGACAGAACTTTGACCAGGTTGGGTATAGAGTTTTTTATGAAACTGGAATAATGTATAATGTATCTTCTTCCTTTTTTTTTCTTCAGATTTTTAAAAACCCTTTTATTTTGAGATAATTTTCAACTCAGAAGAGTTGGGAAGACAGGACAGAGAATTCCCACCCACCCCGTTTCTCCTTCTGTTAACGCGTTACCTAACCATAGAACAGTAATTAAAGCTAAGACATTGGCACTGGGGCAGGGCTATTAACTGCAGACTTGATTCAGGTTTCACCCATTTTCCCGTGAATGTCGTCCTTGTATTCTAGGACCCGCCCTGGGTCCCGCGCTGTATTCGCTTGGGTCTCCCTTCGGCGTCTTCAGTCCTTAACAAGTCTTTGCTTTCTCTGTCGCCTGGTTTGACACCTGGGTGGAGGGCTGGTCCTGGGTTTGGTGGGGAGCCCCGGAGTTCATGTTTGGCTTGTGTGTCCTCAGGGTTAGTAAGAGGTGGTGCCTTCCACGGCAGGCATGCTGTGGGGGCGATGCACGCGTCTTGGTGATCACATTAGGGGCACACATGTCAGAATGCCCTTTCTAGTTACACTGTTTATACAATCTTGTGGGCATTTTCCCTCTGCAGTGATCAGGATGTACTAGCTAGCTTCGCTGTGTCGGGCGGCACCGCCCCGAGCCTCTGGAGCACCTCCAGGAAAGGACCGCAGCCCACCTCTCTCCTCGCGGGAGGACTGTGCCCCGGCACGCGGGACCCCGGCACCCGGGACCCCCACCCGCGGGCTGCAGACGCCGCCGCCGCGGCGAGGCGGTCGCTCCGTCCGCGACCCCGAGGGGGTCTCTGGCGGAAGGCAGAGCGAACCCCACCGCCGTGGACAGCACATCTTCAGCGGGGACCCGGCGGGGTCCTGGGGTGCCCGCGGGCTGCCCGGGGTCGGGGAGGAGGAAAATTGGACACACCCTCCATCCAGAAATTTCCTTTCTCGAGGGTATCTGCCTGCTGTTCACTTCAGCAAAGTTCCTCATTAACATGGCCCTGCTGAATCTGGAGATTTGGTCCCAGATTATCTAATCATCCTCTGTCTTCCTGGAGTGGATAAACTGATATATGCTGGGGAAGCTTTGGTAAATTTACATTTCTTTTAATATGCATTGGGCACAGATGGTTACCAGGTTGTCTGCGATCCATAAGTCTTCTTTCATTAAGGGCTGATCAAAATTTAGTGCGAGCAGGTTTAAAGGGACAAGCTTCTAGGCTTGGAAATGCACGTATAAATACACATGTTGTGGAGTGGCTCCATTGTTAATGAAAGAAAAATGATCCATGTCCTCTTCCGGGATAACGGAGTCTCTGAATATATTTATTTCAAGATTTAGGTGCTGGGGGGAACTAGCCACAAATCACGGAGCAACCGTTAACGAGCCTCTGTCCCTACCTGTTAAGCTTATTAACTGCCTGTTCCCTACAGTCCTATTTCCCACCTGGGGCAACACAACGGCTGCTTCGCCGACGCAGCGGCTGAAGAACACAGAAGTCCATCAAAGGCACGGGAGGGCCTGGAAATGCAATCAGGAGACATGTGCCAGCTGAGATTATTGGGGCAGTGGGAGGCGCCTGGGGGAAGGATCTGGTGCTGAGCTGAGATATAGCTAATTAAATTCAGCTGTCCTTTACTCTGTCTTGCTCCATGCAAGCCGAGGACTTGAACGGTACCGTCCCTGCCCTCAAGGAACCCGCATGCTCTTCGGGTGGGCAAGCTCCACAGAACTGAATCCATGGATTCTTCTGGGAGGTGGGTTGGGGTCAGCGATGCTGAGGCTACGTGAGTAAGTGCAAAGTCACAAAAAGAGTGGAAAGGGCCCTTAGCTGGGGCAGAGGAGACTTCGGTTTTACTCCATTCTGCCACGTGACTGGGGCCCTGCTGTTCATTTTCTTCATCTCAGTTTCCCTCTGAAGAGTTTGAACTTGGTCATTGCTAAAAAAATATATTCATGAGATGCACTTTTATGTATCCAGGAGACAGGAGTAGGGATGGACAATTGCTTAGAGGGAGGCAGCCTTCATCTGAGCATTTAGTGAAGTGTAGGCTTCAGCTCCTGGAGAGGAGGCAGGAGACCTGGGCTTGGAGGCGGGTGTTTGTCTGCAGAGGGCCTGGCCCGCCCTGGGCCTCGAGCCGAGCACGGGAGGGTGGACAGTGGGCAGAGGCAGGGAGAAGGGCAGACTCAGCTCGGGGGGTGGGCAGTGCAGAGAGCGCTGCTGGACCTAGCGCTGTGCTCCTTGACCCCCGTGTTTCAGGGGCCTTCGCAACGGCGATTTCCCCACTTTAGGGCAAGGTTCTTTCTGCCAACAGCAGCAGCAGTCTTTTTAATGTAATTGGAAGGTAAAGATAAACACCGAAAACAAAAAAGCCTTGGCTCTATGATTGATTAACGGAATCATCTCAAATTTAGCAAATTGCTTCAATAAAGGCAGACACGAAACTGCATCAGCGTGCCTCCGTATGTTAATTACAGCTATTTTTCCTTGTTTTTCTGTGGCCGCCAGAGCCAGGCCCCATCTATCACTGGGTTTCCGGCGTCGTGATCAATTGACTGTGCTGTAAACAGCATGTTGTACACGTGGCAAGTGATAACATCATTTAACTCGACAGGGTAAGCCTTTCCCTCTTTCTCATCCTTCCAGCTCCTCAAAGAGAAGAAGGACAGCCTTGAATTAATTCTTTGCTTATTGAATCAAGCAAGCATTTTTTTCCTTTTTTCGGATCCTACCAGGGTAGAGAAGCAGGCCCAGCAGTTCCACCACAGAACCTGATCTGTGAGGATGGGACTCCACAAAGGACCGTCTGTACCCTAGACCACAGCACCATGCCGGGCGCGTGGCGGGCACTCGACTTTCTCTACGTAACCAGATCACCACTCCTGCGTCTAGTGTCCCTGAAAGGCAGTAGATTTCACACGTGTGTGCTCAGGTGCATCCAGCTCGTTCGCGACCCTGTGGACTGCAGCCCGCCAGGCTCCTCTGTCCCTGGGATCTCCCAGGCACAGACACTGGAGTGGGTGCCATTTCCTCCTCCAGGGGATCTTCCTGACTCAGGGATCGAGCCCCTGTCTCCTGAGTCTCCTGCAAGCAGGCAGGTTCTGTGTTACTGTGCCACCTGGGAAGTCCCAGTATATTTTACAGAGAATTAATATGCATCAGTGTGCTGGGGCTTTTTCCAATGGGTCAGCCAAAGTGTTGGAGTTTCAGTTTCAGCGTCAGTTCTTCCAGTGACTATTCAGGACTGATCTCCTTTAGGATGGACTGGTTGGATCTCCTTGCAGTCCAAGGGACTCTCAGGAGTCTTCTCCAACACCACAGCTCAAAAGCATCAATTCTTCAGTGTTCAGCCTTCTTTATGGTCCAACTCTCACATCCCTACATGACTACAGGGCAAACCATAGCCTTGACTATAGCCTGTGTGCTTACTAAGACTCAATTGCATTTATTTCCAAATCCCATCCATCTAGTTATGCTTCAGATTATAATGATATAATTTAAATAAGTATTGCAAAACTGATAATACATGTAAGGAAAGAGGGTTTTTTTTTTTCCTATGAAAAATAAATTGAATGTTCTGGAGAAGCTCAGTAAAGTCAAGTGCTTAAATAGTCTATGTAAAATCAGTGGGTAAGATACCTGTAAGTGATTGAAAAGAAGTAAACATCTAGAACAAATGCACTTTCAACTTTAAACAAACTAAATCTGGAAATAATTGGAGATGTATGAGTTGTCCGAGTGTGCTTGATTCAAGGAAACAACATGTAACTCCAACTGGCAAAGACCCATTCACAGAAAGTACACACAGTTTCAAGGGAAAAGACGTATTTAAGCCATGTATGTGTTATTTTTGAAAATGGTTTGCTGCTTTCATTAACTTTTTACAGTTAACCAGTTACCTGTTCTTCATGATTGGGAGGTAGCGTAAGAAAGTGAAAGTGAAAGTCGCTCAATCATATTTGATATTTGCGACCCCATGGACTGTCCATGGGATTCTCTGGGCCAGAATACTGGAGTGGGTAGCCTTTCCCTTCTCCAGAGGATCCTCCCAACTCAGGAATCAAACAGGGGTCTCCTGCATTGCAGGCGGATTCTTCACCAACTGAGCTATCAGGCAAGCCCCAGGTAGCATAGCAGGAGTTTTTTTTTCTTTAAATTAGTAAATTCAAAAAGAATTAAGGCCATATAAAATCAGCAGTCTGTCTTTGCCGTGGAAGTGTCATTGGTGATCACATCTTTGGGGCCTTCAGTAACACAAGACTCCAGCCTAACACTGCAGGTGAAGTGTGTCGAGACCAGCCTGCATCCCAAGGAGGGGGTGATGCCTTCCGCAGAAAATCCATCTTGCAATCAGCTTGTTGTCTCATACATATCTCTTGCTTTTTCTTTTTTGTTCATGTCTTACAAAATGTTTTATTTTGAAAAAAAGTCTGAAATTTATAGAAAGGTGCAAGTATACTGTAATGAAATTTCCTTATACCGTTTACTTAGATTCACCAGTGTTAACATTTTGCAGTCTTTTCTTTTCTTCTTTCTGTATGCTCCACCACTCCTGTGAGGGCTTCCCACATAGCTCAGTGGGTGAAGAATCCACCTGCAACACAGGAAATCCTGGTTCGATTCCTGGGTCGGGAACATCCCCTGGAGAAGGGATAGGCTACTCACTCCAATATTCTTGGCCTTCCCTGGTGGCTCAGCTGGTAAAGAATCCGCCTGCAAAGCAGGAGACCTGGGTTCAACCTGAGTTGGAAAGACCCCCTGGAGAAAGGAAAGGATACCCACTCCAGTATTCTGGCTGGGAGAATGCCATGGACCATATGGTCCATGGGGTCACAGAGTTGGACACAACTGAGTGATTTTCACTTTCACCCCCATTACACACTTCTTTTCCTCCTCTTCCTTCTTATTAAACTTGTCAAATGATTTGAAATCCCATGACTTTTACCCCTAAATAATTCTGTGTGTATCCCTTAAAAACAAGAAAAATTTTTACATATCTGCGATGGAATGAACACTGATACAATAATATTCTTTAGTACATAGTTCAGGTTTAGATCTCATCTCAGTAATATCTCTCATACATATTTTTCTGTTCATTCAGGATCAAATCTTGGCTCACCTGTTGTACTCTTTAACCTCTTTTAATCTGGAATAGTTCCTCATCCTTAGTTGTCCTTCATGGCACTGGCATTTTGAAAGAGTACCTGGCCAATTTGTTTTGTAAATGCCCACTGGTATGTGTTTGTCTGACTCTTTCCTCATGATTACTTTCAGATTATGCATGTTTAGAAGGAATAATACATGAGCAATACTGTGTCCACCTTAATGCATCGTATCAGCAGGCATCCGTTTACAAAGGTAACATACCTTTGTCTCTTTGTTGACAATGTGAGCTTGGATTGTGTGGTTATCAGCCATCGGTTATAAAGTTACCACTTTCTTCTTTGTAATTAGCATTTGGAAACTATGGCAATACCCTGGTTTTCATCAAACTTTTGCCCAACTGTTTTATCATCCTTCCATGAGTCTGAGTCAGCTGCTACTATGACGGTTGCTAATATCTCTGCACCTGTATCTCTCTGCCTCCCAACTCTAAATGGAGGAATCCGGTGATTTCCTAGAAGTTAGAGACAGGGATGGGGAAGAACAGCGCGTACTCCCTTCCCACCCCTGCTTAGCCTGTGAAGGGAACATAGACCCCTTAATCTATTCAGTTTGCCCAAGCTTGCCTTCTAGAGTCTGGGTACCTTGGACGCGTGGATAGCTTTCCCTCTTCCTGCCTAGAGGCCCTCCCTGAAGTTTCTCAGTATTTTTAACCCCTTTGCTTCCCATCCTTCCTGTTTCTCCATTTCCTGTGTCCAGCCTCAAAACATGGAGGTCCGTCATTTTTTGCTCAATCCACTCTTGTTTTGCTGAATGGGATATGTGTATTTGTGGGGGTGGGGGTGGGGGAGAGGGAGCTGTGAAAGCCTCGAGTCGTGAGGGTGAAGATGGGCGGGGAGCAAAGCCCCTCAGAGGTCTATTCTGAGTGAAATATCTAAAAGCAGCCCAGTCAGATGTCTTGCATGATAAAGGTTAATGTCTTGGTAGCTTGGTGTCTCTTTTTATTACCTACGGTGTTAGATGAGCGTCTCTCTCCTCCCGGGCTTGAGATAGTTCTTTGGCTTTATTTAATGCCTACACGTACCACTGCCTTCCTTGGTTTCTCTCATTTACATCTTGCAGGGACCATATGTCATAGGTGCTATCGTTAGAGTCTCAGTTCCCACAGGAGGAAACTGACGCCTGGGAGAGGTTGGCCTCTGATCCCATGGCTGATCACCAAGGCGGTCCATTTCCAGGGGCCATGGCTTTGGCCACCCTGTTTCTGAGATGTCAGGAAAATAGGTTGCAGAAAGCTCATGCTTATGCGTACACACACAGAATTACCTTCCGGCTCTCCAGCTAGAGTTGACCGATTAAACTCTGAGCAAAATCATGCTTCCCGATGCAGTCCTTCGGGGGTGCAGCTTCCCCTGACGGGTGGCAGCTCGACTTGAGTCGCATTGACTCTCATGAGGAATGACCGTGGCGGAGCTGACAGATGGCAGCTGGGCAGCCGGGAAGGAATCGACAGCGGCTCCTGAGTGAGTGCAGTGAGCGCCCGGCACGTCTCGCCCCCGAGAGGGAAGGTGCCTGACACTGACGCCGGAGGAAATCCTGCAAAGTGTTCCAGCAATCTCACTCGACAAAAAGTTTACTTCTGTGAGTCTGCCCTTACTCCAAGATCAGGGTGAGGTGGTGGTCTGGGCCTCCCTGGTGGCGCTAGTGGTAAAGTGGGCCTGCCAGTGCAGGAGACGCGCAAGACACAGGTTTGATCCCCGGGCTGGGAAGATGCCTGGGAGGAGGGCATGGCGACCCACTCCAGGGTTCTTGCCTGGAGAAGCCCGTGGACAGAGGAGCCTGGCAGGCTGCAGTCCACGGGTCACACAGAGTCGGGCACGACTGAAGTGACTTAGCACGCACACAGTAGTCGGGGAAAGTCACCTCACCTCAGCTGCAGAATGAGGAAGCAGAATGCAGTGATCTCTCAAAGGTCCCCTCTCGTTTCGTGAACCTAAGCATGAGTTGTCACTGTAATCATGCAAGTTCTAGAATATCAATCATGGCACTCTTTCTGTGACACGTAAACATGACCTACCCTGAAGCTAACCCTGATGTTGGAACCACAGTAAGATTCTGTAAGGCAGGGTTCTCCTAATTGGCTCCTGGAGCAGACCCTTCCGGTGCATAAATTCTCCCAGGACAGGGGAGAGCTCAGATCATTACCATATTCAGAAGACAAATGCCTCACCTCATGAAAATGTTAATGGGCAGCATTAATTGGAAGCAGAGGTCAGGCAGGGAGGTCCCTGCAGATCCTGGGAGCCCGCAGGACTCCGCAGATAGAGCTCACGTCTTCCAGGGCTGAGTGCCGCGCCCGCGGGTGCACCGCAGACCCTTGTTCTCAGCCCGCTCCCCCTCCCTCTGGTGGGCT
Source organism: Dama dama (assembly GCF_033118175.1). NCBI lineage: Eukaryota > Metazoa > Chordata > Mammalia > Artiodactyla > Cervidae > Dama > Dama dama. Next base: position 108,950,602 of record NC_083689.1, read on the forward strand.
GCTCTGCATCCCTTCTGCACGGTTCTAGTGTGAGCGTCCCGGGGCGGAGGGGCCTGGTGGGGTTGCAAAGAGTCAGACTCGACTAAGCAACTCACACATAAACACACACACACAATGAGCGTTAAGGTTCAGCGACGCTAATGAAAGAGAACAAGACAGGCAGAAAAGGGGACTTCCGAGGAAGCGACAAGGACACATCGGTCTGAGAATCCTTTACGAGCAAGGCTGCCGCCTCTGCCATGACTGCGTATCATACACGAGGGGCTCCTTCCCCGGTCTCTGTCTTGGTGAGGTCAACTCAGCACAAAAAATGCAACGAGTATCCCAGCTCAACTTTAGCTCCACCCTTGCTTTGATTTCTTTCGTTCCCACTTGAAAATTATGCTGGTCTACCGTTATTTTGCTTATTTTTGTTGGCTGCCTCACATTCTTTATAGAACAAGAGGGATTCAAACAAGTATGAATTTGTCTAACGGTGAGAAGCCGTCCGTGTGCTTCTATTTCCATGAGAATCAGCACTTGCTTGGTGTATCATATTTGCCAGCCACCGTGTAACCATTTCACATATACTGACTCAACTCTCAAGCTCCACGTGGAGTCTGATTACCACGATTACCCCTTCCCCACCTTTTGGCAGGGAGGAAACCGGAACCTAGAGAAATTAAGTAACACTAGCAAAGTTACACATTTACCAAGCCGTGGAACCAGGACTTGGAATCACGGTCTCTGAGTGCAGACCCCAGGCCTCGCACTGCTGGGCGATGCTGCCGCAGCCTGGCGCTCTGTCTTGGGTGTGATGGGTAAACACACATGCACACACCCGTCCGTGCTCGGCGACGTGGGCCCAGCTGCTCTGAGAGAGTGACTGCACACAGCTAGTCTTCAGGAACCAGGCTAGCAGGATTAAGTACAAGCCAATCAATTTCCTAAACCGCAGGAGATCCTGCTACAGATTCGAGCTTTGACATGGATTACTGATTTTGACTTTGCAAAAGGCTTTTCTGCAAGGTCTGTTGGTGTCTTTGGTAATCTCTAACTCTGATGAGAAATACAATGCCTTCTCTCAGCCTGTCTCGGGCATTTTGGACGTCTTTCATCATCCTCTTCTTTATCTCCTGTGGCCGCTCCTCGTCACAGCTTCAGCTTTTTCTCCCTGACAGGTAGTAGCTCATCTGCATCCAAGGCAGCGCCAGCTGAGGTGGTCTCAGCCTCAGACTCGTTTGGCCCTTTGGCTCGAGAGCAAAGCCCACTGGCTCAGAGCCCTGGGTCGGAGCGGTTGCTGCTTCCTGCGTCTCTGACGACGGCTGCTGAAGAGCTTCCTTGAGATGTCGGTTTACTGACGAGAGTCTGCACAGGCTAAAAATCTGTGAGTTAAGTTTTTTTATTCGGAGATTTTACTGAGGACTGCGGCCTGGACGTCAGCCTCTCACATAGCTCTGAGGAACTGCCCTAAAGAGAGGAGCTGGGATATATAGTTTTTTTGCCAGAAAAAACAAAAACATGGAATTGAAGAAAAAAAGATTGCTGCTAATCACGGAGAGCAGAGATCTCAAGTTACTGGCTTCAGAGCTCCCCGTCTCCCTCCTTCCTGAATTCCCCTCAGATGAGGCGTCCGTCCATGATGCTGGCCCTGGTGGTGAAGATGCGTGTCGGAGGAATGATGTCAGTGAGCGCGGGGCCTTGCATCTTCTCATACGCTGAAAAGCACTGAAATGAGAACGTCCAGGTTAGGAGGAAGAGAGGCAGATGCTCCTTTGAAATGTAGTTGTTGACCTCACACTCCCTGGGCCCGCCGACAGGAACCCCGAGTGCATTTTCATTACAGGTTGGAGAGGAAAAGGAAGGACAATGAACGCTGCATTGCTTTCATGCTGTTTGTACAGAGAAAGTGTGTTAGCACTTAAGTCATAACAAGAGATAGCCTTACGAGGCAGGGGCCTCCTTGTTTGGTGGAAGGCTACTTCTTTGTTTGGAAATCGTGAAAAGTCAACATCCAAATTTTCTGAGCTTCCGTTTCCTCATCCTAGAGATTAGAAATAATAGTACCTCATAGAATTTTTATGAGAATTAAATGGGTCGACATGTACAAGTGAAAACACCTGGAAGAGAGCGGGACGCTCGACAGGGCTTCCTGAAGTTTGCTTTAGGACAGAGTCTTTCCACCTGAGGCGGGGCTGAGGCTGGACTGTACCCAGCTGCCGCTGAAGCAAATTCTGGTGAACGAAATAGAGCACAGAATTAAGTGAAAAAAAGAGCTAGGGGGCAAAGGAGGAAATGAACAGAAGTAATTCTGCTACAAGACACAGGAATGCTGAGTTTAGAAGGAGCAGGGAAATTATTTCCACTCAGGGGGACATCACGATGGCCCCAGGACCCTCCAGGGCCTTTGAGGTCTCCCGGTGTATTTCATATATCGAGGCTTTTGACGCTTTCCTGTGCTCCAGCCCTTCTCTCGTGTTCTTTTGAAGCAAACTCAGCTTCCTCTGAAAACATGGCATTTTCTGTGGAAAGGCTTGTGAGTTCTCTGGGTCTTCAGTCTCCAGTAACAGAAGAAAATTAATCTGAAAAGAAAAAGTGGCAGTTTGCCGTGCTGGCAAGACCAGCAGAAAAGTTGGTCCAGACACAACCGTTCTGAGGCAGTTAGTTTCAGCTGGTTAAACATGAATTACAGTTGAGTGGCGGGTATCCTGCAGACGCAAGGTGGAGAGGTCTGGACTCAACCAGATTCTATTTTCCCTTTCTCTGTGACCCACTTGCCACTTCACCTGGAGTATAAATAACTACAGGAGAAGTTACATCTTTAATGTGCTTTTTCTTAACCATCCTCCTCATTTTATTATGGGAAATATGATCCGTGTTTCTACCATCCAAGTGCATACCCTGTTCTGGCGTGTTTCATTTGGTCATATTTCTCCAGCTTTCTATCCTCCCCACCCTTTTTGGCTCGTAATTTTATCGCGTTAAGATTCCATTGGATGAATTTTTCTGAAACTTGACATAATTGCTCTCCAAATATTAGAATTCACTTGCTTCAAATTTATGAAATATTAATCTTTGTATTCATCTGGGACTACTTCCTCTGTATGAAAATTAAGGAAGAGAGGAATTATAGGGTCAAAGGCATGGAGTTTTTAAAGTGATGCAGATTGAAGAGCTAAGAAGCTATTTTAAAATACTGCGGTCAGTTCACAACTGTTGTTTCTTTCCATGATGATTTTGATACTTAGTGAACACTAAGTATAAACAGCACAATAATCCATGCCTTACTCTGTAAGATATGCTGGCCTAGCCAGTATATAAATTAATCTGTATTTTTCAATATAAAACTGCCGATTGCTTCCATACTCTGTACTGTTGGTATAGGCTGACTCTGCTATGCTTCAGATTTCTCATGGTCTGATGTTTGCCCGGGAGTCTCGATAGTCCCTTTTCTTGCCCATCATTGCACTCAAGTTGTGTTAAAGGCTAGGCCGGCAGCAGACAGGGAGGCAGGGAGGGGTTTTCCTCCCTTAGAGGCTCCAGGTAAGTGGCTGCGGGTGGGCTACACTTCTGGTATCTGCAGCGTGTTTCTACACCAGTCGTCGAGAAGATGGTTTCCTTTTAAGAAGAATGATTTTTCATCCCATCAGCTTCTTAGGATGAGCGTTGTAAACCTGGGCGGAAGTCTCGGGATGGGTCTCTGTGAGTGGGTCTCCGGGAGCGCGGTGCTCTGTGCCCCGGAGGGAAGAGCTCTGGTCCGTCGTGAGGGCTCCCAGGCTCTGCGGTTCTCCCAGAACTTGTCATGGGGGAGGGAAGCCTTGCTCCTGCCGAACACCGCCCTCCGAACTGTCCTCCTCCTCTTCTGCGCGTGTGAAAGCACCGGGCGAGAGGGCAGACTCTCTCAGGAGCGAGCTCGGTGCCCAGACGGTGAGGCGCCTCTGAGAGCAAGACGCCCTGGAGCCCATGTCCCGCGCTGTGACCCAGCGGTGCCTGGCTGAATTGTCTCCTCATTTTCTTTGGGAAATGTGCCATTTAAGTTGTTACTCTGTCAGACAGTGAGAGAACAATGCTAGTTTTGAGCTCAGACAATTTTTGGCCAAGACGATCGTGTTCAGAGTTTGATTTTGGTGATTCCTGTCATGCCAATAGCATTTTCACTGACACTGTGAACTTCTCCTGGTTTCAACGCCCTCAGTTTCTTGATGATTCTAGTAGAGTAATTTCTAGAGTTTTCCCTCCACCACATCCTCAGGCCTGCTGGTCTCATCTGGAATGTAGGTAGGGAGCCAACATTTTTCGTGACGCGTGGTGTCTGCATGAGCGTGATAGCCTGTGTGTCGTCCGGCACGGCCAGCCCACCTTCTCACAGCACAGTATACTCACGTGGCCAGGAGAATGTCACTGAGGGCGTCCAGGGTCGAATTCCGTCCCCCCGCCGCCCCTCCCCCCCCGCCGTCACCCACCAGGCTCCTCTGTCCATAGAATTTTCCAGACAAGAACACTGGAGTGGGTGGCCATTTCCTGCACCAGGGGATCCTTCTGACCCAGGGATTGAACTCACGTCTCATGTGTTGGCAGGTGAATTTTTTACCACTAAGCCACCTGGGAAGCCTGGCACATCATATTATTTGCTAATAATAAATCTGTTGTCTGCTGCGACCTTGGGAGTTACTGCCAAGACAACCTCAGCTCTCTACTCTCAACTTGTAGAATTGCCTTGTCTTTTTTTTTTTTGTATTTATTGGAGTATAGAACCATACATCTATACTACTTCAAATGAATCTAGTTTAAGTCTAAGGAAAGCCTTTTTTAGTATATGATGTCCCCGAAGGTGCTTACAAGATGCTTGTTAACAAAGTGCTTAATATACGATTTTTAAATAATGAGGTGATCACGGAGTCTTTCTGCTATTGTTGGAAGTGGCTTTAATTCTTCTCATCCTTTTATTTTCCTTTTCACTCTGTTGTAAATTTCCTGAAGTTGTCAGTGTAGAAATCTATTTCTCTTTCATCTCCTTACTTGCCTTAATGAAATATACCAGAATTTCTCTCTAATGGTCTTAGTGCTACATTTTAAAGGAAAGGAGAAAGAAGAGTGAAGCGTGCATTGCCCGATTGAATACTACATGTTTTCTGTTCTCCCAATAGTTTATTATTTAGAAACTGGGCTCCCCTATCTTTCCTAGAGCAGACAGAAACAGCGCAGGGTGAAGCAGGACGATTAGTATGCAGGGGGCCGATTCTGGGATGCTCACCATAGCTTGTCCTTTCAAGGAGTCTTCCTTTGACACCTTCACCCTGGGTACCCTGGCAACAGAGTACTTCACAAAAATGGAAGTCCCATAGACCCTGTTTGCCGAGTTTCATCAGAACAATAAAGGGACTGATTTACTGAAGCATTTACGGAAGACAGTAATTTAGAAAAATAGCAAGACGAGGACTGGAAAGTCCTTGATCCGTATGGACTGACAGGGAGGGAAACCCCAGACCAAGGATGGTGTCTTTGGGTCCTGTAATTTCTCAACCATTTGTAGGAAGGTGGGAAAGTGAAAACGAGATGATTTATGGGCCAAAGTGGGAGGCAAACCAACATGAATGTACTGTAGCAAGAAATCCCTAAAAGGGCCCGCGTATGCAATGTGGGGTGCGTGTCTCCATGGAAACCTAGATGCGGCTGTGCTTCTGTGAAGGGATGGCTCCAGGGTTCCGATCGCTCAGGTGGAGAAGCGAGCAGGGTGCTTAGGGCGGCCCGCTGCCTCTTCCTAGGCCCTTGGGACCCAGTCACTTTGTATTCGTGTGCATGGGCCCTTTCAGGGAGTTGGGGAGCTCTGATCCGCCTCATGCATTGAGAACGCTGTCGTGGGTGCCCTTGGGGCTGTGGCAGTTCAGCTAAGGCTCCGCCCCCAGCCTCCGGCCCCTTCCTCTAGGCCTGGGGGAGATGGGCACAGAAGATGTGAGTGTGGTCACATAACCCGTCTCCTAGAGTTTCACACTAGTCCCCACAATGCCGTGTCGCCGCTGTGTCCGTGCGGCTTGCTGCACTTGGCACCTGGACTCTCTGCCCTCCCTGAGGGCGAGCGTTAGGTGACGGTGTCTTACTGCAAGGCTGATGACTTTGCTGAACTGATGTCAGGGCTCACAGGGAGGAGAGGACTTGAGGCTGAGCAGTCTAAGCTCCCGAAGGCACCGGAATGCAAGCCGCCTCTGCACTCGCGTGGATGAATGTCGATGGTGGGCTGTGCCTCGCCGCTCAGTCATGTCCGACTCTGCAGCCCGAGACTGCAGCCCTCTAGGCTCCTCTGTCCGGGGACGCGTGTCCAGTCCAAGAAGCACCTCCTGTGCCCGCCCTCTCTCCACCTGCCTCCCCGGTGCTCAGAGGTGCTGCTGACGGCGCTCCACATGCTCTCGGGTCTCTTCCCATCCCCAAGTCCCGTCTGGACCACAGCTGATCACACCAGGGAGCCCTGACCCCGCGTGCCTAGTCATAGACTCTCAGCCAGGAGCGTGGAAAGGAAATTCAGCAATGCTGGTCAGGGCAGCTGGCTGTCTGAACTTGGGGCCTTTACGTTTGGGGGCCTGACTTACGTGGGCGTGCAAAAGCAGAGACAACACACAGCAGGACTGGATGAGAGGGCAAGAGAGGGCGAGAGAAGCGTCTTGCTTCTTGCTGACTGCCTACTTCCAGTTTTTTCTGGAACTTCTATGCAAGACCTGTACACAGGAACCATCTGGCCTAGAGTAGATTTCAGTAGTGGGGTCAGTCACTCAGTCGTGTCTGGCTCTTTGCAACCCCGTGAACTGTGGCCTGCCAGGCTCCTCTGTCCTTGGAATTCTCCGGTCAAGAATACTGGGGTGGGTTGCCATTTTCTTCTCCAGGGGATCTTCCCAACCCAAGGATCGAACCCAGGTCTCCTGCATTGCAAGCAGATACTCTACCATCTGAGCTGCAGGGAAGTCCTGGAGTAGATTCTACTTGGTTATACAATTTTTAAAAAGCCTTGACCAAAACAACCTGATTAAAGAAGGGTTCACAACTGGAGTCCAGGCCTCCTGTCCGCAGGTAAACGTCTTGCCTGCATTACTAGACCTGTGAGCCGGCTGCAGGGGCAGGCTCGCTCTCCGCTGGCGGTTCCCCTCTGTCCAGAGGGGCCTGCCCTGCAGCCCTTTGCCCAGTCTGGACGGTCTGCTGGTGCCCAGGCTCCCGCTCAGCAGGCTGGAGCAGAAGGCGGTGCTGGGCCCTCCCCATGAGCCTTCTGAACCGTGCGTCTGAGACACCTTGGCCTTCCTGACCTCTGCAGGCCCTCTGAGCATCTGAGGGTCAGCCTCAGGGGTGCGGATGGCCCCTGGGGCCCCTCTGGAAGGGTCTCTGGAGAGTCACTGGCCGGGAGGAGCCCAGACAGTCGCTGCTCTCAGAGGCCAGCCCTGGTTTGGCTACCGTGTGCCCTCGGGACAGGGCTGAGCTGACGCTCTGAGCGGGGCTAATTGGGGGGCAGGGGGGGACACGGGAGGTCCTGATCCTGTTCGCAGTTTTGTGTCGCCCCTGCTGCGGGAGGACCCTTCTCTCCAGGACGGGGCAGACAGCAGGCTCTTGGCACGAATGAAAGCCGGGTCGCAGTCTAGGTTTGATCTCTGCACAGCAGAGCTTCCTGCATAATTGATGGCTTCAGAATGGGCAGTCATACATTTCTGGGCAGAGGAAAAAAAAAAGCTAACGTGTTCTCGTGAAGCCATGAATGCAATTAGTGGGATAAATGGTACTGGAGAAGCTCCTGACCATGCCCATGCTTATCCAAAACAGAGTCTAAATGCTGCTGATTGTACTTTAAATGCTTTCTTTGGGGCCTAAGTTGGCGGCTACAATCAGGGGCTGGTGGCGGTCTCTCACACGGCAGGAAGCCCGGTGAAAACGCAAAGCTCCAGTTCTTCGGCGACCACTGTGATAGCCACGCTTTTCTTCGTTCTAAGGATGGACTGGTCTATTGACAGAGGCCACTGTGCTGCTAGGGAGAGCCAGGGCACATCAACATCAAGAGGGCAGAGTCCTTGAAATTATTGTCATCTTTCCTTATCTGTACTTTACCACGCTTTCAAAATACATTCAGGCAGATACAAACACACACTCGCGTTCATTGTGTGTACAGACATACCGCTGCAGTAGTCCCTGTGATGAAATGCATCCTCAAGCTAGTATTAGGTTGAGAAGAAGGAGCTTTCACGTCTGCATGAGTCATCTCTTTCTGCATTACACGTTGCCCCCAAGCGTAGCAGCTGAGAGGAGCATTGATTATCTCACCGTCTGCAGGTCAGGGAACCAGCCTGGCTGGGGCCTCTGACTCAGCATGTCTCACGAGGCTGCAACCATGGTGTCCACTGGGGCCGCCAGCATCTCAAGTCAGGGCCAATTTGAGGCCTGCATGCTTTCCTCAGCTGACTACTGAGAAGGAAAACTCTGAGCAGGACTTTGGATCCTGTGCCGGCTCCCAAACCAGACGGAGGGCAGGGAATCCTCTGTCCTCAGCTCATGCCCATCTGCAGTCTGTATCATCCCCAACCAGGGGACACGTGCCCGTCGGCTCACTCGTAAGCCTGGTGGCAAGTCTCCTCATGGGCTTCTCCAGAGACTCGGGTCCTTCTGCAAGGGCTCTGTAGAGACGCTCACACCATGGCCGGCGGTGGCCCTCGGAGTGAGTGAGCAGGTACCCAGGAGGTCAAGAGGAGGACTTCCAAGGTGGAGTCACCTAAGCTCAAAGGGACCTCCCATCGCCCCCACTGCGTCCTCTGCTCTAGAAGGGGGTCGCTCCCTCCAGCCCACAGTCACAGGGCTGGGGGGTCACCGAAGAGTCTTCTGAAACAGTCTCCTGTGAAGCGGGCCCGTCCAACCCCGGCTCTGCTCTGCCTGATGACCTCTTGCCCAGGAGGCTTCGTCTCTTCTGTGACAGTCCTTCCTGCTCCGCGTGCAGAATTTCCCTAGCGTGACCCGTATACCGTGAGTCCTTCCGGGGGCGTGTTTCGTCTGCAGCTTCCCAGCTTCTCTCTGTGTGCTGGCTCTTGCCCACTGGAGGCTCCTGCTTCCCCTACCTTCAGTCTAGTTTTGAAGGGGGCACGGGATCCAGAACTCTGGCCAAAATTTTCTCTCTCTTATAATTGGTTAAGGAAAGGGTATAGTCCGTAAGCTGACCCTGAGATCTCTCTTTACCATTCCCGTCTCCCCTTTCTACCCTTAAAACCTCAGTGTGTTTTCAAGGGCTATTCATAATGATTCTTCTGAGGACCCCTCTCCGGCTTCCCCAGACACCACCTCAACCACAGGGGACTGGAGGTGCCCAGGAGTTTATATTCCTCTTATGTTTGTTTTTGACCTGTTAAAAAAACTTTGTTTGATGGCTAGCATTTTTTAATAATCAAGTATTTTAAAAGTAAGGTATGTACATTGATTTTAGACAAAATACCACTGCACATTTAATAGTCTACAGTATAGTATAAACATGACTTTTATATCCATTGGGATGCCAAAAAAATTATGTGCTTCCTTTACTGTGATATTTCCTTTATTACAAATACCAAACCTGCACTATCTCCAAGGTATGCCTCTATTGGTGTGCTTATATTATAAAGGTGAGTGATACTGAACAGATAAAAAGAGACAACAAGATAGATGCAGAGACTGGAGGACTGCAGCTGTAAGCCTGGGAAGCCAAGGGTCTGTGGCAGCAGCTAGAAGCGGGCCCTGGGGAGGGGTCTATTCCAGAGACTCCAAGAGGAATCAATCCTACTGACACCTTAATTCTGGACTTCTCGCCCTCCAGAGTTATGAAGGGATACATTCCTGTTGTTTATATTGTTTATGGTGAGTTGTTATGGCAGTTCTAGAAAATTAGTATTGAGACTTAATTTCACATAGTCTACTCAGATGTTCAACTCAGCGGTCCCTAATCTGCACACAGATATGTGCAACTGTCCTCGGTCACTTTTAGAACATCTGCACCACCTCAGGTGGGAACCCCGCATCCATTGGCTATTCCTCTCTATCCCACTCATCCCCTCCCCACCCCTGAGCAATTGCTAACCAACTTTCTGTCTGTCTAAGTTCTCCTATTCTGGACATTTCATACAAGTGGGATCATATGTGGTATCTTGTGACCAGATGCTATCACTCAGCATGAAGTTTCCAAGGCTCATCCACGGTGTGGCATTTACCAGTGCTTTATTCATTTTTGTGAAAAAATAATAGTCCATTGTGTTGACTATTAACTCATCAAATGGTGGGCATTGGGCTGTTTCCACATTTTAGCAACAATGAATAATGCTCTTATAATAATCCATGCACGTCTTTTTTATTGACATATTTTCATTTCAAGTATATACTTAGGATCAGAATTGACTGGATCACAGGTAACTCTTTTAATTGTTTGAAGAACTGGCAATTTCTTTTCTTTTCCAAACAAAAGAAATATGTTTGGAAGCATATTTCCAAAGTGGCTGTACACCGTTGTATATTCCCACCATTAGTGTAGGAGAGCTCTGATTTCTCTACATCCTCACCAATACTTGTTATCATCACACTTTTTGATTCTAGCCATTCTAGTGAATGTGAAGTGGTATCTTCTTATGGTTTTAATTTACATTTTCTTGATGACTAATGATGTGGACTGGAAGCCAGTGGGCATCCAGTCCCATCATTTCATGGCAAACAGATGGGGAAACAATGGAAACAGTGACAGACCTTATTTTCTTGGGCTCCAAAATCACTGCAGATTAAAAGACACTTGCTCCTTAGAAGAAAAGATATGACCAACCTAGATAGAGTATTAAAAAGCAGAGACATCACTTTGCCAACAAAGGTCCATCTAGTCAAGGCTATGGTTTTTCCAGTGGTCATGTATGGATGTGAGAGTTGGACTATAAAGAAAGCTGAGTAACGAAGAATTGACGCTTTTGAACTGTGGTGTTGCAGAAGACTCTTGAGAGTCCCTTAGACTGCAACGAGGTCCAACCAGTCCATCCTAAAGGAAATCAGTCCTGAATATTTGTTGGAAGGACTGATGCTGAAGCTGAAACTCCAATTCTTTGGCCACCTGATGCAAAGAACTGACTCATTTGAAAAGACCCTGATGCTGGGACAGATTGAAGGTGGAGGAGACGGGGATGACAGAGGATGAGATGGTTGGATGGCATCACCGACTCAATGGACATGAGTCTGAGTAAACTCTGGGAGTTGGTGATGGACAGGGAGGCCTGGCGTGCTGCAGTCCGTGGGGTCTCAGAGTTGGACACGACTGAGCGACTGAACTGAATGATGTGGGACATTTTTTCTGTGCTTATTGGCCATTGGCATATCTTCCTTGAATAAACGTCTTCATATCCTTTGCTTGTTTTTGAACTGGGCTCACCCACCCTGTGGACCAGTGATTTTTGGTGTGAGAACATGAAAGCTGTGTCCCTCACTTCGAGGCACCTGGAGACGTGACTGTCCCTTGCACTCCTCTGTAGGATCGATAGAAGTCGACACTCCCTGGGCCTTCTGCCTTCCTCCCCCTCTGATTATACCCCTCTGGTAGAAGAGGTCACTTGCCTTGAGAACCAGCTGCCTTCAGTTTCTTCCCAGGCCGTATGCGTGCGTCATTGCTTCACTGCCTTCATCTACTTGAATCTGGGCCAGTTTGCGACTACTTTGTCCAACACAGTACAGCAGAAATGATGCTGCCCGCTTTTGGACCTAGACTTAAGCAAGTTCTGCATTCCCTCAAATAATTAATGTAAGAAACCCAAGCGGTGGTTATAATCTTGTCCAGCATTTCCAAGTTTTTCAGACTGATCTAATTTTACTGTATTATAAAACAGTTTTTCCTCATCGAAACCATACTGATGGAAATGTTTCATTGTACATTTGTCCAAACACATAGAATGCACAACATCGGGAGTGAATCCTAAGGGAAAGCATGGACTTAGGATGGTTGTAATGTGTCAGTGTAGGGACATCAGTGATAACAAATACATCCCTCTGCCGAGGGATGTTGACAATGGGGGAGCTAGGAATGGGTGCACTAGGGATTATATGGAAGCTCTGTGTGCCTTCCTTCCAATTTTGCTGTGAACCTAAAACGTCACCTGAAAATTATCCTGAAAACCAAATAAGATGATAAAAATCACTAATATGCTTCTTAGTGATAAAGACTGCTACCATTTTGATCTATATCCTTGCTGTTTTGCCTGGTCTAATAAATCCATATCTAGCCATCATTTGTCTCCCAATCAATTTATCTTTATATAGTTTATAAAGAATGTTTGGCTTGATTTATATGTACTTTTCCAAACTCTGTCAAGTTTCTGACCAGGGTCATTATTCTCCTGGTCTCAGAAGCCTAAGACACTCTGACATAGTATTAGAAGGTGTTGGAGTTTAAGAGGTATAAATTAAGAAAGTCTGGAAGACAGGGAATTGTGGGAGAGCAAGTGGGGAGAGGAGATATAATTTCCCTCTTCAGCGATATTAAAATCTCTGATTCTTAGAAAGCCCAGTATTTCTACCTTTTAATGATCCAAACGGGAGTTTTTCATCTTCACAGCCATATTTTTGTTAAGGGAAATGAGTGGATGAGGGACCAAGGGCTTCTCCCCATGGCAGCAGTTACTGGGTGAATGCCCCCTTTCCTGAAACACTGGGTCTAAACAAACACACAGCCAACGTATGTCTGCAAGTTTAGATGATGGAACTTTAAGATACTGAGTTCTGCTTCAGGTGGCACAGGGTGAAATAAAATCACAGAAGAGGATTCTCAAACAGTGACCGCAAGTTCTAGGGGCTAATTGCACGGATGGAGATGGGGGCGGCATGGACCACGGTGATTGCCGGACGCCTGGTGAAGGCAGCCAGCCAGCCCATCCACAGCACGTCCTAAGTGAGGCCCAAGAATCATCTGTAGCTCTAGAGTTACTCAAATAAAACATTAGATCAAACATCTGCTCTGCTAGGATGGTGAGAGAGTGGGCTGAAACCAGAGGCAAAGGATATACTGACAAGAGCTAGCTTTCTGTAGCTATGAAGAGTCAATGGAAAATTGATTCCAAATACACATGCAATGGAAATCTAAGCAAAATCCACCCCCTCTCCAAAATCAGTTTTTCCACTTTCTTGCAACACAATAAATAGATAGCAAATGAATTAAAGGTAAAGAATTATTTGGAACAAAGTGGCTACCTCCTCCCTTGTGGATATTGAAAATGTCTCTCGTTGCATCCAAATGTGGAAGAGTGGAGGCCTGGGATGCTCTGCGAGGCATCTGTTTTCCTCACTGCTCTCTCCTGGCAGGAGAAGGCTGGCCTCTCCTTGGTGGAGGCTTGCGTGTCGAGGCTTGCCAACACACCTTGCAACGCCGTGTCCGCTTGATGGCCGTGTCATATTTCATACGCTCTCACAAGTTCCTGTGTCCAAGTTTCCTGCCATTAATCACCCAGCCTGCCATCCTCACATTTATGAAATATAATCTAATGAATTTACATCCACTAAAACAGACCCCTTTTCCTGGCTCCTGTAGTGCTGGAAAGGGAATGTACATTTCTGGCAAATTGTCTGTTCAAACGCAGTTCCACCAGGAAAGAGTCACCATCCTAGTTCTAATATCAACTTTTTTTTTTCTTTTTTGAGAGCGCTTTTGCAAATCTGTGATTGTTGGAGCATTGACTTTATTAGGTAGTAACCATTGACCTTGGTTGGCTGCCCAAGCTGAATTAAGGCTGATGACTTAATTGGCAGACTGGGTATCATGACAAGTGCCCTAACCATGCTGGTTTACAAGTAATGTTATCATTTGGATAAAACAAGGTTTAAAGGCCCTTACATGCAAACATAACAGATGCATGTCAGAAAATGGTAAAATGAAGATGTTTATTAAATATAAAGCTCTTTCTATAGAATAAATTCCAGTAATATTAGAACTTATTGATTATAAGTGAGGGGTAATAAAAGCATGACTGTGTGGTTCTTTACTTCATTGTTATCAAGTGTTCATTTAAATACTCATGAAATGTTTGCCATGCTGTATCAATTAAGATAGTTATTAGCAAGGATTATAAAGTCCTAAATAAGGCTGTGTAGACAAAGAGGAGCGGAGAAGGCAATGGCACCCCACTCCAGTACTCTTGCCTGGAAAATCCCATGGACGGAGGAGCCTGGTAGGCTGCAGTCCATGGGGTCACTAAGAGTCAGACACGACTGAACAACTTCACTTTCACTTTTCACTTTTATGCTTTGGAGAAGGAAATGGCAACCCACTCCAGTGTTCTTGCATGGAGAATCCCAGGGATGGGGTCACACAGAGTTGGACATGACTGAAGTGACTTAGCAGCAGCAGCAGCAGACAAAGAGGAGAGGAAAGATCTGAAGGACATTTCTGATGAAGAATTCCTGGGAAAGGGATTCTGTGTAGAGGAGGAGGAAGGAGTTGGCTGACTGTGAGCTTTTGCTTTGGGGAGACATTAGCTGAGTTCTGGGGATGCTTGATTCAAGGTTTCTACATGATATGAGTAAAAGGAAAAATGGACCACTTAACCCAGCAAGCCTTAGTGAATTAAGGTGTCTGTTTGAAGAAGCCTCCTCTCCCCCTAGATGAGCAGGAGCCTGCAGCCGGGTTCGCTGCGATACCCTAGTATCTGTCTGGATCTGACCTGCATCTGAGCAGGTTCATGGGAGAGAGTCTGGGGGAAAGCAGGTTGAAAAGCCAGGAGGATGGTCTGAAGCTGTGTGTGAACCCCATTCCAAAAGACTCCATGGGAGGAAAAAAATACCACTTTTTTGAAGGCCAAGTTGATTTATGACTGAGTGCCCACTTCCTGCTCAGTTGGGGGCACATCCCCTCTCTGTCGCTGGGACTTCTCCTTTCTCTTGGGACTGAACCAAAGCCTGGGGTAGAGGCAGGCTTATAGGACGTCTGCAAGACCCCCAGAGTCTCTGTAAGTTCACCGTGTTCACTGCTGGCGTCATCACCACCCACACTCTCGCCGCCTCGGACACGTGGTGGTTTTTTGTCCCCACATCACAGGGCTACGGGCAGCTCTGATGAAGCCAAGACCGTCTGGGGCGAGGGTCCACCCTTGGGTGCTGTGGTCCCATCACTCTGAGGTCCTGGGCCCCCCAGCACCATCGTGGAGCAGGACCAGGGGGCTCTCCCGTTTCCCTGGCCCTTGAGCTGTCTCCCCTCCCCAGCCCAGGGGACCCCCGCTGCCCTCCCGACTTCTGCGAGCCCCTCCACTTCCCCCGCAGCCCCCTCCTCCGCAGGGGCTCGGGGTTGAGGAAACACAAAGCCGAGGTGCTGGCAGGCTTCCTGATTTTGCACTGTGTAGTGTACCTGCCCTGAGGCAGTGAGCCGGAGCCGGCTAGGGCTTTGACGAGGGAAGGAACGGGAACGCCCGGGGGGACACTGACTTAGTACCTGCATGCGTGATGCAGCTGCTTCAGCCCTGAGCCTGAAGGTGCTAGGCACAGAGGGAAATTCTCGGTTTTGAAGACAGTGCGGTGAAAAGCCTGGGGAGCCCACAGCTTGCAGGCTTGGAGAAGTCAAGGGGAGATGGTGCCTGCAAGAGTCCCTTCTGCTGGGGTGGAAGTGTCTACCTAGCATGTCTCTTCACAGGATGTTTAGGGCTCCATGGAAATAGGGGTGTGGAAGCAGCGTGAATGTTTCTTTCTGTGTTTCCCTTTGAAAAAGCTAACAGAGGAAAGGTTTCTTCTCAAAAGGAGGCTGGGTTCATCCTACTTTCTGCAGATC
Source organism: Dama dama (assembly GCF_033118175.1). Taxonomy (NCBI): domain Eukaryota; kingdom Metazoa; phylum Chordata; class Mammalia; order Artiodactyla; family Cervidae; genus Dama; species Dama dama. The sequence continues at coordinate 108,966,341 of NC_083689.1, forward strand.
AATTGATCTGCACTTGCATTTCTGCTTCCTGCTGCGCCCTGCCCCTCCCAGGCCCTGGAACTCCACGACCTCCTAACCCCGGGTGAGGCAGAGCTGGAAGGCTGGTCTGAGTGGAAGGGGAATGTCAGTTGATCCGCTGCTGGGCTGGTCTCGGTTATTGATTAACTTATGGAGCACAGCGGACACGGCTGATGGGGCTCTTTCAGAATAAATCAGTATTCCAGACCCTGAAAGGGACAAGCAGGTGTGAGGGAACTGCAGAGATAGGCTGGGAAAAGATCAAACCGCAGAAGGTCAGGTGCCACCGAGAGGTTTCTGGCAGAAGGAGGTAGCCTTTTTGTGGAAGAGTGTAGGCAGCTGGGGAAAGACATCAAAGGAGATGATCTGTTTACAATTCCCTCTTCCATCTGGGCCTGCGTCTTTGAGTCTGCCCAGAAAAGATCAAGGAGGAAAGAGCTGGGAGGGGGGACAGTGGCCGCTCAGTCGGCCCCGTGAGATGGAGAGACGGCCCGAATGTCTGCTGAACTGAGCTTCGGGTACCTCTCTGACCTGGACGCGACTCTGGTGGGCTGCAAGGTGGCAGGGGTCCCGGGGACGGCGCGCCCTCTGCCCGCCGGCAGTGACCGAGTTAGTAGCATTCCCGAGGGTGGGATGTCCGGGTGTGGCCAGGGCCGCGGGCTGAGTGTGGAGCCAAGAGCAGAGGGACCACTGTCGTGACCAAGAGCGCAGGAGAGGAAGCAGCCGATCCCGGCAGTCGGTGTTGTTACCGGGCCGTGATTGCCTTCCCCAGGACGTGGCCATACGCTGATGTATTTGCAAGCATTACATGAGACCGTGCCTGTGTGTGTCCATTTGTTCACCCATGTTTGTTTCCCGTAGAGAGGACATGGGTGTAGAAATGACGTCTCTGCCTCCACGGAGGACACAGACGAGGAACAGTTCAACGTAGGACCCTAACAGTGTCAGCTCCTGAGCAGCGGCGGAAGCCAAACGGGGCGGAGCGAGTGGACCGGATGCTGGAAGAGCCGCTTCCGGTGCAGCGGTGGGGGAAGGCGTCCTCCGGGCCCATTGAGCAGCCTCCAAGGCCCAGCCGGGCGGCTCCCCGCGATCCCGCTCCAACAGGAGTGCTGAGCGCAGTGGCCTCTCCGGGAGCCGAACGGCAGGCGCGAGGTCTCTGCACGGATGACCACGTGAAGCTGGAAAGGAAAAGCTAGGCCTTGTTTTATTACCCGGGCTCTACTTACATCTCCCGAGAATCGTTCATGGCGACAAATCCCTCTTCCGTCTTCTGCCCCGCCCCTCATTCTGAGGGCAGGAGGCTCGGGCTCCATTCCTGGGTCAGGAGGGTCCCCCGGAGAAGGAAGTGGCACCCCACTCCAGTGTTCTGGCCTGGAGAGTCCTATGGGCAGAGGGGCCTGGCGGGGAACAGTCCGTGGGACCACAAAGAGTCCGACACGACTTAGAGGCTAAACAACCACCACCACCATGCTTTCTAGGCAGTCATGCTTCGGGGGCCCATTTCTCGAGGCTTCAGCACCTCATGGGTTTTTATGGCAGCCACTGTCTAAAAGCATAGCTTGAACTTGAATCAACCTTTCAGGGGATAGACATTCCCTGCCCTTAGCACTCACTAAAGCCTGAACCGGGTGTGGAGACTATACAGTGATTGGCTGGCCACACGTTGACCTTTAAGCCTTCTTTAGCGGGGGTGGGGGCTGGGGTGTGTGTGTCTGTGTGTATCTGTGTGTGTGTGTGTGTGTGTGTGTATCTGTCTGTCTATCTGTGTGTCCTTTTAGCCTCCTTTAGCGGGTGTGTGTGTGCGGCTCAGTCGTGTCTGACTCTTTGCAACCCCGTGAACTGTAGCCTTTCCCTTCTCTAGGGGATCTTCCCAACCGAGGAATTGAACCGGGTCTCCTGCGTTGCAGGCGGATTCTTTACCAGCTGAGGCACTAGGGAGGCGTAGTCACAGCCCGTTGGCACCTGTGCCTCCGTCCTGAAACGCTGGGCGAGCCGGGCCTCCACGCACAGCACCCTGTGAGCTGGTGAAACCGGACCAAACTCCGAGAGTCCCATGGGCAGAGGGGCCTGGCGGGGAACAGTCCCTGGGACCACAAAGAGTCGGACATGACTTAGAGGCTAAGTTAGACTTTATAAAGGTTAGACTTTATTACCCAAGTTCCATTTTCATTTTGCGGAATTTGTTAATGGGCCTTGCTGATGTCACATCCATTCAGCGATGGCATGATTGAAGTGTCACAGTTATATCAAAGCGCTCACAGTTTTTCCTTTCTGTAGATGAAAAGGTTTTGAGTTTTGAAGACTTGCCGGACAAGAACGCTGACTTATCTTGCATAGTATTTTATATTGCTACCAGTTGCAATTTGTCTTTTCTCAGAGGAAGTATTCTAAAAGTCAAGAGGCATCAAAATATTGATTTCTTTTTAGCCTATGTGAGTAATATTTGCATATAAATATTTAAAAATACGTAAAATTAAGTGAACACCCATAATTCTTTGATTTAATCAATAATTAAGGTTTCATGCAAACACCGCTTGAGTACCTCTGTGGAGCAGGTACTGGGCTGCAGTCTGGACACAAAAGATAAATAAGTCAAAGTCCTTTTTCCTAATGAGTTCATAATTCAGTGGGAAAGATAACGTAATTACAAGCCAGGTTGACAAATCCTGTGCTGCAAGGAAGCCCAAGGTCTTGAAGTGGCAAGTGAGACGGGCCGCCTGGACTGACGGGGTGCAGGGAGCTTTGTGGGTGTGCCGCCCGAGAAAGCTGCAGACCAGAGCCGTCAGAAGGGGCGCCCTGCGGAGGAAGGAGTGTGTCGGCGCTGCCAGGGTGCTGGAGGGCGTGGAGGGCTCGGAGCGAGGTGCTGAGGGGGTTCCACGCGGACAGGCAGAGCTCTGTCCTCCAGCTCAGGCTTCTCCTGCTCACTGCACCCTCCTCCTCCAGCCGCTGCCCTCCTTTCGGGGTTATCCTGCTCACTCCCTACTTACTCCAACCTTCCAACCTTGTTTTCACAAGCCACAATCCTTTCTGCCTTTCCTAGCCTCTCATGGTGTTTGAACTTTTTCTGACTTTTCACTACCTGTCTCAACTTCTGCCTCTTCCAAGACCTCTTTACACCTGCTCAGAGATCTTTCCCAGCTCTGAATTGATTTTGTCCTTCAAAGCAACACCCTTAAGAATCTAATTACTCTATCTTTTGTTTCCTTCAAGTGCTAGATTTGCATTTCCTACTCATTTGTGAATTTGGTAATGGTAGCTGCCCCTTTGTGATTTTAATTCGTCTAGCTTAGGGTGAGGTGCGATGAGCACAGTAATTTGATCAATATTAACTGGACACTTCTTTCAAGGCCACTGCTGTATGCTGATTGAAATTTGGAGTCCCTAGTTTCTTGTACCACTTGGTAATAAAATGGACAATTTTAATTTTTCTTACACAAACTTGTCCTGTGACCTTATCCTGGAAATTAAGAAAAATCAATTAGATCTGCACATATCATGGATATGTTACCGAAACACACTATAGAGTAGAAACAGCAACTTCTAAAATAGTATAGCATGATACTGTTCATGTAACTTTAATATGTATATATATATATACACACACTATATACTAATACATTTTAATAGGCATTTGTGTGTATGTTAAAGAAAAAATGGACCAGAAGTATACACTTATGGCATATACACTTAGACTTAACATACATGCATATACACTTATAGCATAAAAGCAATTTATGCTAATGGATGTCTGCATTGGGAGAAGATGGTCAAAGAAAATCGCAATGTCGTCTGTTTTTATTTTACAAAATAAAAAATCCAAAGTGTATGAGATAAAATGCTTAGCAATAGTCAGTGTTGTTGTTCTAACAGTTAACAATAACATGTTGTTGGATTGTTTGTTGTATTCCTTATATTTTTGTCTTCTTGAAATTTTTTTCTCAAACATCTAAACACACATGCACACACAGAAGTTGTGTGTGTGGTCAAGAGCTGGAACATGTAGGAGCAGAGGAGACAAGAAAGATGGAGAGCTTGAACAGCTCAGTTACTGCGAGTAGAAAACTTTTCTTGTAAAATATTCAAGCCCCTGCTATTTGCCATTATAGCTCCCTGTAGATCAGGAGACAAGTCTAGTAGAAATAAATTCTGTGGCCTTTGCACGGTCTTTGGTTCACTGCAGGCTTCATGAGACAGTCTGGGCGCTGCCCTGGAGGGCTCCGGCTAACTCTCGTAAATGAACTGAAGCTTGCCCTCTGCCTTTTCTGAACGGAATGACTTCAGGTGAGGTTAATGGGCGTTAGTTATGCCGGTAGGTGGACTATGTGGGGCTTGACTTTTAATGCCTGGGCTCCGCCATTCTGAGGTCAGTGCTGACCCAGGAGAGCTGCAGATGGGTAGACAGCACCAGGGCCTGATGGTGAGCATCCCCGTGAAGGCCGGGAGGCGGGGGGAGGCCGGGGGCCAGCGGGGAACTAGAGCTGGGGGGCTGGGACACGGCCAACGCGTGGGATCCGACACGCGCTCACTTACAGTCACGTCAGTGGGAAACTTGAAAGGGACACATTGAGCTGATTCAACAGGATCGTGTGGCCTTACCACCAAGTTCAGCCTGAGGAGATAATAAAGAGACCATTGATTCCACAAAGGACAGGCCGGTTGTTTTAATACTGACTCACAGGGAGGCTCCTTTTGAAATCCCTGGTCTGCCCTAGGTTCCTAAGAAGAGGTCTTGGGGAAGACATTTTAGAATCCTTTGAAATTACGTACATGTGTATATATCGATGTATACAAACACACAGGTATGCATACATGTGCACATAAACATATAGACCCAAACATATGTAAGTGATTTGTGTACATACATCATGATAATACACAAATAAACCTTATATATATGTAAACAACAGGTTATATGTATGTGATTCTTGTTCAGCTGCTCAGTCATGTCCGACTCTGTGACCCCATGAATCGCAGCACGCCAGGCCTCCCTGTCCATCACAAACTCCCGGAGTTTACTCAAACCCATGTCCATTGAGTCGGTGATGCCATCCAACCATCTCATCCTCTATCGTCCCCTTCTCCTCCTGCCCCCAATCCCTCCCAGCATCAGGGTCTTTTCCAATGAGTCAGCTCTTCAAATGAGGTGGCCAAAGTATTGGAGTTTCAGCTTTAGCATCAGTCTTTCCAATAAACACCCAGGACTGATGTCCTTTAGGATGGACTGGTTCGATCTCCTTGCAGTCCAAGGGATTCTCAAGCGTCTTTTCCAACACCACAGTTCAATATAGACCCCCAACAAATCAGTACCTAGGATCAATAAATGTTCAGTGAATTGAGTGAGCATAATGAATAGGAAAAAAGTAAGACTTTACTCTTAAATGTCTTATTCTTGATGGAGATTTGTTAACCTTCCTGAACTGGACTGAAGTTTCAGGATGAACAGTACCAGCTGGGCCAGCTGGGCATTTGGAGGGTTGAAAGGGAAGGACAGGGAGTGATAAGTCTCCATGTTTGGGGCGGGGGTCCTGCGGTCAGCAGCATGCGCCCTCCTCTCCTGCTGGCGGGGGTGTGGCCGGTACTCTCAGCTTGAGGCACCGTGCCAGGCTCCTGACGGAGCTCTGCTCACCTAACCCATACTCGGAGACCTGCTGGGCACGAACATCCTCGTCTTCAGAACAGTTTAGACCAAGCAGCTTTGCTCAGGGGCTGTGACTGGTAAGTGACAGAGCGGGGTTTGAACCTAGTTCTGGTTGACCCAGTGCCTGCGTTAGCCATCACCAGAGAGGAGGGTGCTTCTGATCACACTCAACAGCAGACAGGAGGAGCCTTCTCTCCAGTGGAAGCCTGGGGGGCAGCTTGGGCTACGAGAAGCAGGTTCCATGAAGATGACTCCCGCCGCCGCTGTGAGGACCGTACAACACGCACCCACCGCAGAGGTGTTCCCGGGCCACTCTCAGAAGCAGCAGCGTGCATTAGGGGGTCGGCTCTGCACCGGGTACGGGAGAGCAGAACGTGGTGAAGGAGCCGGGGCCTTACGGGCTGTGGACACACGATCAATCCCACAGTGCTGCTGCATAGCTCCGCAGACTCGGGACACTTACTTACCCTCTCCCATCCTTTCCTGGGGCTCTAGGATGACGGATGAGGGCAGTGTCTGCCTCGCAGACTTAGCGCTGTTGTTCACTCAGGCGTGTCCCGCTCTTTTGTGACCCCAAGGACTGCAGCCCGCCAGGCTCCTCTGGCCATGGGGATTCTCCGGGCAAGAATACTGCGTGGGTTGCCATCTCCTCCTCCGGGGGATCTTCCCGACTTGGGGTGGGACCCGGGTCTCCTGTGTTGGCAGGCGGAGTCTTCACTGCTGAGACACCTGGGAAGCCCAGAGCTGGCGTTCGTATTGGAGCAGCGCGGGACAGTCCTAAGCTGCGGGCAGCAGCTAGTACTGACAAAGTGAATCATACAGTCTGTGGGACATTGAACCCAGACAGAAAACAATGCACCGTGAGCAGTCTAGGGAGAGGGACAGAACGGTCAGAACTAGTGTGGATAACGACCCCCAGGCCAACAGCACAGGGCCAGCCTGCGGACACGGTCTCCCCTTTGCTGTGGACAGGTGGTAAGACCCCGGGGCAGATCCCAGCCGCCTCCACCGTATTTTGTGACGTGGTTTATCCCCAGGACCCCGGGTGGCGCTTGGACAGACGGGCAGGCCGCTGCAGGGACGGTGCTCTGGCGCTGGGCTGCCGTCAGCCTGCGGACAGCTCTCCGTTTTGGTCCCATCTCTCGTGCGTGTGCGCCAAAGGGACCCATTCCCTTGTGTGCTGGTGTGGCTTTCTAAAATGTTCAGCAATGCTACTTATGAATGCAAAAATAGTAGACATTTGATACCATACGCAGGAAAAATATACACAATTGGAGGACAGTTACTAATTTATCTTTTTAAAAGCGTTTGTTTTGTATTGGGGTACAGTCGACTAGCAATGTGTGACAATGCCTGGCGGACGTGAAGGGCCTCAGCCACACACACGTGTATCCGTCCTCCTCTGAACTCCCCTCCCATCCAGGCCGCCTCGTGACCCTGAGCAGACTTCCCCGTGCCCTGCAGTGGGTCCTGGTTAGAGATCCACTTTAAATTTATATGCTGGCGTATTTTAAGGACAGAGTTTTCTCTCTGAATGAATGGTTTGCTTCCTCTCTGAATCAGAATTTTCATTCCCAAGGGTAGCTCATACATACACTTCCTAATGTGGATGAGACTTAGAGAAGAAAGACAGCAGAAATGATCAACTTTAATAGCTAAGATATATTTAGCACTTACTTTGTGCCAGGCACGGTTTTAAATGCCTTACATGGAGCAGTCTTTAAATAATTTAATTCTTCCAATATCACAGGGTGATACTGGCGTTATCTCAGTCTATGGCTGAAGAAGCTGGCAGTGCGTGTCTAGACTTGTTGCCCAAAGTCAGAGTCCGTGAGTGGCAGAGCTTGGGTTTAAGGTCTGGAGGTCCAGCGCCGAAGGCCTTGCACAGCCGGCGGCAATGATCGGTATCTACAGCCCCGCAGGCTTCATATGGTGGTGGCAGAGTTGTGTACAAAGCAAAATGGCAACTGGCAGAAAGGGTCCCTCTAACTCAGCGGCTCAAAGGCTTTGCCACCCAGAGTTAAAGTCATCCTTCTCAGGACTGCATCACTGGTATCTAATTTCAGAGCAGCTAGGTAGCAGCAGGGCTTCTAATCCATATTTACTGAAATCAAATTAAATGTCTGCTCATTTTGCTGTCTTGGAAATAGACCTTGCCTTGATGACATGCTCAGTGGCTGCAACGTCGCGGCAAGATCGCACAGTATACCATCTCTGTTAGCCGCACGCAGGACTGCCTTTGTGATGCTCTTTTATGGGAACCGGCCCTTTCAGTGTCTGATTTAGGCACTCTCCTCTGATTCCCTCTATGCTCGACATGTTGCTTCTTTTCCTTTCATAAATTTTCCTTGCTTGTAACAGAGAGTGTTTTTTGGTTCAAGTGGGTAGGTAGCCTGACTTTGCAGTCCCTGGGAGTTCTGAAATGTTCTGATTCTTTCCAGTTAGAAATAAACAAGTAGCAAGGTTATAAGTACTCGGGAGGACACACAGATACTAAATTTCATTCTGCTTGTTATTATCACCTACCCTCTTGAAAACAGGATCCGGTGATGTCTGGGTATTAGCTCTCTTTTTTCTCATCTTAGATGACGTGGAAGCTCTGGGTTGTGTTCTGAAAGTCTGCTGCAAACTTCGTGTACCAGTGTACGTTTGGGGCCTGTGTCCCCAAATCTAACAGTGCCTCCTCCCGTAGAGGACACCCCTGGCCATTTCCTGCCAAGTCTCTTCGGGGCTCCTGTCACTTCTCTTTGTCCTTGCTCTGGGGCTCCATCCCTGGTGCTTCTTGGCGATACTGGTTATATCACCGCCGCTTTTATGCTTGCTCTGGACATCCTGGGCTTGAAGTGAGGACGCTGTACTCCTGTCTTCTGTATGGCGCTGCACGGCAAGCATACAAAAGCACAACGGCTTGTAGACGGTGCACGCGTGCGACGGCGCACACCAGACCCATGGACTCACTTACACGGTCGGACATGTGAATCCACATCCACGTCTTTGAAGGTTTGCAGATTGAAGGCTCGTTTGTAGGGAACTTACGGCACACCGTCTGTTACTAGGCAAATCTGAATCCATGGCACTTCATTCATCTGGATCGCACATCGTGAATTAACGATCGTTGGGCCCGCCTTTCCCCACTGGGGACAAGGCCTTGCTGAATGTAGAGCCAAGTCAAGACTCAGGCAAAGCGCTGGTGTTGGTGACCTTAGCGTTGCCCCTTCCCGACCCGCGTCACCCTTTCCTGCAGTGACGCCACCTCTTCTGGTGGATCGTCTCTATGCCTCCACCTTCCGCCTCCTGTCCCATCTGGGGCTTGTGAAATATTCTGATAAAAATCACTTGCAGTAATAGGCAATTGATGGGTAAGAGTTCATTATTTTTTCATTATATTCTGGGATATTTGCCTTTTAATAGAACTAAAGTCTTTATCCAAAGGAATAAATGCACTCTAGAAGTAAGGAACTGGTCAAGCAAGCATAGTTTTGAAATTGAGTATTTCTTTCTGGTACCCGTGAACACGTAAATGGCCACTTTTACTGCTTATTGAGAGGTTGCCTATTAAATGTTCACTTGCTGAGAAAAATAAATTATGTGCCAAGTCTTCTGTTAACTTTTAAAGGCAAACAGCGAGAGTAATTACAAATGGTTTTTAACTACAGTGTATCAGTATGATCTGATAATACATGTGCTTATAAAGATGAGTGAAACTTATTTTATGTATAAACTTAATATTTAAATGCACAATTCCATAATTTGAATTTTACGCCACTCTGGAGAATAACAATAAGGCTAAAAAGGGCTGTATAGATCCATGTTTCCAAGTATGGTCCCTGTACCAGAAACATTAGCATCACTTGGGAACTTGATAGAAAAGTACCTTCTCAGGCCCCTCCTGAGAAGCGCCATAGCTAGAACCCTGGAGCAGAGCCCAGAAGTCTGTGTTTTAATAGCTTGCTGGGTAATTTTGATGCACTCTACAGTTGGAGAACCAAGGTTGTGGATGATTGTATTCGAACTCATCCTAATTCATAGGCAAGTACACTGAGGCCCGGAAAGATGAAGAGGCTGAGCGGAGCTGCTGGTTTTTAGTGCAGTGTTCTTTTAACCAGCCTAAGATGAGTCCCTCTGGCTAATCAGTTTGAATGAGTGAGGTTTGCTGCAGCGTCTTTGATTGACAGGACAGTCAAATCACCACTTGATTGTGTGACTTTCCTCTCTGAAGGCTCGTGGGTGAGACTTGAACAACTTCAATCTCTTGGAGCCTCTCAGGGATCAGGCTGCTCCATATTCCCTCCCTTTTAAAAGATCAGCACTCATTTTCCTTTAAAGTTGGGCTTAGTCTGCCTGAGTTGCATACTAATCGGGGGAATGAATTCATTACCAACAGCTAGATTAAGTTTTGCAGCTGTTCCACCCAGGGATCTAGTAAAGGGGGCAGCATGAAAATCCTTTACTGATCAAGGCAGTCTGAAAATGCAGTCCTGCGTGGTGAGTAGCATTCAGAAATGCTGAAATGAAGTGAACAATTAAAATAGCTTTTGCCTGAACACACGGGGAAGGGGGAAACCCTGAGGCGCCACCAGACAGACTTCAGGGCTGTGGGCTGCACACGCTGTCTCTTCCGCCGGCTTGCCTCACGGGGATGCCGCTTGTGGGTGCAGGGATGCGAAGTCACATGCAGGACTTCACGGCACTGCGTGAATGTTAGGACAAATACTGATGCTTGTGTCTCTAGCAACCTCGCTTATCCATTTATCTCGAAATCACAACCGCCAAACGATGCGGTATCTGGGAACTGATTTCCTCTGACCTGCTCTCCTCGGTATAGAGATGTTGACATGTGCATTCATTCATTCTCTCTCTCGGGAATGCAGCCATTTATCCTGCCAGTATTTTCAGACTATCTGCTGGGTGTCAGGACTGCTCAGGGGTTGTTGTTCCTCATGTTTTCAGCCTTCTATTCTTGAATGAATAAATTTTTGTCTTCTGTTTTCTCCTATACTTATTGGAAGGTAGCATATTCTGTTTCTTTCTTTTAGTGGTTATCCTAGAAATTTTACCAAACATATTTAAATTGTTGAAGTCTAAAGTTAACCAATACCTTGACCCTCCTCCCAATAATACAAGTTCCTTTCAAAGTTTAATTCCATTTATCCCCTCTTGAATTTTGTTATTATGGTGTATTTTTAAGTCTGCTTAAAAAAAAAAATCATTATTATTGTCTTATACTATCATATTGATTAATAGTAGTTCACTTTATTCCATCCTGCATTTCAGATCTTACATCTAGAATTACTTTCCTTTAGTTTGTCTTAGGTATATAAATGGCTTTATTTTTACTTCATTTTTTTTTAATTGAAGTGTAATTGACTTAGAAAATTATATCAGTTTCAAGTATCTGTTGTCATTCAATCGCCCAGTCCTGTCTGAATCCTTGCGACCCAGTTTCAAGTGTACAATGTAGCAATTCAATATACCTTACAAAATGATCACCATGATAAATCTAGTTACTTCATTCTTGAAAGATATTTCTTAGGTTATAGACTTTCAGGTTGGCAAGCATTTTTTTTTTTTTTAAGTACTTTGAAGGCTTTATTCCACTATTATCAGGATTCAGTTGATATGTTGAGAAATCAGCTGTCTAGCTTATTCCTTTGCATATGACCTGACTTTTTTTTCTGGCTTAAATTTTTTTCTCTTTGCCAATTTTCAGCAATTTTAATATAATATACTTTTTAAAGTTTATTTTAATTTATTCTACTTGAGATGCAGTAGGTTCCTTGAATATCTGGATTACTATCTCTTATTAGCCCCTGAAAAATTTCAGATACAAGCATACTTCATTTTACTGAGCTTTGCTTTATTTTACTTTGCAGATATTGCATTTTTACAGATTGAAGATATATAGCAACCCTACATTTAGCAAGTTTATTGGAGCCATTTTTCCAATAGCATCTGCTCACTTTGTGTCTCTGTTACATTTTGGCAGTTCTTACAGTATTTCAAACTTTTTCATTATTATTATATTTGTTATGGTGATCTGTAATCAGTGAATTTGTTACTACTATGACTCATTGAAGTCTTAGATGATGATTAGCATTTTTTAGCAAAAACTTGTGTTTTAGTTCAGGCATGTATTCAGTGGTAAAGAATCTGCCTGCCAATGCAGCAGACACAAGATATATGGGTTTGATCCCTGGGCCAAGAAGATCCCCTGGAGTAGGAAACAGCACTCTACTCTAGTATTCTTGCCTGGAAAATTCCATAAGCAGAGGAACCTGACAGGCTACAGTCCAAGAGGCCACAGTCAGACACGGCCGAGCAACTGCACATGTCATTGTTTTTTTTTTTTTTTTTTTTTTTTTAAGACATACTGCTATTGCATACTTAAAAGACTGCAGTATAATATAAACATAACTTTCACAGGCACTGGGAAACCACAAAATTTGTGTGACTTGCTTTATTGCAATATTTGCTTTATTGTGTTGGTCTGGAACTTAACCCACAATATCTCCAAGGTATGCCTATATCATCTTTTCGAATATTGCTCTAACTCATGCTGTCTCTTCTTTCATTTTAGTTCTTCAATATTTATACCTTATTATTGTATTTCCTCCATCCTCTACCCCCTTTTCTGTATTTTCTGCCTCTCTGTTCCTCTTGATGCCGAATTCAGGATCATTTATCCTGTCTTATTTCCCAAATATAAGGTAGGCATTCAGTGAGATTTAGTTGAATGAAATGAAATATTGAACTTAAGAAAAGTCCTTACTATATGAGAATAGCTTTCTGTGAGATGTGCAACATGAAAAAAACTTGACCTGATATAAGCTTTTCAACTTTATGTTACAAAAACTGAGGCCTGTAGGATAAATGACTTAGTCAAGGTCACAGAGCTTGGTAGTAGTATATCTGGCCCCAAAACTCAGATCTGACTTTAAATACATTCTTCTTTCCACTTCACCACAAAATTTCTCATTCAAATCCAAAATACTGTAATATGCATAATGACAATATGCATATAACATTTTCTGTTTTCACTTATGAGAAATTACATTGTTATTTACAAAATAATCTGTTTCCTCTTAATGACTAGTGAGAAATAAGCAATTTTTAAGTGATGTAGGATAGGACCAAGAAGTCTTGAGAACTAATCAAAGAGGGTTTTGATAGTTTTCAGTAAGATAGTGACTTACTAGTAGAAAGCCCTCAGGTAAATAAATAGAGCATCTTCTCATTCATTAGTTTGGCAAAACCCACCCAGAAATGTAACAGGAAAAATAGTAGATTACAATGAAGTCTTGTCTACACTAATGTGATGGAGAATTTTTAGAGAATGATAAGGACCTGTGCCTGAATAATTAGCCCTAAGATATGAGCCCTTTATCACAATTCTAAGAGCACTTGTCTGCTGAAAATAGATGCTTTTACATGGGTGAGAACAAAACTGAAATTAGTTAAACAATAACTATGAATGCAATCTGTGTGGAGACTCAGATTACAGGAAAAAGTGGAAATGCAGAGAATATATAAGATAAACCCAAAGACACGCAACAGGGTGTATGTGTGTGAATGAGGGCAGTGGGGCTACAGGAGTGAGGGGGAAATGGATTTCTGTCAGTTATTTTGAAAAACTACAAAACAATAGTATTTATATATGAATAGATCAATGTAATAGCCTAAAGGACTTTTATGAACATTTGGACTAACTTAAGCAAGTTTCCTAGGGTGCAGTTTTGGGAGGTAGTTTGTATCTTTTTGCTTTTGGCTATTTAAATATTTCTGAAAATTACATTTACTCATATACTTGCTTGTTTCTCCCCAGTTGTGTTGTTTCCAATACAAAATTGCTGTTGTTATTCAGTCACTGTCTTGTCCAATTGTCTGCAACCCCGTGGACTGTAGCACACCAGGATTTCCTGTCCTTCGCTACCATCCGGAGTTTGCTCAAACTCATGTCCTTTGAGTCGGTGATGCCATCCAACCATCTCATCCTCTGTCCTCCCCTTCTCCTCCTGCCCTCAATCTTTCCCAGTGTCAGGGTCTTTTCCAATGAATTGGCTCTTTACATCAGGTGGCCAAGGTACTGGAATTTCAGATTCAGCATCAGTCCTTTCAATCAATATTCAAGATTGATCTCCTTTAGGACAGACTGGTTTGATCTTCTTGCAGTCCAAGGGACTCGCAAGGTTCTTCTCTCTTCTCCAACACCATGGTTCAAAAGCATCAATTCTTCGGCGCTCAGCCTTCTTTATGGTCTAACTCTCACATCCATACGTGACTACTGGAAAAACCACAGCTTTGACTAGAGGGACCTTTGTCAGCAAAATTATGTCTCTGCTTTCTAATACAGTATCTTGGTTTGTCATAGCTTTTCTTCCAAGGATCAATCATCTTTTAATATCATGGCTGCAGTCACCATCTGCAGTGATTTTGGAGCTCCCCAAAATAAAGTCAGCCACTGTTTCCATTGTTTCCCCATCTATTTGCCATGAAGTGGTGGCACCAGATGCCATGATCTTAGTTTTTTGAATGTTGAGTTTTAAGCCAACTTTTTCACTCTCCTCTTTTACTCTCATCAAGAGGCTCTTTGGTTCCTCTTCCTCATCTTCACTTTTTGCCATTAGAGTGGTTTATGGGATGAGAAAAAGAATAAAATGTATTAAACTTCATGTAGTCACTTGGTCACACTCCTCTCCATCCCTGGCTTTGAAGCAATAATCATTTCCATATACCTGCTCTGTTCCTCCCAATTGCCCTTTATAGAAGATTGCTTCACAAAATAATGCATACTTATATGATGATAGATAAGGAGATAAACCATTATTTCATGTTCTTCTCCCACCACCCTTATTTTTAGCCTTTGTCCCTGTCAGGGTAAGCTCACTAGTTCCAAGTCTCAGCATAACAAGCCTCTAAGAGCAGCTTTTCAGAGAGGAGGGCCACCCCCTGCGTACAGAGCAAAGGAGGATGACTAAATGTCTTGGGTCTCTGGGAAAGGGGACCACAGCCAAGCATAAGCCACCAGCTACTGGCCATGTGCTTCCTGCCTGTAACCTCAAAGTGACAAAGTGAAGGATCCAGACTAATATATTCCCTCCTTCCCGTCACACCAATAAAGAATGTCATCATATCTGCAAATGATAAGATCTGACACATTCTGTGAGACCATCTCTTTTCAAGCAGCCATCTGCATTCAAGCCATCTGTCCAATTCTCTTGCTTGTTAGTCACGTCCCTGAGAAACCAATTGTAGTATCTGCTAATCCTTAAAGGCCATGAGATAGTATTGATCAGAAATTGGAAAGGATGACATTTTGTAGCCCACAGTCTGCATCGTTACAGTGCAAAATAAAGCCCTGAAAATTTAATTTTTATCAGATTAGAAAGTCAAGCAAGAACATTCATCCCTCAATGTGTATTCTTCTTTTTTTTCTGTCTCCTCCTTTTTTTTTTTTTTTTTTTTTTTTGGTTAGTTGGTTGGAATTTAATTTGTTTTGTGTCCTGAAACTGATCAGGGTTTTTTTTTTGTCCTAATTTTTCTTCTTTGCTTGCTTGTCATGACTGATGAGCATACAGAGGCAGTGATTCACCCAAACCATTCAATCCTGATGTGTTTCCAAATTTCAGTTTAAATCCAGGGGGAGTTTTAGAATTAGCAGCATAGCTAGAGCACTGGTTCATTTGTCAGATACCCTAACGTCAGGACTCGAGATTTGAAGTTTGGGTAGGTTATTTGACATGATTTACTCTGCTAGATATAATTTAAAGGTAATAATGTCTTTTTTATTGAACTCTAGCTGGTTTGCATTATTAGCTTCAGGTGTACAACATAGTGATTAAATATTTTTATGAATTATACTCCATTTAGCATTATTACAAAATGATGGCTACAGTTCCTGTGCTGTACACCCTACCCTTGTCACTTGTTTATCTTACACATGGTCGTTTGTGTCTCTTAACTCCCTAACCACTTCTCACCTCTCCTTCCTTAACTCTCCCTGCTGGAAACTGTTCTCTGTATCTGTGAGTCTGTTTCATTTTTGCTTTTCCCATTTATTTTTTAGATTCCACAGATAAGTGATAACACAGAATGTTATTTGTCTTTTTCTGTCTGGCTTATTTCACTAAGCATAATATTCTGTAGGTCCATCAACGTTATTGCAAATGGCAGAGTTTCATGGATGAGTAATATTCAGTTGTATATAAACACCACATCTTCTTTATCCATTTATCAGTTGATTGGCACTTAGATTGCTTCCATATCTTGGCTGTTGTAAATAATGATGCCAACATTGAGGTGTGTGTCTTTTCAAATTAGTGTTTTTGTGTCCTTTGAATATATACCCAACAGTAGAATTGCCGGATCATATGGTAGCTCTATTTTTAGTTTTTTGAAGAACCTACGTATTGTTTTCCACAGCGGCTGCACTGATTTACATTCCCAATGTATGTATGAGGGTTCTCTTTTCTCTGCATCCTCTCTAGTGTCTGTTACTTGTAGACTCTTTGATGATAGCTATTCTGACAGGTGTATGGTGGTATCTTGTGGTTTTGATTTGCGTTTCTGTGATGACTCATGGTGTTGAGCATTTTTTCATGGGCTTGGTGACCATCTGTATATTTTCTTTGGAAAACTGCCTATTCAGGTCTTCTGCTTGTTTTTTAAATAGTTTCTTTGTTTTGTGATGTTGAGCTGTTTATATATTTTGGATATTAACCCTCTATTGGTCATATCATTTGCAACTCTTCAGTAGGCTGTCTTTCATGTCGATGATTTCCTTTGTTGCACAAGAGCTTTTATATTTCAGTTCAGTTCAGTTTAGTCACTCAGTCGTGTCCGACTCTTTGTGACCCCATGAATCGCAGCACGCCAGGCCTCCCTGTCCATCACCAACCCCTGGAGTCCACCCAACCCATGCCCATCGAGTCAGTGATGCCATCCAAACATCTCATCCTCTGTCATCCCCTTCTCCTCCTGCCCCCAATCCCTCCCAGAATCAGGGTCTTTTCCAATGAGTCAGCTTTTCGCATCAGGTGTCCAAAGTATTGGAGTTTCAGCTTCAGCATCAGTCCTACCAATGAACACCAAGGGCTGATCTCCTTTAGGATGGACTGGTTGGATCTCCTTGCAGTCCAAGGGACTCTCAAGAGTCTTCTCCAACACCACAGTTCAAAAGCATCAATTCTTCGGCACTCAGCTTTCTTCATAGCCCAACTCTCACATCCATACATGACCACTGGAAAAACCATAGCCTTGACTAGATGGACCTTTGTCGGCAAAGTAATGTCTCTGCTTTTTAACATGCTGTCTAGGTTGGTCATAACTGTCCTTCCAAGGAGTAAGCGTCTTTTAATTTCATTGCTGCAATCACCATCTGCAGTGATTTTGGAGCCCAGAAAAATAAAGTCAGCCACTGTTTCCACTGTTTCTCCATCTATCCACCTTGAAGTGATGGGACCAGATGCCATGATCTTAGTTTTCTGAATGTTGAGCTTTAAGCCAACTTCCCATTTATTTATGCTTTTCTTTTGCCTTAGGAGACAGGCCTCCCCCCCACCTAAATATTGCTGCCATTTATGTCAGAGTTTTCTGCCTAGTTCTCTTCTAGGAGTTTTATGGTTTCTAGTCTTATATTTAGATCTTTTGTCTATTTTGGGCTTATTTTTACTTACAGTGTGAGGAAATACTGCTTTGCATGTAGCAGCCTAGTTTTCTCAGGATCACTTACTGAAGAGACTGTCCTTTCTCCATTGTTTACTCTTGCCTCTTTTGCCATAGAGTCATTGACCGTAAGTGTGTGGGTTTATTTCTGGGCTCTGTATTCTGTTTCATTGATCTGTCTGTTTTAAAAGTCATAATCTTTTAAAAACAACCCATAAAGTTGTTTCAAAAGAAGAAACAATTCATTAATTAATTCATTCAATTATCTACCTACCTCTCTATCTATCTAACCAATAATCCATTCTTTTGAAAAATATATATTACAAACTTATACCAGGATGTGCAATTAAGGCAGCAAATAAAGCAGAAAATGTCTGTCCTCATAAAGCTTAATTTCTAGCAGGGAAAAATAAATAGGTTATAATAACTAAGCCATATAGCACGTCAGGTGATCATAGGTGTCATGGAGAAAAGCTAGGTGGGCAGGCGGGTTACAGAGCCGAGGTTGGAAACTGAGTGGACGAGGACGTCTTCACAGAGGAGGTGATATCTGAGCAAAGTCCTCAAGGAGGTGAGAATGAGTCATGCAGGAATCTGGGGGAAAGGTGTTTCAGCCAAGAAAAGACCAGGTAGAAAATTCCTGAGCTGGGAATGAGCCAGCACAGTCAAGGAGAAACCAGAAACCAGTGTGGCTGAGCATCCTGAGGAGGGGCAGGTGTGGAAGGTCAGATCAAAGACAACGGAGCTACAGTGGCAAACACAGGGGCCTGCCGCCACGGAGAGGCTGGCCTTCATCCAGGCTGCCGTGGACACCAAGAAAAACTGGGGCAGAGAAGTGATATGGCCTGGCTTGGGATTTGGATTCTGTGTTGAAAAGAAGCTGCCGTGGGGTGGGAAGGGCACAGGAATAAGGGCAGAAGAGACACTAGTAAAGAGGCGGGGCCATCATCTGGGCTAGGCTCCTAGGTGTAAGCTGGTGAGACTAGTAAAGAGACTAGTAAAGATGTGGGGCCATCATCTGGGCTAGGCTAGTAGGAGTCAGGTGGTGAGACTAGTAAAGAGGTGGGGCCATCATCTGGGCCAGGCTCGTAGGAGTCAGGTGGTGAGACTAGTAAAGAGACTAGTAAAGAGGTGGGGCCATCATCTGGGCCAGGCTCGTAGGAGTCAGGTGGTGAGACTAGTAAAGAGACTAGTAAAGAGGTGGGGCCATCATCTGGGCCAGGCTCATAGGAGTCAGGTGGTGAGACTAGTAAAGAGACTAGTAAAGATGTGGGGCCATCATCTGGGCCAGGCTCGTAGGAGTCAGGTGGTGAGACTAGTAAATAGACTAGTAAAGAGGTGGGGCCATCATCTGGGCCAGGCTCATAGGAGTCAGGTGGTGAGACTAGAAAAGAGACTAGTAAAGAGGTGGGGCCATCATCTGGGCTCGGCTCACAGGAGTCAGGTGATGAGACTAGAAAAGAGACTAGTAAAGAGGTGGGGCCATCATCTGGGCCAGGCTCATAGGAGTCAGGTGGTGAGACTAGAAAAGAGACTAGAAAAGATGTGGGGTCATCATCTGGGCCAGGCTCATAGGAGTCAGGTGGTGAGACTAGTAAAGAACTAGTAAAGAGGTGGGGCCATCATCTGGGCCAGGCTCATAGGAGTCAGGTGGTGAGACTAGTAAATAGACTAGTAAAGAGGTGGGGCCATCATCTGGGACAGGCTCATAGGAGTCAGGTGGTGAGACTAGGAAAGAGACTAGTAAAGAGATGGGGCCAACATCTGGGCCAGGCTCATAGGATTCAGGTGGTGAGACTAGTAAACAGACTAGTAAAGATGCAGGGCCATCATCTGGGCCAGGCTCATAGGAGTCAGGTGGTGAGACTAGAAAAGAGACTAGTAAAGAGGCGGGGCCATCATCTGGGCCAGGCTCGTAGGAGTCAGGTGGTGAGACTAGTAAAGAGACTAGTAAAGAGGCGGGGCCATCATCTGGGCCAGGCTCATAGGAGTCAGGTGGTGAGACTAGTAAAGAGACTAGTAAAGAGGCGGGGCCATCATCTGGGCCAGGCTCGTAGGAGTCAGGTGGTGAGACTAGTAAAGAGACTAGTAAAGAGGTGGGGCCATCATCTGGGCTAGGCTGGTAGGAGTCAGGTGGTGAGACTAGAAAAGAGACTAATGAAGATGTGGGGCCATCATCTGGGCCAGGCTCGTAGGAGTCAGGTGGTGAGACTAGTAAAGAGACTAGTAAAGAGGCGGGGCCATCATCTGGGCTAGGCTCGTAGGAGTCAGGTGGTGAGACTAGTAAAGAGACTTGTAAAGAGGTGGGGCCATCATATGGGCCAGGCTCATAGGAGTCAGGTGGTGAGACTAGTAAAGATGCAGGGCCATCATCTGGGCTACGCTCGTAGGAGTCAGGTGGTGAGACTAGTAAAGAGACTAGTAAAGATGTGGGGCCATCATCTGGGCTAGGCTCGTAGGAGTCAGGTGGTGAGACTAGAAAAGAGACTAGTAAAGAGGCGGGGCCAACATCTGGGCCATGCTCGTAGGAGTCAGGTGGTGAGACTAGTAAAGAGACTAGTAAAAATGTGGGGTCATCATCTGGGCCAGGCTCATAGGAGTCAGGTGGTGAGACTAGAAAAGAGACTAGTAAAGATGTGGGGCCATCATCTGGGCTAGGCTTAGGAGTCAGGTGGTGAGACTTGTAAAGAGACTAGTAAAGATGTGGGGCCAACATCTGGGCCAGGGTCGTAGGAGTCAGGTGGTGAGACTAGTAAAGAGACTAGTAAAGAGACTAGTAAAGAGGTGGGGCGAACATCTGGGCCAGGCTCATAGGAGTCAGGTGGTGAGACTAGTAAAGATGCAGGGACATCATCTGGGCTAGGCTCGTAGGAGTCAGGTGGTGAGACTAGAAAAGAGACTAGTAAAGAGATGGGGTCATCATCGGGCTAGGCTCGTAGGAGTCAGGTGGTGAGACTAGAAAAGAGACTAGTAAAGATGTGGGGCCATCATCTGGGCCAGGCTCGTAGGAGACAGGTGGTGAGACTAGTAAAGAGACTAGTAAAGAGGTGGGGCCATCATCTGGGCCAGCCTCAATGGAGTCAGGTGGTGAGACTAGAAAAGAGACTAGTAAAGAGGCGGGGCCAACATCTGGGCCAGGCTCAATGGAGTCAGGTGGTGAGAGTAGAAAAGAGACTAGTAAAGAGGCGGGGCCATCATCGGGGCCAGGCTCGTAGGAGTCAGGTGGTGAGACTAGTAAAGAGACTAGTAAAGAGGCGGGGCCAACATCTGGGCCAGGCTCATAGTATTCAGGTGGTGAGACTAGTAAGAGACTAGTAAAGAGGTGGGGCCAACATCTGGGCTAGGCTCGTAGGAGTCAGGTTGTGAGACTAGTAAAGAGACTAGTAAAGAGGCGGGGCCATCATCTGGGCCAGGCTCATAGGAGTCAGGTGGTGAGACTAGAAAAGAGACTAGTAAAGAGGCGGGGCCATCATCTGGGCCAGGCTCGTAGGAGTCAGGTGGTGAGACTAGAAATGAGACTAGTAAAGAGGTGGGGCCATCATCTGGGCCAGGCTCGTAGGAGTCAGGTGGTGAGACTAGTAAAGAACTAGTAAAGATGTGGGGCCATCATCTGGGCCAGGCTCATAGGAGTCAGGTGGTGAGACTAGTAAAGAGACTAGTAAAGAGGTGGGGCCATCATCTGGGCCAGGCTCATAGGAGTCAGGTGGTGAGACTAGTAAAGAGACTAGTAAAGAGGTGGGGCCATCATCTGGGCGAGGCTCGTAGGAGTCAGGTGGTGAGACTAGTAAAGATGCAGGGCCATCATCTGGGCTAGGCTCGTAGGAGTCAGGTGGTGAGAGTAGAAAAGAGACTAGTAAAGAGGTGGGGCCATCATCTGGGCTAGGCTCATATGAGTCAGGTGGTGAGACTAGTAAAGAGACTAGTAAAGATGTGGGGCCATCATCTGGCCTAGGCTCATAGGAGTCAGGTGGTGAGACTAGTAAAGAGACTAGTAAAGAGGTGGGGCCATCATCCGGGCCAGGCTCGTAGGAGTCAGGTGGTGAGACTAGTAAAGAGACTAGTAAAGAGGTGGGGCCATCATCTGGGCCAGGCTCGTAGGAGTCAGGTGGTGAGACTAGTAAAGATGCAGGGCCATCATCTGGGCTACGCTCGTAGGAGTCAGGTGGTGAGACTAGTAAAGAGACTAGTAAAGATGTGGGGCCATCATCTGGGCTAGGCTCGTAGGAGTCAGGTGGTGAGACTAGAAAAGAGACTAGTAAAGAGGCGGGGCCAACATCTGGGCCATGCTCGTAGGAGTCAGGTGGTGAGACTAGTAAAGAGACTAGTAAAAATGTGGGGTCATCATCTGGGCCAGGCTCATAGGAGTCAGGTGGTGAGACTAGAAAAGAGACTAGTAAAGATGTGGGGCCATCATCTGGGCTAGGCTTAGGAGTCAGGTGGTGAGACTTGTAAAGAGACTAGTAAAGATGTGGGGCCAACATCTGGGCCAGGGTCGTAGGAGTCAGGTGGTGAGACTAGTAAAGAGACTAGTAAAGAGACTAGTAAAGAGGTGGGGCGAACATCTGGGCCAGGCTCATAGGAGTCAGGTGGTGAGACTAGTAAAGATGCAGGGACATCATCTGGGCTAGGCTCGTAGGAGTCAGGTGGTGAGACTAGAAAAGAGACTAGTAAAGAGATGGGGTCATCATCGGGCTAGGCTCGTAGGAGTCAGGTGGTGAGACTAGAAAAGAGACTAGTAAAGATGTGGGGCCATCATCTGGGCCAGGCTCGTAGGAGACAGGTGGTGAGACTAGTAAAGAGACTAGTAAAGAGGTGGGGCCATCATCTGGGCCAGCCTCAATGGAGTCAGGTGGTGAGACTAGAAAAGAGACTAGTAAAGAGGCGGGGCCAACATCTGGGCCAGGCTCAATGGAGTCAGGTGGTGAGAGTAGAAAAGAGACTAGTAAAGAGGCGGGGCCATCATCGGGGCCAGGCTCGTAGGAGTCAGGTGGTGAGACTAGTAAAGAGACTAGTAAAGAGGCGGGGCCAACATCTGGGCCAGGCTCATAGTATTCAGGTGGTGAGACTAGTAAGAGACTAGTAAAGAGGTGGGGCCAACATCTGGGCTAGGCTCGTAGGAGTCAGGTTGTGAGACTAGTAAAGAGACTAGTAAAGAGGCGGGGCCATCATCTGGGCCAGGCTCATAGGAGTCAGGTGGTGAGACTAGAAAAGAGACTAGTAAAGAGGCGGGGCCATCATCTGGGCCAGGCTCGTAGGAGTCAGGTGGTGAGACTAGAAATGAGACTAGTAAAGAGGTGGGGCCATCATCTGGGCCAGGCTCGTAGGAGTCAGGTGGTGAGACTAGTAAAGAACTAGTAAAGATGTGGGGCCATCATCTGGGCCAGGCTCATAGGAGTCAGGTGGTGAGACTAGTAAAGAGACTAGTAAAGAGGTGGGGCCATCATCTGGGCCAGGCTCATAGGAGTCAGGTGGTGAGACTAGTAAAGAGACTAGTAAAGAGGTGGGGCCATCATCTGGGCGAGGCTCGTAGGAGTCAGGTGGTGAGACTAGTAAAGATGCAGGGCCATCATCTGGGCTAGGCTCGTAGGAGTCAGGTGGTGAGAGTAGAAAAGAGACTAGTAAAGAGGTGGGGCCATCATCTGGGCTAGGCTCATATGAGTCAGGTGGTGAGACTAGTAAAGAGACTAGTAAAGATGTGGGGCCATCATCTGGCCTAGGCTCATAGGAGTCAGGTGGTGAGACTAGTAAAGAGACTAGTAAAGAGGTGGGGCCATCATCCGGGCCAGGCTCGTAGGAGTCAGGTGGTGAGACTAGTAAAGAGACTAGTAAAGAGGTGGGGCCATCATCTGGGCCAGGCTCGTAGGAGTCAGGTGGTGAGAATAGTAAATATGCAGGGCCATCATCTGGGCCAGGCTCGTAGGAGTCAGGTGGTAAGACTAGAAAAGAGACTAGTAAAGAGGTGGGGCCAACATCTGGGTCAGGCTCGTAGGAGTCAGGTAGTGAGAATAGTAAATATGCGGGGCCATCATCTGGGCCAGGCTCGTAGGAGTCAGGTGGTGAGACTAGAAAAGAGACTAGTAAAGAGGTGGGGCTATCATCTGGGCCAGGCTTAGGAGTCAGGCGGTGAGACTAGTAAAGAGACTAGTAAAGAGGTGGGGCCATCATCTGGGCCAGGCTCGTAGGAGTCAGGTGGTGAGACTAGTAAAGAGACTAGTAAAGAGGTGGGGCCATCATCTGGGCCAGGCTCGTAGGAGTCAGGTGGTGAGACTAGTAAAGAGACTAGTAAAGAGGTGGGGCCATCATCTGGGCTAGGCTCGTAGGAGTCAGTTGGTGAGACTAGAAAAGAGACTAGTAAAGATGTTGGGCCATCATCTGGGCCAGGCTCGTAGGAGTCAGGTGGTGAAACTAGAAAAGAGACTAGTAAAGATGCAGGGTCATCATCTGGGGTAGGCTCGTAGGAGTCAGGTGGTGAGACTAGTAAAGATGTGGGGCCATCATCTGGGCCAGGCTCGTAGGAGTCAGGTGGTGAGACTAGTAAAGATGTGGGGCCATCATCTGGGCCAGGCTCGTAGGAGTCAGGTGGTGAGACTAGTAAAGAGACTAGTAAAGATGTGGGGCCATCATCTGGGCCAGGCTCATAGGAGTCAGGTGGTGAGACTAGTAAAGAGACTAGTAAAGAGGTGGGGCCATCATCTGGGCCAGGCTCATAGGAGTCAGGTGGTGAGACTAGTAAAGAGACTAGTGAAGAGGCGGTGGCCATCATCTGGGCCAGGCTCGTAGGAGTCAGGTGGTGAGACTAGTAAAGATGCAGGGCCATCATCTGGGCTAGGCTCGTAGGAGTCAGGTGGTGAGAGTAGAAAAGAGACTAGTAAAGAGGTGGGGCCATCATCTGGGCTAGGCTCGTATGAGTCAGGTGGTGAGACTAGTAAAGAGACTAGTAAAGATGTGGGGCCATCATCTGGCCTAGGCTCATAGGAGTCAGGTGGTGAGACTAGTAAAGAGACTAGTAAAGAGGTGGGGCCATCATCTGGGCCAGGCTCGTAGGAGTCAGGTGGTGAGACTAGTAAAGAGACTAGTAAAGAGGTGGGGCCATCATCTGGGCCAGGCTCGTAGGAGTCAGGTGGTGAGAATAGTAAATATGCGGGGCCATCATCTGGGCCAGGCTCGTAGGAGTCAGGTGGTGAGACTAGAAAAGAGACTAGTAAAGAGGTGGGGCCAACATCTGGGCCAGGCTCGTAGGAGTCAGGTGGTGAGAATAGTAAATATGCGGGGCCATCATCTGGGCCAGGCTCGTAGGAGTCAGGTGGTGAGACTAGAAAAGAGACTAGTAAAGAGGTGGGGCTATCATCTGGGCCAGGCTTAGGAGTCAGGTGGTGAGACTAGTAAAGAGACTAGTAAAGAGGTGGGGCCATCATCTGGGCTAGGCTCGTAGGAGTCAGTTGGTGAAACTAGTAAAGAGACTAGTAAAGATGTTGGGCCATCATCTGGGCCAGGCTCATAGGAGTCAGGTGGTGAGACTAGAAAAGAGACTAGTAAAGATGCAGGGCCATCATCTGGGCTAGGCTCGTAGGAGTCAGGTGGTGAGACTAGTAAAGATGTGGGGCCATCATCTGCGCCAGGCTCATAGGAGTCAGGTGGTGAGACTAGTAAAGATGTGGGGCCATCATCTGGGCCAGGCTCATAGGAGTCAGGTGGTGAGACTAGAAAAGAGACTAGTAAAGAGGTGGGGCCATCATCTGGGCCAGGCTCATAGGAGTCAGGTGGTGAGACTAGTAAAGAGACTAGTAAAGAGGCGGTGGCCATCATCTGGGCTAGGCTCAGAGGAGTCAGGTGATGAGACTAGAAAAGAGACTAGTAAAGAGGTGGGGCCATCATCTGGGCCAGGCTCATAGGAGTCAGGTGGTGAGAGTAGAAAAGAGACTAGTAAAGAGGCGGGGCCATCATCTGGGCCAGGCTCGTAGGAGTCAGGTGGTGAGACTAGTAAAGAGACTAGTAAAGAGGCGGGGCCAACATCTGGGCCAGGCTCATAGTATTCAGGTGGTGAGACTAGTAAGAGACTAGTAAAGAGGTGGGGCCAACATCTGGGCTAGGCTCGTAGGAGTCAGGTGGTGAGACTAGTAAAGAGACTAGTAAAGAGGCGGGGCCATCATCTGGGCTAGGCTCGTAGGAGTCAGGTTGTGAGACTAGTAAAGAGACTAGTAAAGAGGCGGGGCCATCATCTGGGCCAGGCTCATAGGAGTCAGTTGGTGAGACTAGAAAAGAGACTAGTAAAGATGTGGGGCCATCATCTGGGCCAGGCTCGTAGGAGTCAGGTGGTGAGACTAGTAAAGAACTAGTAAAGATGTGGGGCCATCATCTGGGCCAGGCTCATAGGAGTCAGGTGGTGAGACTAGTAAAGAGACTAGTAAAGAGGTGGGGCCATCATCTGGGCCAGGCTTGTAGGAGTCAGGTGGTGAGACTAGTAAAGATGCAGGGCCATCATCTGGGCTAGGCTCGTAGGAGTCAGGTGGTGAGAGTAGAAAAGAGACTAGTAAAGAGGTGGGGCCATCATCTGGGCTAGGCTCGTTTGAGTCAGGTGGTGAGACTAGTAAAGAGACTAGTAAAGATGTGGGGCCATCATCTGGCCTAGGCTCATAGGAGTCAGGTGGTGAGACTAGTAAAGAGACTAGTAAAGAGGTGGGGCCATCATCTGGGCCAGGCTCGTAGGAGTCAGGTGGTGAGACTAGTAAAGAGACTAGTAAAGAGGTGGGGCCATCATCTGGGCCAGGCTCGTAGGAGTCAGGTGGTGAGAATAGTAAATATGCGCGGCCATCATCTGGGCCAGGCTCGTAGGAGTCAGGTGGTGAGACTAGAAAAGAGACTAGTAAAGAGGTGGGGCCAACATCTGGGTCAAGCTCGTAGGAGTCAGGTAGTGAGAATAGTAAATATGCGGGGCCATCATTTGGGCCAGGCTCGTAGGAGTCAGGTGGTGAGACTAGAAAAGAGACTAGTAAAGAGGTGGGGCTATCATCTGGGCCAGGCTTAGGAGTCAGGTGGTGAGACTAGTAAAGAGACTAGTAAAGAGGTGGGGCCATCATCTGGGCCAGGCTCGTAGGAGTCAGGTGGTGAGACTAGTAAAGAGACTAGTAAAGAGGTGGGGCCATCATCTGGGCCAGGCTCGTAGGAGTCAGGTGGTGAGACTAGTAAAGAGACTAGTAAAGAGGTGGGGCCATCATCTGGGCTAGGCTCGTAGGAGTCAGTTGGTGAGACTAGAAAAGAGACTAGTAAAGATGTTGGGCCATCATCTGGGCCAGGCTCGTAGGAGTCAGGTGGTGAGACTAGAAAAGAGACTAGTAAAGATGCAGGGTCATCATCTGGGGTAGGCTCGTAGGAGTCAGGTGGTGAGACTAGTAAAGATGTGGGGCCATCATCTGGGCCAGGCTCGTAGGAGTCAGGTGGTGAGACTAGTAAAGATGTGGGGCCATCATCTGGGCCAGGCTCATAGGAGTCAGGTGGTGAGACTAGAAAACAGACTAGTAAAGAGGCGGGGCCATCATCTGGGCCAGGCTCGTAGGAGTCAGGTGGTGAGACTAGAAAAGAGACTAGTAAAGAGGTGGGGCCATCATCTGGGCCAGGCTCGTAGGAGTCAGGTGGTGAGACTAGTAAAGAGACTAGTAAAGATGTGGGGCCATCATCTGGGCCAGGCTCATAGGAGTCAGGTGGTGAGACTAGTAAAGAGACTAGTAAAGAGGTGGGGCCATCATCTGGGCCAGGCTCATAGGAGTCAGGTGGTGAGACTAGTAAAGAGACTAGTAAAGAGGCGGTGGCCATTATCTGGGCCAGGCTCGTAGGAGTCAGGTGGTGAGACTAGTAAAGATGCAGGGCCATCATCTGGGCTAGGCTCGTAGGAGTCAGGTGGTGAGAGTAGAAAAGAGACTAGTAAAGAGGTGGGGCCATCATCTGGGCCAGGCTCGTAGGAGTCAGGTGGTGAGAATAGTAAATATGCGGGGCCATCATCTGGGCCAGGCTCGTAGGAGTCAGGTGGTGAGACTAGAAAAGAGACTAGTAAAGAGGTGGGGCCAACATCTGGGCCAGGCTCGTAGGAGTCAGGTGGTGAGAATAGTAAATATGCGGGGCCATCATCTGGGCCAGGCTCGTAGAAGTCAGGTGGTGAGACTAGAAAAGAGACTAGTAAAGAGGTGGGGCTATCATCTGGGCCAGGCTTAGGAGTCAGGTGGTGAGACTAGTAAAGAGACTAGTAAAGAGGTGGGGCCATCATCTGGGCCAGGCTCGTAGGAGTCAGGTGGTGAGACTAGTAAAGAGACTAGTAAAGAGGTGGGGCCATCATCTGGGCTAGGCTCGTAGGAGTCAGTTGGTGAGACTAGTAAAGAGACTAGTAAAGATGTTGGGCCATCATCTGGGCCAGGCTCATAGGAGTCAGGTGGTGAGACTAGAAAAGAGACTAGTAAAGATGCAGGGCCATCATCTGGGCTAGGCTCGTAGGAGTCAGGTGGTGAGACTAGTAAAGATGTGGGGCCATCATCTGGGCCAGGCTCATAGGAGTCAGGTGGTGAGACTAGTAAAGATGTGGGGCCATCATCTGGGCCAGGCTCATAGGAGTCAGGTGGTAAGACTAGTAAAGAGACTAGTAAAGAGGTGGGGCCATCATCTGGGCCAGGCTCATAGGAGTCAGGTGGTGAGACTAGTAAAGAGACTAGTAAAGAGGCGGTGGCCATCATCTTGGCTAGGCTCATAGGAGTCAGGTGATGAGACTAGAAAAGAGACTAGTAAAGAGGTGGGGCCATCATCTGGGCCAGGCTCATAGGAGTCAGGTGGTGAGACTAGAATAGAGACTAGTAAAGATGTGGGGCCATCATCTGGGCCAGGCTCATAGGAGTCAGGTGGTGAGACTAGTAAAGAGACTAGTAAAGATGTGGGGCCAACATCTGGGCCAGACTCATAGGAGTCAGGTGGTGAGACTAGTAAAGAGACTAGTAAAGAGGTGGGGCCATCATCTGGGCTAGGCTCGTAGGAGTCAGGTGGTGAGACTAGTAAAGAGACTAGTAAAGAGGTGGGGTCATCATCTGGGCCAGGCTCATAGGAGTCAGGTGGTGAGACTAGTAAAGAGACAAGTAAAGAGGTGGGGCCATCATCTGGGCCAGGCTCATAGGAGTCAGGTGGTGAGACTAGAAAAGAGACTAGTAAAGAGATGGGGTCATCATCTGGGCTAGGCTCGTAGGAGTCAGGTGGTGAGACTAGAAAAGAGACTAGTAAAGATGTGGGGCCATCATCTGGGCCAGGCTCGTAGGAGTCAGGTGGTGAGACTAGTAAAGAGACTAGTAAAGAGGTGGGGCCATCATCTGGGCTAGGCTCGTAGGAGTCAGGTGGTGAGACTAGTAAAGAGACTAGTAAAGAGGCGGGGCCAACATATGGGCCAGGCTCATAGGAGTCAGGTGGTGAGACTAGTAAAGAGACTAGTAAAGAGGTGGGGCCATCATCTGGGCCAGGCTCGTAGGAGTCAGGTGGTGAGACTAGAAAAGAGACTAGTAAAGAGGCGGGGCCATCATCTGGGCTAGGCTCGTAGGAGTCAGGTGGTGAGACTAGTAAAGAGACTAGTAAAGAGGCGGGGCCAACATCTGGGCTAGGCTCGTAGGAGTCAGGTGGTGAGACTAGTAAAGATGCAGGGCCATCATCTGGGCTAGGCTCGTAGGAGTCAGGTGGTGAGACTAGAAAAGAGACTAGTAAAGAGGCGGGGCCATCATCTGGGCCAGGCTCATAGGATTCAGGTGGTGAGACTAGTAAAGAGGTGGGGCCAACATCTGGGCTAGGCTCGTAGGAGTCAGGTGGTGAGACTAGAAAAGAGACTAGTAAAGAGATGGGGTCATCATCTGGGCTAGGCTCGTAGGAGTCAGGTGGTGAGACTAGAAAAGAGACTAGTAAAGATGCGGGGCCATCATCTGGGCCAGGTTTGTAGGAGTCAGGTGGTGAGACTAGTAAAGAGACTAGTAAAGAGGTGGGGCCATCATCTGGGCCAGGCTCATAGGATTCAGGTGGTGAGACTAGTAAGAGACTAGTAAAGAGGTGCGGCCAACATCTCTGCTAGGCTCGTAGGAGTCAGGTGGTAAGAAATGGTGAATTCTGATCTGTTTTGAGAGTTGAATCAGATAGATTGGCTGTGTAGGAAGAAAGGAGTGAAATTAAGGATGCTGATTGTATTTGGCCTGAGGAATCTGAGCGGTGGAGCTGCTGTGTGCTGACGTGGTAGGATGGGACTCCCTGGGAAGAAGCCAGTTTGGCGGGGAGGGTGGGGAGGCAGGAAGGGGATGGGTGTGAAGGAGGCCAATCCAGAGGCCGGCCTCACTGAGCTCCTGGGCTGGGAAGGAGGCGATTGGCTGGATGGCTAGACGGCCATCCTGGCTGGAGGGTTCTCTCTTCTTATGAGGGCAACGGGCAGGAAGCCAGGTGCCCACAGCAGGAGACCAGCCTCGGCTGAAGAAACAGTGCCGTTCTGTCGGAACTTTCCCGGGATAAAAGTAAGTGGCCCTCTGTATGACTCCAACTGGCATGCACTTACTCTGTCTCGAGACCAGGCACAATCAATTTCACAGCCCATCTGATTACAACCCTTCCTGAACACCATGAGTGGTAAAACTGGAAGGGACCTCCATGGCCCTGTACACACTTGAAAACCACACTTTGACGGCTATGTGACTGTACATCTCTTTGAAAAAGACCATTTCAGGTGAAATCAAATCCTTTTGCTGATATCCCAGTCCCTCATCTTTTTGCTCTGTACATTTCTGTCTAGTTTTTTTGCCTGAAGCTAGATGTTGTGCATGTGAAGCTTTGTCTTCACCACGAGCTAACAAGGAGAAGACCTTCTCTTGCCACCATGCACAATTGTCAGAGATTTGATACACATTCCCGTGAGTTTTCAGAACAATGTCTTTCCAAAACTGCAAATGAAATTTAGGGGTATCAAGAAGAATTGTTAGGGCAGTTTAAAATCAATATCTCAGACTAGAATGAATACCAATGAGAACTAAAATAATTGTGCTGGGTGGTAGAAGGTAGGTGTTTTCTTTTTCCCAGTGTTTTTGTTATTCAAAAATATACAGGAAAGAACCATAGTCGTAGTTAGTTCTATATTGAATTGATATAGGGTGTTGAAACATTTGATTTTAAAAATATCCTTGTTTTGAGCAACATTGCAAAGTTAATACACCGTGTGTGTGTGTGCTACATGCCAGTTTTTTTGCTAATATAATCACTGTATGATATTGTGTTAGCTTCTGCGGCACAGTGAAGCGAATCAGCTAATATACATATATCCCTTCCCTCTTGGACCTCCTTCCTCCTCACTCCCATCCCAGCCCCCCAGGTCATCACAGGGCATCGGGCTGAGCGCCCCACTGTATACAGCAGGCCCACCAGGGTTGAGCGTCCTGCGGTATACAGCAGGCCCACTAGGGCTGAGCCCCCTGCGGTATACAGCAGGTCCACCAGGGCTGAGCGCCCTGCAGTATACAGCAGGCCCACCAGGGCTGAGCTCCATGCGGTATACAGCAGGCCCACCAGGGCTGAGCCCCCTGTGGTATACAGCAGGCCCACCAGGGCTGAACCCCCTGTGGTATACAGCAGGCCCACCAGGGCTGAGCCCCCTGTGGTATACAGCAGGCCCACCAGGGCTGAGCGCCCCGCGGTATACCGCAGGCCCACCAGGGCTGAGCGCCCCACTGTATACAGCAGGCCCACCAGGGCTGAGCCCCCTGCAGTATACAGCAGGGCCACTAGGGCTGAGCCCCCTGCGGTATACAGCAGGCCCACCAGGGCTGAGCGCCCCACTGTATACAGCAGGCCCACCAGGGCTGAGCTCCATGTGGTATACAGCAGGCCCACCAGGACTGAGCCCCCTGCAGTATACAGCAGGCCCCACTAGGGCTGAGCACCCCGCGGTATACAGCAGGCCCACCAGGGCTGAGCCCCCTGCGGTATACAGCAGGCCCACCAGGGCTGAGCCCCCTGTGGTATACAGCAGGCCCACCAGGGCTGAACCCCCTGTGGTATACAGCAGGCCCACCAGGGCTGAGCCCCCTGTGGTATACAGCAGGCCCACCAGGGCTGAGCGCCCCGCGGTATACCGCAGGCCCACCAGGGCTGAGCGCCCCACTGTATACAGCAGGCCCACCAGGGCTGAGCCCCCTGCAGTATACAGCAGGGCCACTAGGGCTGAGCCCCCTGCGGTATACAGCAGGCCCACCAGGGCTGAGCGCCCCACTGTATACAGCAGGCCCACCAGGGCTGAGCTCCATGTGGTATACAGCAGGCCCACCAGGACTGAGCCCCCTGCAGTATACAGCAGGCCCCACTAGGGCTGAGCACCCCGCGGTATACAGCAGGCCCACCAGGGCTGAGCCCCCTGCGGTATACAGCAGGCCCACCAGGACTGAGCGCCCTGAGGTATACAGCAGGCCCACCAGGACTGAGCCCCCTGAGGTATACAGCAGGCCCACTAGGGCTGAGCACCCCGCGGTATACAGCAGGCCCACCAGGGCTGAGCCCCCTGCGGTATACAGCAGGCCCCACTAGGGCTGAGCGCCCCGCGGTATACAGCAGGCCCACCAGGGCTGAGCGCCCCGCGGTATACAGCAGGCCCCCTGGCTGTCTGCTTTACACGCGGTGGTGTCTATTCGGCAGTCCCAGTCTCCAGACTGGTCTCACCCCGCTTTCTGCCCCGTGTCCGCGCGTTCATTCTTTGTCCTGCGTCTCCTCCCGCCTTGCACACAGGTTCACCTGCGCCGTCTCTCTGGATTCCGCATACTTGCCTCCTTACTGTGGCCGACTTCTGAGTGAACTGCCCCCGGAGTGGGGAATAGGGCTGCCTGGCCTCACAGCCTCAGCCCGACCCGGCGCCAGCCCTCGGCCCGGCGCGCTGCTCGGCTCAGACCCCTCCGCGGAGAAGCTGGGCTGCACAGGCTGGGGAAGCGGGGGCCCGTCCTTACCGCAAACGGGTACAGAGGCCGGATGGTGCGGACTACCGGGCCTGGAGTGTGAGGGGTCATCGTCCATCCTGGAGCACTGGCTTGGAAAACATGCTGTCTGAGCAGTCATTTCATTTCCTGACACCCCCAGGAGGAAGATGGGGAGAGAAACTTGGGCAGGAGGAGGAATCCCAGTGCCTCTTCTTAGTTTTCTGGGACATGTTCTTTGGGTCTGGGGCCCGAGACTGAGGAGCCTCTGTGTCTCTGCACGATGCTTAGGCAGGACTTGGCTCTGTCGGCTCTGGCCGCGCGGCCCGCTGCAGAGACGAGATGGTGGTGCGGGCGGCCGAGGCCTGCCCCAGGCTCCCAGGGCGGGCGGGCGATGGAGCGCACGGCCCCTGTCTGTCTGCGTCCGGGGTCTCTCCTTCACTCTGTGCTGAGACCCAGTTCCTGGGAGGAATGGCCTTCGTCCGCGCACAGTGATTTGGGAAGAAATGGCATTCCAGGCTCTTCCCTCTGGCCTGACCGGTGGGCCTGTGGACCAAGCTTATACAATCGGGACTCTTCCCTGAAGCTGGGAGGGAGAACTCTCTATTTCCCCTTGGACCATGAGCTGCAAATACATGACTCTGAAGTTGCCAGGTCCCCCAGAACGTGGATATTGCTGAGAACGGAGTCAATAAGGATAGCAGCCAAGATAAGTGAGTAGACGGGGAGTGGCTGAGATGGGAGACGGGAGGTGAGGCCGAGAGCGGCGGGCTCTGCCCCGCGTAATCCGTGTTCCCGGGCCGCTCGCTCCTGCGCGCCTGGGACACTCGTACCAGCCATGCCTCCCAGTAGATCTTCCTTTACAGAAATACAGCTAGAATTTTAAACTGGTGTTTCCTTTGAGTTCGGTTTCTCTCATTGTAAGCCGTATAAAACAGACTAGCGCAGGGAAATGTGCACCTTTTCTAAGAGTCGTGGTCCGTGTTTCCAACATTCGCAGGCAGGCAGGTGCGGGAGAGACCGGCGTGTGGCTGGCGGTCTTCTGCACTGGTTGTTTCTTTTACTGTCCCCCCTCCACCCACCTTCCCTTCTCCCTTCCCCTCCCGCCTGCCCTCTTTCTTTCCCTAAAATTGAGCATAAAGAGGGTAGACGTGGATGAAGAACCAGGAATGGTAATTAACTGAATTAATCACATTTACTGGAATCACTACCCATTTAGCGTCCAAATTAAGTAGGGATTCAATGTAGTCAAAACAGTTGGGAGAGGAAGACAGCTAATGTTAAACTGTGCTTGTTACATCTTCAGCATGGGAGAGACCCTTTGTCTTTGTTACTTGTCTAATACCTATGAGTGGAGAAGGAAATGGCAACCCACTCCAGCATTCTTGCTTAGAGAATTCCGTGGACAGAGGAGCCTGGTGGGCTGCTGTCCATGGGGTCGCATGGACATGACTGAAGCGACTCAGCATGCACGCATGCACTGGAGAAGGAAATGGCAGCCCACTCCTGTGTTCTTGCCTGGAGAATCCCAGGGACAGGGGAGCCTGGTGGGCTGCCGTCTATGGGGTCGCACAGAGTTGGACACGACCGAAGCGACTTAGCAGCAGCAGCAGTATCTGTGAGAGTCTTTTTAAAGTAGTTAGATCCATTCCATGTTCCTCATGGCCGTTCTGTGCTGACTGCCATCATCGGCTAGGTCCAGGCTGAGCCGTGTTGCTAGGAGGGCCTCGATGGGGTGCTCTAGAGAGGCCATCTGGCCCCATCTCTGAGTCAGGCCCCTGTGTCACTTAACCCCGGCTCGGAAGAGAACCAGGAGAGGCACTCCCTGGAGGTGTGAGGCTCTCCCTACTCTTTCTGCTCAGCCCCCATCATTCTCAGGCTTACTTTGCAGACCCTGGAACTGGAGGCTTATATTATGGCAGCAATCTTAAAAGAGAAAGTCTGTTTCCATGCGAGTATAAACAGAAGTCCTGAACTGGGTCTTATTCATTCCATGCAACTGCAAAACCAGTTAAAGATCAGACAGTAGATCCCTGGAGTCAAATCATGCTGAGGCTGCATACTGACCGTGTGATCTCAGATATGTTCATGACGTCTCTGAACCTCAGAAATGGCCAGCAAAGCCAAAGTTGGATGACCTTTTTAACTGGGTCACCAGCTAAAATTTGGTGCCGTGATCTACTATCAGAAAACTAAATTTGTATAACCTGTCTTGTTTACTATGTTTTTTTTAGAAGTCCTAGAAGTCAACCCTTTGGTTCAAAAACTGCAATCTACTTAACTCAGGATACCTAGTGCCTTAACCCTTAAGCTTAACTCAGATGGATTCTGGTGTTTTTTATCCTTAAATTGCCTTTGAAACTTGATTTAGCAGTAGCTGAGGCAATCTTATTGAAAAGGAAAGGTTATGGTCACCCAACTTTTGCTTGAAAAATATCCCTCTGATGTTTTCTTTCTAAGTAGAAAGAAGCTTTTACTAATTCATTCTAAACTTTTCTCCTTTCATCAAAATCCTGAAAATTTGTATAATTATAGAGTGTCATGAATTGTTTTAACATTGATTTCACATTGTGCACAAGTTTTAAAGAATCACTGACTTTTCTTTCAGCTAAAAACATTTGAAACACCGTGCAGAGTTGAGGGAGAGGGAGGTTCAAACAAAAATTGTCTGCAAAGCAAATTTAGCTCTTATAACGACATCTGAAAACAAGCAGAGAGAAACACAAGGAACGAATAAGGAGTGGTCCTGGTCACAGATGAGAGCCCAGACGAGGATGCGCGACTTCTGGGTCAGGCGCCCCTAACCTGTCACCCTTCTCGCCATGTGAGTCTTGCTCACGAGGCACAGTTGACTAATGTTCACTGTCCTCACAGCAGGACAGACTCCGAGAGGCATCTTGTCCAAGTCTCCTAATTCCCAACTCCACTCAGGGCCCTTTGCACACCATCATCCGCAGTGCACTGTGCTGGGCGTAACGTGAGACAGTGGGGTCCGGGAGACCTGAGGTCTTGCTCCTATGTCCCTGGCAGGTGACCTCAGAAGGGCACTTAACCTACCTGAGTCTGAGGTTCTGGGTCTGAAAAAACAAGGAAACCGACAGCTACCTCTTAAGAAACATGTCGTTTGAATGGAAGGAAAGCACCCAACAAAGGAACTCGAAGGAAATTCCTTCCCTGGGTTTTTCTTTAGAATCTTCCCTCTTACTCACTCTAAGTTGATTTTCTAATGAAAAGCATGAGCAATTGTCTGAGTTTATTCAGGAACAATAAACAAATAAGTGAATAGAAAATCAAACAACAAGATCCCACTACCCTCTTCTCATGAGACTTCCGATCCTGCCATGACATGTAGGGTCCTTAATGCTGCAGAGAAGGGCTGGGTGGACTTTAGCCAGCTCACAGAGGTCTCCACGTGGAACCAGGGGAGAGGGAAAGTTCATTACTGTGGACATTTCATTTGGGGCCCTTGGGGGCCCACACACCCGTGCTTTGTGTTGAATAGCCTCATGCCAGTTCTCCAAGCTTTATTGAACATATTCCATTGAACTTTTCCTCTATCCACTTCTAGAGATCATATTCTGTGCGCTTTCTCCCTCTAGCCCAGGATGTGTGAGCCAGCCGTCTGCTGAAACTCCATCCTGAGTGCTCAGAACCCAGGTGCTTACATGACTGCCCCCAAGGACACGCAGTTTCAGGAGGGCCTTTGGGGAATCACTCCCTGCGGTCATCTCTGTCAGCAGTGTGTGCCATTGTTTGAGAATTAGCTGATGCACGCTTCTGACTGTGCTGCCCGCCTCTTAAATAAAACCCTAAAATCCATTAGTGCGTTAAACAAATGATCTCAGGAGGTGACAGAGATACTGGTAGCATCTGGCTTATTCAGATTGTATTCAAAGTAAAAAAAAAATGGGCACAGGTTGTCCAGAAATTGCTCCATTTTTATAAGCTACTATAACATCACAGAGTGAGAAAAAGATAGCAGTTTCACTCTCATCATTAAATATGTTGTATTCATACCTAGAAACATGGGTGGTTTTCATTTCGAAACATGAAACAGGTATGGATGGTAACACAGAACATTGTTCCCACGGTAAAAAGGACTGCACCAGTCAATATTTATCCTGCAATTTATGGGGCTTCAGTGTGCACTGTGTGGAAGCTGGGTAGGGATGGAGTTAAAATTGGGAGGGAGAAAATTTTAATTACTTTTCTTTCAGTAAAACTAGAGCAGCCTTTATAGAGAAGGTAGATGTGTATAAATCCTTAGAAAATATAACTTGGCCAAGAGCTTTTAAAAATTAGAAAAAAATGTTGATGTGCTCATCTTTTGGTACATCTTACAAGAGTTGGACACAACTTGGTGACTAAACCACCACCGCCACTGTTGAAAGAAGTTGAAAGAAGATAGGAGTGTCTTAATTGAGCCACTGATGGTAAGCAGAATTCCAGAGATAGCATCTAGCTTCAACTTTGAGAGTCGCTTAAAATCTAGTGGGAGCTGGTCTCCCTTAATGAGACAGGGCAAGGTCTTCCTTTCCTGATATCACACCTTACGGGTTTTCTGAGCAGAGAGCACCTAAACTGGGATACAGACCTCTATTAACTGAAAAGCCCCGGAAAATTGCCACTGCTGAAAGTTTGACCACACCCATTAAATTAAAGCAATGCCTAGCCACTATTTTTAAGTTAAAATATGCTTAAATAGATCCTCCTTTTGACTTTTCTTTCACACAAATTTCATGTCACATTTATAGTTCATTCTGCCTTAATTTCCCCTGTTATGTCAAATTTTTTCAAATGCTTGTGTCTTAGTTTTCTCTTGAATTTCTCCCATTCCTTCCCTATTACCACGATATTTCTTTTTTTCTCAGATATTGCTCCCATTTTGCACTAGTCTTCTAAAATCTATGCATAAGAACCTTATATCCATGGGGAACAATGATCTGCATTCAATATCTTCTCATATTTTTACTTCTTTATAAGACTGTAAAAGAAGACAAAATAAATTTTATTTTCTTTGCACTCTCCCGTCACAATGCAGATCCACTTCTCATGTGGACAACACGGCCTCTTGCTTAGTTTTTCCAGATTCAATCAGTTGTTGCTGTTCAGTCGCTCAGTCGTGTCCAACTCTTTGTGACCCCATGAACCGCAGCACGCCAGGCCTCCCTGTCCATCACCATCTCTCAGAGCTTACTCAAACGCATGTCCATTGAGTTGCTGATGCCATCCAACCATCTCATCCTCTGTCGTCCCCTTCTCCTCCCGCCCTCAATCATTCCCAGCATCAGGGTCTTTTCAAATGAGTCAGTTCTTCACATCAGGTGGCCAAAGTATTGGAGCTTCCGCTTCAGCATCAGTCCTTTCATTGAATATTCATGGTTGATTTCCTTTTGGATTGATGGGTATGATCTCCTTGCAGTCTAAGGGACTCTCAAGAGTCTTCTCCAACACCACAATTCGAAAGCATCAATTCTTTGGTGCTCAGCCTTCTTTATGGTCCAACTCTCACATCTGTACACTACTAGTAGGAAAAATCCTAACTTGATTGTATGGTCCTTTGTCAGCAAAGTGGTATCTCTGCTTTTTAATACACTGTCTATGTTTGTCTTAGCTTTTCTTCCAAGGAACAAGTGTCTTTTAATTTCATGGCTGCAGTCACCAACCACAGTGATTTTGGAGCCCAAGAAAATAAAGTCTGTCACTGTTTCCATTGTTTCCCCATCTATTTGCCATAAAGTGATGGGACCAGATGTCTTGATCTTAGTTTTTGGAATGTTGAGCTTTAAGCCAACTTTTCACTCTCCTCTTTCACCTTCATCAAGAATCTCTTTAGTTCCTCTTCACTTTCTGCCATTAGGGTGGTATCATGTGCATATTTGAGGTTGTTGATATTTCTTTCAGTAATCTTGATTCCAGCTTGTGATTCACTGAGCCTGGCATTTCTCATGATGTACTCTGCATAGAAGTTAAATAAGCAGGGTGATAATATACAGCCTTGAGGTACTCCTTTCCCAATTTTGAACCAGTTCATTGTTCCATGTCCAGTTCCAACTGTTGCTTCTTGACCTGCATACAGATTTCTTAGGAGGCAGGTAAGGTGGTCTGGTATTCCCATCTCTTTCAGAATTTTCCACTGTTTGTTGTGATCCATACAGTCAAAATCTTTAGTGTAGTCAGTGAAGCAGAAGTACATGTTTTTCTGAAATTCTCCTGCATTTAAAACTAGGATTATATAACACAAAGATGAATGGCAAAATCCATCCAATAATTTGAATTTTTAACTTCTCATTACTTAGAATGATGTTAAATGGAAAACAAAATGTCATAACAAGTCCAGAGAGTGTATAAGAAAGAAAGGTTATATTTTAATTCCTTCAATGCCAATTTTCCCCTGTACTCTGAACAGGGCCTCTCATTTCATTTTGCCCTGTAAGTTACATACTTGGTCCTGGTTCTGCATTTAGACACTCATGATGGCTTCTGAGTGATTTGGCTAGAACCCCAGGTGCCGCCTACAGCTTCCTTGGCATCTGTAACGACCAGATATTCCAGGTTCATCTTGAACATTTCTGTCCCAGACTTGAAATCACACATTTCTCTGAGACGTTCTGGATCCTTTGAAGTTGAAGTTAGTGTTTGAGACCACAGTCTGTCTTCTAGAGGTGGGATTGCTATAGCGTGGTTGTTGTTTCTGTATCATGACAGTAGACGATACTAGGAAACGTTCTTTTCTTTTCTTCTTTTTATTGAGATTTATCCATGTAGTATCCATGTAGTTGAAGTTAATTGTTGTTGCCATCTCATCTTTTATTCTGTGACAATATCAAAATGTCTATCTATTCCATCATTGGGAGACATTCAGATTGTTTCCATTTTTGGCTATTATATGTAGTGCTGTTGAGAATATTCTTGTACTTATCTGTTAGTGAAGTTGTGTGCCATAGTGAAGTTGTGTACCATTTCTGTTGGGTATATACTTAGTGGTGCAGTTGTTGGGTATGTTGGGTATGCCTTAATAGGTACTAGAACTAATTTTCAAAGGATTAGAACACTTATGCTCCCACCCACAGATATGAGACCAGTTCTCTACATATTTTCTGCTGCTTGGTACATTTTAGCAATTGTGCTGGGTTTATGTGATATCACGTCATTGGTGGTAATTTATACTTCCCTGATGATGAATAAAAAGGAGATTGTTTTATAAGTTTAGATATCTTCTTTTGTTGAATTCCTCTCTCTCTATCTCTATTTCCCCCTATAGGGGGAAGATAATTTGTTAAAGACTTTTGTATGTTCTGGATATTAGTCCTTTGTTGGATGATGTATGTATGTATGTTTGTATGAATATATGTTTGTATCCATCTTGGTGATCTTTTCCGCTTCTGCGTGTTGTCTTCCTTATCTTAATTATTTAGGAGAAGTATTTAATTTCAATATAGTCAAATTTTATCATTTTTTCTCTGGGATTTTATATCCTATTTTAGGAAATCTTTGATTACTCATAAATCATGTATATATGTTCTATGTTTCATTGAAAATCTTTTGCTTTTTTCTTCTCATTTAGGTCTGTAATCCATCTGAAATCATTTTTTCCCCTGGTGTGTTAAGGTAGGACATAGGGTTCTAAATTTATATTTTAGTATGAATTAATTGACTTAGCATAGCATTTTGAGAGCTAATTCTTTCTCCTTGCACTACAGTGTCATCTTCAGAAGCCTATTGTATTCTACTAGTCTGTTTAATTTATATGTTCTCATAATTGTGTGTTTTTAATATCTTCAAGTCCCCCAGTGCTCATATTCTTCAGGATTGTCTTTATATTATAGGTTTTTTGCATTTTCGTATAAGTTTAGGATACATATGAAGTGTAGAATTTTAAAAGACTGTTAGTTTGTGCAACTTTTGGGGATTTGGGGAGGAGAATACATTTAATCTGTAGGTTACTTTTGAGATAATTGGCACATTCACAATGTTGAATCGCCAAACATGCACATGACAAGCTGAAGTTATTTATTTAGAACTTTAATTTGTTAGCATCACTCATATATTTTAGTGAAGATGTCTTCCTACATTTTTGTTACATGTAATTCTAGGCATTTGATAATTTATTTTGGTTTCACCATAAAGTTTGCTTGCTTATATATATTCATTTGAATGGTCAAGCAGTTCCTAAGATTTGCTTGCCACACTTTCACAAATTTGATCAGTCAGGGAACGGGCCAGAATGGATGTAGAAGGTTTATGACTTGGTATGGGGAGGCCTGGGGTGCTGAGGTTCATGGGGTCGCAAAGAGTCAGACACGACTGAGCGACTGAACTGAACTGAACATGCTACATCAGTTCTCTCAGCTTCCCCTCCCGGAGTTCCGTGGGGAGGAGGCCTGGGGCCTGCTGCCCACACAGGTCTGTGCTGCAGCTGAGCGGCCCTAAGTATTAGAAACATCGCGAAGAGTTGACTCATTGGAAAAGACCCTGATGCTGCGAGGGGTTGGGGGCAGGAGGAGAAGGGGACGACAGGGGATGAGATGGCTGGATGGCATCACTGACTCGATGGACATGGGTTTGGGTGAACTCTGGGAGTTGGTGATGGACAGGGAGGCCTGGCGTGCTGCGATTCATGGGGTCGCAGAGAGTCAGACACGACTGAGCGACTGAACTGAACTGAACTGAATCTCATAAGAGGCTGCCACAAACCTGCCCACTCTCCCCTCAAGAGAGAGATTGGGTTTATTATCCAGGAATGTCAGCAGATGGCTCCAGAGAGGGAAGTCTCTGAAGCTCTCCAGAACCACTCTTTGTCTCTTGCTTCTGAGGCCGTTGATATTCAAACTTGCCTCCTTTCTTAGAAAGCCTGGACCTTGCAGAAACGAAAATACAAAAGGAGGATTTTCTTCAAACCTATGTAAATTCACTTCAGAATTCTTCAGAATCGTTTTGGATTTTCAGTTAGCTAATTAATTCAGTTTTCTATATACACAACCGTGTCTTCTGTGAATAATGGTTTTACTTTTGTTTCCAATGTTTGAATCTTTGGTTTCATCTTGCCTCACTGCATTGCTTGGAACATCCAATCAGTGTTGGACGAAAATAGTGTTGGGAGTCTTCTGGCGTATTCCTCACTTCAGGGAGACAGTGTTCATTATGGATGCTATCAGACTGCTGGAGACAACTTAGATGAGGGAAGTTCTCTTCTCTTTCTAATTTGCTAACAGTTTTTAAAAGATAATAAATGGGTATTGAATTCTTGTCAAATGCTTTTTTGGTCTCTGTTTACACATAATTGCATGTCTCTCCTTTTTAGCTATTAATATGGGAAATTACAAAAAGCTTTTTAATGGGAAGATAACTGTTGTGCTGGATTCTGCTGTACGCCGTGAATCAGCTGTAAATACACGCGGGTCCCCGCCCTCCAGAGGCTGCCTCCCACCCTCACCCCCGTCCACCCTCTGGGTGATCAGGGGCCCCCGAGCCGAGCTCCCGGTGTCAGAGCAGCATCCGCCCGCGCTGTTCCACGCGCGGTGGTGTAGGGGGTGAACCCATGTCAGGGCTACTCCTGCAGTTTGTCCCACCCTGCCCTCCTCCCACCCGCCATGTACCTAGAAAGACGGTGCTCGTACATTTCTGAATGCTCACTCAATTTTGCCTACCTGAAAACCCATTTGATTGTGATGTATTACCCTTTTTGTTTCTGGGTGGGATTTTCTAATATTTTGTTTGGAATTTTTGCATCTGAGCTTCTTAGAAAACTTCGTCTGTAATTTTCCATTCTTGTAGAGTTCTTGTCAGATACTGGTATCAAAGTCAGGCTGGTTTCAGGAGATAATTTGAAAGCATTTACTATTTCTCTCCTCTGAAAGTATTTGTATAATATTGGTATTAGTTCTTTGAATACTTGAAGTAATTCACCTGCAAATGCATCCTGAGTTGGGGTATGTTTTGTGTGAGGAAGTTTAAATAATTAATTTATTATTTTAATAGATAACAAACTATTCAGAATTTATTTTTTGATTTAATCAGTTCTCTTTTTCAAGGAAATCGTTCATTTTATCTAAATTTTAAAATTCCTCGAATTTTGAACTTATCTTTACTATGGTCTTCTATTTTCTCTGGAGTTGACTTGCTTTATTTTATTTAGCTTTTTGAGTTGAAAAATCAGATGGTTGATGTTTTTTAGTCTTTTCTTTTCCAGTCTGTCTTTTAAAGATTGTACCTTTTCTTTTTGGCACTGTTTTAGTTGGATCCTGCAAGTTTAAAATTTGGATGTCGTATCTTCCTAACTATTTAA
Organism: Dama dama; assembly: GCF_033118175.1. NCBI lineage: Eukaryota > Metazoa > Chordata > Mammalia > Artiodactyla > Cervidae > Dama > Dama dama. The sequence goes on from NC_083689.1 coordinate 109,008,894, forward strand.
AGTCTGTTCTGCTATCTTTCATGCTTTGTTGAAGGAGGTCATCTAGAGCACGTGACAGCAAGTTGACCTGTGAGCTGGATCCCAGCAACAGTAGGTTCCTCAGCTCCTGCCCGTTGTTGGAATGTACTTTCTGCTTACCATTCCCTGCAGCGGGAAGGAACCAGCTTCAAGGGGGCAACCTTGAGAGAGCTGGGTGTTGTTGAGACCATCTGGATGGTATGTGACTGAACTCAAGGTCTCCAGATAAATTTGAAGGTTCTCGTGGGCAGGACAGAGATCTACTCATTTAGCAGCTGCCCAAGACAACTCTCCTATGTACATTTCCTTCTTTATTAAACCTGCCACCTGCCAGTCAGGAGTGCCTGCCTCTTTGGTCTCTGCTTGCCCTCTGTATACTGTTCATATTGTTCATGGGGTTCTCAAGGCAAGAGTCCTGAAGTGGGTTGCCATTCCCTTCTCCAGTGGACCATGTTTTGTCCGAGCTCTCCACCACGACCCGTCCGTCTTGGGTGGCCCCGCACAGCATGGCTCATAGTTTCATTGAGTTAGACAAGACTGTGGTCCATGTGATCAGATTGGTTAGATTTCTGTGATTGTGGTTTTCAGTCTCTCTGCCCTCTGATGCCCCCTCTCAGCGCCTACTGTCTTAGTGGGATTTCTCTTACCTTGGACGTGGGGTATCTCTTCACGGCTGCTCCAGCAAAGCTCAGCCACTGCTCCTGACCTTGGACATGGGGTAGCTCCTCACAGCCACTGCTCCTGCCTGCCACCACCTGACCTGCCTCCTGAGAAACCTGTATGCAGGTCAGGAAGCAACAGTTAGAACTGGACATGGAACAACAGACTGGTTCCAAATCGGGAAAGGAGTACATCAAGGCTGCATATTGTCACCCTGCTTATTTAACTTATATGCAGAGTACATCATGAGAAACGCTGGGCTGGAGGAAGCACAAGCTGGAATCAAGATTGCCAGGAGAAATATCAATAACCTCAGATATGCAGATGACACCACCCTTATGGCAGAAAGTGAAGGAGAACTAAAAAGCCTCTTGATGAAAGTGAAAGAGGAGAGTGAAAAAGTTGGCTTAAAGCTCAACATTCAGAAAACTAAGATCATGGCATCCGGTCCCATCAGAAAACTAAGATCATGGCATCCGGTCCCATCACTTCATGGCAAATAGATGGGGAAACAGTGGAAAGAATGACAGACTTTATTTTTCTGGGCTCCAAAATCACTGAAGGTGGTGATTGCAGCCATGAAATTAAAAGACGCTTACCCCTTGGAAGGACAGTTATGACCAACCTAGAGAGCATATTGAGAAGCAGAGACATTACTTTGCCAACAAAGGTCCGTCTAGTCAAGGCTATGGTTTTCCCAGTGGTCATGTATGGATGTGAGAGTTGGACTGTGAGGAAAGCTGAATGCTGAAGAGTTGATGCTTTTGAACTGTGGTGTTGAAGAAGACTGTTGAGAGTCCCTTGGACTAAAGGCGAACCAACCTGTCCATCCAGAAGGAGATCAGTCCTGGGTGTTCATTGGAAGGACTGATGTTGAAGCTGAAGCTCCAATACTTTGGCCACCTGATGTGAAGAGCTGACTCATTGGGAAAGACCCTGTTGCTGGGAAAGATTGAGGGCAGGAGGAGAAGGGGACCACAGAGGATGAGATGGTTGGATGGCATCACCAACTCAATGGACATGAGTTTGAGTAAACTCTGGGAGTTGGTGATGGACAGGGAGGCCTGGTGTGCTGCAATTCATGGGGTCACAGAGAGTCAGGCACGACTGAGCGACTGAACTGAACTGCCCTCTGTATATGAGGCCTACTTTGCAAACAGTTTCCTTCTTAATTTATGGATATTTACAAGTGTACTGCTTCGTTTTCAAGCACTGGGGGCTTTGCTAGTTATCTTCATGTGATTTATTTCAAACTTTTAAAATTCATGTCTGGTTTGATCTTTATGGTTGGAAAAAAATTCTCTGAAATTATTGAAATCCTTTTTTGTTTGTTGAGGTTTGTTTTATGAGGCAGCATGTGATCTATGTTTGTAAAATTTCATCTGTACATCACAACCGTTCACGACATCTGTACTGTTATCTTGTTGGATTCAGTGACCTATGTATACTGATGAGGTCAGTTGTATTAATTATGTTTCTCACTAATTATGTTTCTCAGTGTCCTCACTGATGTTTTTAGCTGCTTGTTTTATCAGGTATTAGGATTCTAAAGCTATCTATTTCTCCTTTATTTGGTAGATGTTTTTCTCCAGATGTCAACCTTCTGTCGATATCCAAGCTAATAATAGATGTTTTGAAGCTATGTTGTTGAATGAATACAAACACAGAACTGTTTTTCTTTCCTGGCATATTGGCTCCTTTATCGTTACAAAAAGCTCCTTTAATCTCTGATGGTGTTCTGGCTGTAAAATTTTGTGTGTCTGACTCTGTGTATATCTCTGGTATATACATGGTATATGTATAAGTACATATACATATGTATATACATGGTATATCTCTGGCCATCCTATGCTTTCACCCTTTCTCTAGCCTTGTATTTTGATTTTTCCTTAAAGCAACTCAGAGTTAAATATTGTATTTTAAAATATTAGATGACGGAAAATCCCTTAGCGGTTGAGAGGGTAGGACGTGGTGCTTCCACTGTAGGGGGCACAGGGTATTCACTGGCTGGTCAGGGAGCTAGGATCCCCCAGGCTGCACAGGGAGACCGAACAAACAAAGTCTGATGATGATCTTGGTTTCTAAATGGTAGTATCTAATCCTTTTATGCTTACATAATTACATATACATTTGGGTTTAAAGTATTTGACCCCTCTGCTTTATATTTCTGTAAATTTTTTAAATTCTTCCCTTACTGAATTAATCAAATATATTTTTATTATTTCCTTTCCCCATCTATATTGTTTAATTATTTGTTCTTTTTCAATTCATAGAGACTAATGCATGCATATTCATTTTGCTAACAGCTAATGTTATTTTGTAACTTTCTTAAGATTCTAGAACCTTAGAGCATTTTTAGCTAATTCACCCTTTCTGCCTCTTATATGGTTTTTGTCATTTTAAATCTAGATATATTTTAATTCCCACAAAACATTTTAATTTTTTGACAGCTAATAGTCATTTATATTTCTCCACATTTTTACTTCTTTCATTGTTCTTCCTCTTTTTTTTTTTTTTTCATTTCTGTGGTTTCGTGTGTTTGACAAATTTTTTAAGCTTTTTTTGGTAATAATTTTTTAAAAATTTGTAAAAAGATATATTTACTTTGCCTTCAATTTTGAATATATTTTCCTAATATAGAATTCTAGGTTGACAGAATGTCATTCTTTTGTTTTCTGGCTTTCATTATTTCTGTTGAAAATTAGTGTTAATGTTTTAGATAAAAGCTGTGAAGTTAAAATGTATATTTTCTTTACAAAATTACTTCATCTGAATTTTCAAATTTATTGCCAAAATGTTCATAATATTCTCTCCTTCCCACCTTGCACCCTTTTCTCTCTTTCTCTCTCTTTCCTTCCTTTTTTCCTTTCTTTTCTGTGTAGCTCAGTGATATGATTATTATTTAAAAATACATTTTATAAATGATTTCTATGAGTTTGTTTTGGAAAGGAAGACCGTGTAATTTTAGCAATCCTAGTGATTTTGTAACCATGTAACTAAAAGTAAGCAAGGCTCCTAAAAGAGAAATGCAAATCAAAGCCAAAATAGGATAGCACCTCACTCCTGTAAAATGTTTATTATCCAAAGAGAACAAATAATAAGTGCTGGTGAAATATTGAGAAAAGGGAACGCTTGTGCACTCTTGGTGGGAAGGTAAATTGGTGCCACCACTATGGAAAACAGTTCAGGGATCCCTTAAAAAATATAAAAATAAAAATAGAGCTGTTAATACCATATGATCCAGCAATTCCACTCCTGGGTATTTATCTACAGAAAATGAAAACACTAATTTGAAACAGTCCTGTGTTCGTTGCAGGTTTATTTATAATAGCTGAGATATGGGTGCAACCTAAGTGCCCATCAGTAGATGAATGGATAAATAAGATGTGGTTGGTGTGTGTATGAAATCTTGCCATTTGTGAAAAGGTGGATGGGCCTGGAGGGCATTATTGTAAATGACCTAAGTCAGAGAAAGACAAATACTGTGTGATTTCATTTACATGTGGAGTCTTAAAAACAACAGATGAGACATAACAAACAGAAACACAGGTACAGATACAAAGAACAAACAGTTGGTTGCCATAGGGGAGAGGAGGGGAGAAAAGAAATAGGCGAAGAAGATGAAAAGGTACACATTTCTGGTTTCAAAATAAATGAATCACAGGTATGAAATGACAGTGTAAGGAACATAGTTGATGACTATGTAATCTTTGTATGGTGATGTTATCTAAACTTGCTGTGGTGGTCATTTTGAAATGTACAGAAATATCAAATCACTATGTGTGTAAGAGAAGCATAGTGTTGGAGGTCAATTATTTTTCAAATACAAAACTCATAGGTAAAGAAATCAGATTTGTTGTTACCAGAGGTGGTGGGGACTCAGGGAAGGGGTTAGATGAAGGCAATCAAAAGGCACAAACTTCCAGTACTTGCCTCTAAATTTTTATTTGGAGGATGAATTATGTTATGTTTTATTTAAGTCTTCCTTTGAAGAGTTTGACAGGCAAGTGAGCTTTTATGTAATCCTGATTCCTAGGATTGTTCTTTAAGCTTTTAAAGTGTATCTGGAAGAACTTTTATTCTAGGGCTACTTTAGTCTATGTCTGGAGTGACGTCTCTGGACTCTGTGCTGAATGTCTTGGGTGATCAACCAGGTCTTTTCACTTTAACTGGCCAGGTTTCAAACATCTCCCAGATCTGGGATCTGAGAATTGTTAAACTTACGGCTTTTGGGCACTTGTTCTTTACCCAGCTTTCGGTTACTCATTGGATGTCTTCCCTAAAACGTGAACATACTGATGGGCAGACTTAAGAGGACACCTATGTGGATATCTGGAGATAGCTCTGTGTACAACTTTCTCTTCTGCCCCACAAATCCCACTGTCCCAGCCTCCACAAACCCTCCTGTTTGTCAACTCAGTGGGGCCACCAGGCTTGCTTAGGTTCCCTCTTCCTGCATAACAGTTTGAAAAAAATGCCTTTAGGAAGAAAGCTAGTTATATTGCAAAGCTTATCACACTTTGTTTACCTTTTCTCAAAGATCACAGTGAGGTCATCTGTTGTTCACTCTCTGCATGTTCTGTTCAGTTCAGTTCAGTCACTCAGTCGTGTCCAACTCTTTGCGACCCTATGAATTGCAGCACGCCAGGCCTCCCTGTCCATCACAAACTCCCGGAGTTTACTCAAACTCATGTCCATCAAGTCGGTGATGCCATCCAGCCATCTCATCCTCTGTAGTCCCCTTCTCTTCCTGCCCCCAATCCCTCCCAGCATCAGGGTCTTTTCCAATGAGTCAGCTCTTCACATCAGGTGGCCAAAGGATTGGAGTTTCAGCTTCAGCATCAGTCCTTCCAATGAACACCCAGGATTGATCTCCTTTGGGATAGACTGGTTGGATCTCCTTGCAGTCCAAGGGACTCTCAAGAGTCTTCTCCAACACCACAGTTCAAAAGCATCAGTTCTTCAGTGCTCAGGTTTCTTTGTAGTCCAACTCTCACATCCATACATGACTATTGGAAAAACCATAGTTTTGACTAGACGGACCTTTGTTGGCAAAGTAATGTCTCTGCTTTTTAATATGCTATCTAGGTTGGTCATAACTTTCCTTCCAAGAAGTAAGTGTCTTTTATTTATTTATTTTGCGTCTTTTAATTTCATGGCTTCAATCACCATCTTCAATGATTTTGGAGCCCAGAAAAATAAAGTCAGCCACTGTTTCCACTGTTTCTCCATCTATTTGCCATGAAATGATGGGACTGCATGCCGTGATCTTAGTTTTCTGAATGTTGAGCTTTAAGCCAACTTCTTCACTCTCCCCTTTCACTTTCATCAAGAGGCTCTTTAGTTTTTCTTCACTTTCCGCCATAAGGGTGGTGTCATCTGCATATCTGGGGTTATTGATATTTCTCCCGGCAATCTTGATTCCAGCTTGTGCTTCCTCCAGCCCAGCGTTTTTCATGATGTACTCTGCATATAAGTTAAATAAGCAGGGTGACAATATACAGCCTTGAAATACTCCTTTTCCTATTTGGAACCAGTCTGTTGGTCCATGTCCAGTTCTAACTGTTGCTTCCTGACCTGCATACAGGTTTCTCAAGAGGCAGGTCAGGTGGTCTGGTATTCCCATTTCTTGAAGAATTTTCCACAGTTTATTGTGATCCACACAGTCAAAGGCTTTGGCATAGTCAATAAAGCAGAAATAGATGTTTTTCTTCTTGCTTTTTTGATGATCCAGCGGATGTTGGCAATTTGATCTCTGGTTCCTCTGCCTTTTCTAAAAGCAGGTTGAACATCTGGAAATTCACGGTTCATGTATTGCTGAAGCCTGGCTTGGAGAAGTTTAAGCATTACTTTACTAGCGTGAGAGATGAATGCAATTGTGTGGTAGTTTGAGCATTCTTTGGCATTGCCTTTCTTTGGGATTGGAATGAAAATTGACATTATCCAGTCCTGTGGCCACTGCTGAGTTTTCCAAATTTGCTGGCATATTGAGTGCAGCACTTTCACAGCATCATCTTTTAGGATTTGAAATAGCTCAACTGGAATTCCATCACCTCCACTAGCTTTGTTTGTAGTGATGCTTCCTAAGGCCCACTTGACTTCACATTCCAGGATGTCTGGCTCTAGGTGAGTGATCACGTCATCGTGATTATCTGCATGTAACTACTTCATTTGTTTTGTTCAGTTTCTGAGTTTATGGAGAGAGGCAAGGCCAAGGTCAATTTCTCTGTCGTGGATGGAAGCAGAAGCGTTAGGCAATATAGGTAAAAATTAACTAAGCATTAACTTTCCCTTGAATTCGGGAGAGGAATTCTGTTATTCTGTTATATCCTTCAAGGATACTTAGAATGCATTCCAAATTTGATGCAATATGTATGCAGGTTTATATAACATAAAGGTCAACCTCCTTGATAATGATTCTTTGCATCTAAAAGCTTAAAGGATGCACAAAATAGGACTCTCTCCAGTGAACGACAGTAAAAACTTTTTTCAGAGTCGATCAATTTTTAGCAATAGAATGGTTATTGATTGAACTCACTAAGTATTTTCCTGAGAAAACTATGAGAGAATTGACAAAACTAGAAGCCTGTTAAAAATATACATGTACCACCCAGAGAACAGATGGAATCAATAAGCAGAATTTAGAAATAATTTTTAAAATCCTTGGTGAATGTTTTTGTCAAGTTCCAGGAATGCCAATCATCCTCTCTAAATCACAGTAATATTGAACGTAAAATAAAATCTGGTTTCCATATCTTTTCTATCTGATATGACACATTGTCGTTAACGTGCCATTTACAAAAACAAGCATACTATTAAATAAATTGGATTAGTCATCCAGAGAGCATTTACCTATTCCCTCACACCCTGAAGTAGAGAAAGAAGAGAGAGACATGAAGGAAGAGCCTGGGTTTTCCTAGATCAGTGTAGATCCGTCATGTAATTAAATGCGGATAGACCCATGTGCACAGAAGCCGGTCAACAACTGTTCCTGATTATCTGGCTGACTCCAAGGCTGCTGAGTATTTTCCTGTCTTCACTGTTTTCCCTCCAGCCCTGCCGGGGGCTTCCTATCTTCCTGAGACTACTGACTGAAGATGGTTCTTAAACTGATGCAGTGTTGGTCATTGTTGGAGCTAAGTGGTGGTTTCATGGGGACGGTGTCCTGGCTTTCTCAGTATCTGCCCTTTGGTCTTCTGCTCTCCCCTTTCCCTTGTGACAACGGCTTTTCAAGGCTTCTTCTCGCTGCCCTGAGACGTCTGTACCCCTGTGGCTGCACAGCCCACTCATCCAGTCGCGGATCGTCCTTGTCTCACTTACCTTTGGTGGCGCTCCCTGTTCTTTCATCTCCTCCGGCTTCATTCCATCATTCTGACCTTAGCACGGGCTTCCCCACGAGCTCCTTGCCCACCCTCAGAGTCCATCCCCTCCTAGCACTGCCTGTGTGGACTCCCGAGCTGCTGCCCTGAGCTAAGCTGTTAACAAAGCCGCCTGCAGATCCATCTTCAGAGCTGCCTGGTATCCTTACGTCTGATCGGTCTTCTGAGAATCACTGAGGAAGATCTCCACGGCATCTTTACTCCCTGGTTGTGACTGGATCCCCACCACTGTTTTGTAGACCATTCATTCACCCATCTTTTTGACTGGCAGCTGCCACCAGATAGCTTGCCACAGATTCCCTCATTTCCAGAAGATGACTTATCACTCACTTTACTTTTTTTAATTCATTTATTTTAATTGGAGGCTAATTACATACAATATTGTAGTGTTTTTTGCCATACATTGACATGAATCAGCCATGGGTGTACACGTGTTCTCCATCCTCTCACTTTAAAGATATCAAGATAAATAAACATAAACTCCCCCAGCTTCCCTTTCCCTTTGTAAAATTTTCTTTGTTGTTTTCCATTTTCTGGTCTCTCTACATGGCTGTGATAATGGCCCTTCTTATTTTCAAAATAATCTCTCCCTATAAGGCTCGTCTTTGCAATCCTCAACTCCCCTCTTTTAATCCAGAGCCTGTCTCAAGACTTTCCTCTCTCTGTATCTTTGCTTCTGGAAAGTTCGGTGTGTGCTTAGGATGTCTGATTGCTCCCTGAACCCTGAGGCCTTCACCCCCCAGCCACCGGCGGGGCGCTCAGGCATCTCATCTTGTAGCCCAGGTTGCCTTTCGGTTTTATCACTGTGTTGCTATTCACTCTCTCTGGAATCCTTCTCCTTTGGTTTCTGCAGTGGCTGACTCTTCCCTGACCTCATGAAGGAATAAACGAAGGCTGAGCTGGATACTGACCGGGTAAGCAGAACACGGCCAGGATGGACGAGGCTGATGTGTTCACGACCGACGGGGCTTGGAGATGGGGGCTCTTTTCAGGCCTGGAAGGTCACTCACTAAGGCAGGTGCCCACCCGGAGCACGTGAAGGAAGGGCTATAACTGGAGTGTGGGGCCGATGATATAGAGCTGGGAGCACGTTACTGGGGCGATAGCACTCGGAACGCTGTTGCGGCAGACGCCCTGAGTGACGGCTTGGCCCCGGCGGGCGTTGCAGGACCGCCCTGTGAGCTGGTCTGATGCCTGGGTCGGTGGGGACGGTTTTAAAGCCTCAGTGCTTTCCTGAGACTCTGTCATAGGCAGATTTCAGACAGCTCCTCTTTATGTTTCCTCGCGGAATGCCTGGATGTGGTCTAGTACCTTCTAAAAAGAATTGTCCCAACAAGTCCTCTCGCCCTTGCCCTTTTAGCTAGTTCAGGCGCTGGCCGCGCAGGGTGCCAAAGATTCTGTCACGACCTCGTCGTCTTCTCTGCTTTTGACTGAAGGGGCCGAACTTGGGTTTATGTATCTTTTACAAGATAAGCAGGGGAGGCTGAGGTCAGCCAAGGGCCCGTTGCAGGGAGTCTCGGATAGATGAGACGAGCTCAGAGGATTCCTTCCGTGACTGCTCGGTGGGGGAGGCCGTGTAAGTCCAGGGGACTCAGCCAGGAAGGCTGCCACCATCAGTGACCTGGGCGGCGCTGGGAGCTCGAGAGGGATCGGATCAGGTGGCTAATGGGCCCCTAGTGCCGTTTGTTCTGCAACACTTCCATGTTCTTTTCTTCTCAAAGCATGTAAGTAGACACGAGGGCCTGATTTGCTCAATTTCATTCAGTTCAGTTCAGTCGCTCAGTCGTGTCCGACTCTTTGCGACCCCATGAATCGCAGCACGCCAGGCCTCCCTGTCCATCACCAGCTCCCGGAGTTTACCCAAACTCATGTCCATTGAGTCGGTGATGCCATCCAGCCATCTCATCCTCTGTCGTCCCCTTCTCCTCCTGCGCCCAGTCCCTCCCAGCATCAGGGTCTTTTCCAATGAGTCAACTCTTCCCATGAGGTGGCCGAAGTATTGGAGTTTCAGCTTCAGCATCAGTCCTTCCAATGAACACCCAGGACTGATCTCCTTTGGGATAGACTGGTTGGATCTCCTTGCAGTCCAAGGGACTCTCAAGAGTCTTCTCCAACACCACAGTTCAAAAGATAGATACTCAGCTCCATAGATACACAAAATCTGGCGTCTTGCTCATTGGTCAGAACTAACATTCCCTGATTGGGACGGTGCAGTGGATCTGACTCCTTCTGCCTTTATCCATGGCGGTGGTTTAGTCGCTAAGTCGTGTCTGACTCTCGTGACCCCATGGGCTGTAGCCTCCCAGCCTCCTCTGTCCATGGGATACTCCAGGCAAGAATGCTGGAGTGGATTGCCATTTCCTTCTCCAGAGGATCTTCCTGACCCCGGAATCAAACCTGGGTCTCCTGCATTTCAGGCAGATTCTTTACTGACTGAGCTATGAGGGAAGCCCCACCCTTTATCCATGGCAGCATTTAAACTGAGAGATGTATTTCTATATATGTGTGTGTCATGATTGTTTTCAACTTATTGTTGGCATTTTCTGTATTACTTTCGTGCTCTTTGATAGCGATACCTGTGATTTCCTTATTCAGGTAAGCTTTTCAGTAGCTTAGACACAGTGACCTTGGTGTTCCTTTGACTATCATTCTGACCTTGGGTCTGTTTGTGATTGCACTGTGGTTTGATCAGGTGTCAAGAAAAGAACATTACTTCCAAGCTGACCACATAGATGCACCTCCATTGTTGAGTTTTCAGTTGCTCAGAGTTTTCAGGTAAGTCTTTATTTTCTTAATAGTACTATTACTTTGCTCTCCTACACACCACGATAAATAACTAAATGACTGCTTCGTTGCCCAGGGCTGTCCAGTGGTCCCGTTGGGTTATTTTATGTACTTGTGTTAATTGTAGTCATTGCTGGTAACCGTGTAGGTTCTCCTCTCCCTCTCCCTTACCGTTACCCTGCGTTAATTTGATTACCCAAGGTGGCTTTGTTGAGAGTACTATGTACAAAAAGGTATATTATTAGCTGTAGTTTTAAAAATCATATGCAAGCAAATTGCTATGTCAGTGCCCCATAATCATGTTGACTACTTCTGTTCTTAGCAAAATCCTCTTTATTCTTTAGAAATGTTATACTGTGAAGAACTTTTGCTCCAAATGGAAGTATGAGCTGGTGTGCATGCTAATGGAGCCCCTCCAGGGTGAGAGCGTTACTTCCGTCATAGCGGGGATTGTGCATTTAACAGTCATGAGAAAAGGGCCCACACTTCATGTCAGACTTGTGCTACAGTCTTTTTATTTTAAGTCTTTCCTTCTCTTCAGGAGAACTGAAGCTGGTTTTGAAACCAGAAAGGCATTTTCAAGGACATTTTTTTTGTGTGTGAAAAAGAAAATCTTTCTTTCCTAATCTCTGCAAGAGCTGCCCCGTCAGTCTTGCTGTTCTGAGTCTTTATTGCGCTCATTTGTCCACTCCTGCCCTCTCAGTCCCCTGAAGCGTCTGTCCTTTAAGGCACACAGTTCTGCCCCAAGCCTCGTCCTCTTGCGCTCATATGATAGCATCAGAAAGCTTTCGGCAGAAACATTTTCCTTTCCAGGATGGTCTTTGGGTATCAGCACAGAATGGGCTTCAGTCATGATAATGTATAAAGTGGGGAGGAGTTGGTGAAATTTCTGTTACCACTGCCATTTGGGCAGGCTCTTCAAGAACCGCTGGGGGTGGGGGAAAGCAATTTTTCCCAGATCAGAAGTCCATGTCGAGTGAAATAAATCTCTGTGGTTTTGGAGGGTAGAAACCAAGGGGATTTTAATTTGTCTCAGGGTGCTAACAGTTTGTCCCTGGTAGGAGCTGCAGTCTTGATGCTTTTATAATGATCACGTGGTGGCTCACGTTCATTGAACTCCTATTATGGTCCAGGTCTGTATATAAAAGTGAACTTCGGACTATAATGCAAATACACAAACTTATTTCCTTTCTTACTGAGGTGACAATTCACATATCACAAAATTCACCCTTTGGAAGGGTTCAAGGTCGTGGGTTTTAACATATTCACAAAGTTGTGCAACCTTCACCACTATCTAATTCCAGAAAGTTTCTTCATTCCCCCTGCAAGTCAGATGCCCATTGGCAGTCACCCTTCATTTCCCATACTCCCCAGACCCTGGTGTCCACTGTTCTACTTTCTGTCTCTGGATTTCCCTGTTTTAGGTACTTTATATAAGTTGATCAAACAATATGTGAAATCTTGTGTCTGGCTCCCTTCAGTTAGCGTATGTTCATAACGTGAATCATTTATGTTTATACTCATGAGTCACTTATGTACTTTGTTTTTAAGGCCAAATAATAATCCATTGTATGGATCTATCACATTTAGTTCATTCACTGGTTAATGGACACTTGGATGGCTTCTACATTTTGGCTGTTACGGATAATACTGCTGTAAAATTTGTGTGTGAGTTTTTCAGCATTCATGTTACATATGCTTTCATTTCTCTTGGGTGAAATGGAATTTCCGGGCCATATGGTAACTACGTTATAACTTTTCAAGAAACTGCCAAACTGTTTTCCAAAGCAGCATTTACTTTCTCATCAACAATATGTGAAGGTTCCAATTTTTCCATGCTCTCAGCAACACATTATTACCTTGTATATTATAACAATCCTAATGGGTGTGAAATGCGATTTCTTATTGTGGTGATGCTTTGTCTCTTATCATCTACAAGTCGGCTTACTTTCTGTTTTAAGCTTCCATCCTGCTAGGCTTGAGCTCAGTGAGTTTTGGTGTTTTCTACCTGAGGTCATGTCAGGATCCTGGGAGACTCCCCCGGGCGCTGGGTGTTGGTGGGTCAGGAACAGAGCTCACTGGTCCCTGAGTTGTCCACTGCTAACACCGAAATCAGACTGATTATATTCTTTGCAGCCAAAGATGGAGAAGCTCTATACAGTCCACAAAAACAAGACTGGGAGCTGACTGTGGCTCAGATCATGAACCCCTTATTGCCAAATTCAGACTTAAAATGAAGAAAGTAGGGAAAACCACTTGACCATTCAGGTATGACATAAATCAAATACCTTATGACTATACAGTGGGAGTGAGAAATAGATTTAAGGGACTAGATCTGATAGACAGAGAGCCTGATGAACTATGGACGGAGGTTTGTGACATTGTACAGGAGACAGGGATCACGACCATCCCCATGGAAAAGAAATGCAAAAAGGCAAAATGGTTGTCTGAGGAGGTCTTACAAATAGCTGTGAAAAGAAGAGAAGCGAAAAGCAAAGGAGAAAAGGAAAGATATTCCCATTTGAATGCAGAGTTCCAAAGAATAGCCAGGAGAGGTAAGAAAGCCTTCCTGAGTGATCAATGCAAAGACATAGAGGAAAACAACAGAATGGGAAAGACTAGAGATCTCTTCAAGAAAATTAGAGATACCAAGGGAACATTTCATGGAAAGATGGGCTCAATAAAGGACAGAAATGGTATGGACCTAACAGAAGCAGAAGATATTAAGAAGAGCTGGCAAGAATACACAGAAGAACTGTACAAAATAGATCTTCACAACCCAGATAATCATGATGGTGTGAGCACTCACCCAGAGCCAGACATCCTGGAATGTGAAGTCAAGGGGGCCTTAGAAAGCATCACTACGAACAAAGCTAGTGGAGGTGATGGAATACCAGGTGAGCTATTTCAAATCCTGAAAGATGATGCTGTGAAAGTGCTGCACTCAGTATGCCAGCAAATTTGGAAAACTCAGCAGTGGCCACAGGACTGGAAAAGGTCAGTTTTCATTCCAATCCCGAAGAAAGGCAATCCCAAAGAATGCTCAAACTGTCACACAATTGCACTCATCTCACACACTAGTAAAGAAATGCTCAAAATTCTCCAAGCCAGGCTTCAGCAATATATGAACCGTGAACTTCCAGATGTTCAAGCTGGTTTTAGAAAAGGCAGAAGAACCAGAGATCAAATTGCCAACATTTGCTGGATCATCTAAAAAGCAAGAGAGTTCCAGAAAAGCATCTCTTTCTGCTTTGACTATGCCAAAGCCTTTGACTGTGTGGATCATGATAAACTGTGGAAAATTCTGAAAGAGATGGGAATACCAGACCACCTGACCTGCCTCTTGAGAAACCTGTATGCAGGTCGGGAAGCAACAGTTAGAGCTGGACATGGAACAACAGACTTGTTCCAAGTAGGAAAAGGAGTACATCAAGGGCTGTATATTGTCACCCTGCTTATTCAACTTATATGCAGAGTACATCATGAGAAACGCTGGGCTAGGTGAAGCGCAAGCTGGAATCAAGATTGCCGGGAGAAATATCAATAACCTCAGATATGCAGATGACACCTCCCTTATGGCAGAAAGTGAAGAGGAACTAAAAAGCCTCTTGATGAAAGTGAAAGAGAAGAGTGAAAAAATTGGCTTACAGCTCAACATTCAGAAAACTCAGATCATGGCATCTGGTCCCATCTCTTCATGGGAAATAGATGGGGAAACAGTGGAAACAGTGTCAGACTTTATTTTTCTGGGCTCCAAAATCACTGCAGATGGTGACTGCAGCCATGAAATTAAAAGACGCTTACCCCTTGGAAGGAACGTTATGACCAATCTAGATAGCATATTAAAAAGCAGAGACATTACTTTGCCAGCAAAGGTCTGGCTGGTCAAGATTATGGTTTTTCCAGTGGTCGTGTATGGATGTGAGAGTTGGACTATGAAGAAAGCTGAGCGCCGAAGAATTGATGCTTTTTTTTCCATTTATTTTTATTAGTTGGAGGCTAATTACTTTACAATATTGTAGTGGTTTTTGACAGAATTGATGCTTTTGAATTGTGGTGTTGGAGAAGACTCTTGAGAGTCCCTTGGACTGCAAGGAGATCCAGCTAGTCCATCCTAAAGGAGATCAGTCCTGGGTGTTCAGTGGAAGGACTGATGCTGAAGCTGAAACTCCAATCCTTTGGCCACCTGATGCGAAGAGCTGACTCATTGGAAAAGACCCTGATGCTGGGAGGGATTGGGGGCAGGAAGAGAAGGGGGCGACAGAGGATGAGATGGTTGGATGTCATCACCGACTGGATGGACATGAGTTTGAGGAAACTCTGGGAGTTTGTGATGGACAGGGAGGCCTGGCGTGCTGCGATTCATGGGGTCGCAGAGAGTCGGACACGACTGAGCGACTGGACTGAACTGAGCTGAGCTGAAGGCAGCCAGCGGCTTTGCACACATGCTGGTGTGTGTGCAGAGATCCCTCCCCTCTGGCAGCGTGCTGCAGGGCTCCGCGTGCACGGGGCACTGTGCCGCCATACGCCGCTTGCTCCGCTTTGGCCCCAGTGTGTGGCTGGGTCTCAGTTCACCTTGCTCTCCACCCTAGGAGCTAGCTTCCTTTAACCCCCAGGGAATCTAGCCTGATGCAAATCTTTTCCCCTTCACCTTTCTCCACATCCCCAAATCTTTCTTTCTTCCATCTTCAACTGTGGGGATTAAGATTGTGGAAACAAAAGCCATGAAGGCAAGTGTTTTACACGGAAATAAAATGGTTTCTGCCACACGATATGTTTCCTCCTAGCCAGTATTCATAGAACCTGCTCCTGCCTGTGTGTGGGAAAAACTAAAATTGCAGGGTTGGATAGGCCCTCATCTGTCTTCTTTTAAGTGATGCTACACACCTAACCCCTAGAATGAGGGGTGTAGACAATTAAAGGTACCATCTCAAAATGTTACCTAGTCACACATGCTTTTTCCAATTGAACTCTTACAACCTTGGAATGGGGATTATTACCCCCATTTTCAGATGGAGAAACTGAGGTTTTAAGAGATTAAGTAGCCTGTTTGCAGATAATAGATACTGGTTGAAATAACTGAACTTATCCAGGATTGTACAGTTGCTAAGTAATAAAACTGGGAATCGCACTCTAAAGTTCAAACTCTCCTCTTGACCTCACTATTTAAAGGGAACTGGTAGCTTGGCTCCAAACTACTACTGGTTGACTACTTGCGACCTGACACTGAGTTTTACCCCTAAATTCCCCAGATGGAATTATTTCTTCTTTTTTGTACTGAAAAAAGATGATCAATTGCATTATAAACATGAATCTGGAGGCTTCTTGTGTGCTCTGCAAGTCAGGAAAAGTGTAAATGGAAGTATGTGTGTGTAGATGCCGTGGAATGCAGACTTTTTAAAATCTCCTTTGAGCAAACTTTGCCCTGGGGGCTTGATTTGCAGAAGGCTCAGGGGCCAACGTTCGGAGGGGTTGAACGTGGCAGGGGTATGATTGTCCTTCCAGGGGAGTGGCCTTTCTGGTCCCAGGAGTTCAGGACATTAGACTTTTCTGGGACCTTTATATCTGTCTGTCCTCCTGGTAACTGTCCCACTGCACTTGGCTCAGAAATTGCGTTCTCTGCTCAGCGTTTACCTTATCCACAGGGAGGCTGGGTCATATCAGCAAGCGTGTGAATTTATCTTTTGCAGTTGACACCTTCTCTTCTAAAACCTTTATTTCATGTAGCCCCAAAGGTCTCATTCTGCCCGTGTTTCCTCCCTCATCACAACGTGCTTCTCCAACTGTTGCCACCAGTCGTTCACACTTCCACCAATTCAGCTAAACTGACCGGGAGTGTGTTTGTACTCTGAGAAACTTTTTCTTGCATTGTGGGGGGAAAAAATTTTTTTTTCTTCATTAGCAAAATTTTAACTTCCATGGAGCTGACTAGCTTATGGGTTGATTTTCTAAAAGTGAAGCTTATGTTGGTCAAATGATGAAGGCTAACATTCACAGAAAACTTCATTCCAAAGCAGGCAAGGACTAATGCTTTGTATGTATGACCTCATTTAGTATCACGGTAACTGCTGTTAGATGTAGCTATTATTATTATGCTGTTTTACAGGGGAGGATATTGAGGACTTGCAGTGCTAAGTGATTCTTCCCAGTTTACTTGGTTAATAAGTGGTGGGGCTAGAAATTTGACCCAGGAGTTTCTGCCTCTAAAATGCTCTCCAGTTGGCTGATGACTCCTTTCAAGCTTGCCTTTGAGATCTCAAAGACACGTTAGAACACCCCCTCCGAAAATAAGTGCATGTCCCAGAGGATGACTGTGGATGGAGTGGAGGAGGTATGGAATTTTATTCAGAGGAGGTCAGATATGTGCCCATTAGTTATGGAGTAAATGTGCCCTCCCCCACCACCTCGCTCCCAATCTGCATGTTAAAATCCTAATTGTCAGTGCAATGGCATTAGGAGGTGGAGCCTTCTGAAGGTGCTTTGGTCTAGATGAGGTCACAGAAAGATGCCCACGTGATAGGATTAATGCCCTTAAAAGTAGAGGAAGAGACTCCAGAGCACTCCGCGTACTCCGTGTGAGGGAACAGGGAGAAGGCATCCATTGGCGAGCCGGGAAGCAAACTTCACCAAGTGTCTTGGTCTCAGATGTCCCAGCCTCCAGAAACATTTATAGAAATAAATGTTTACTATGTAAGTTGCTCTATCTTGTTACAGTAGCCGACGCTGGCGACGCTGACTAAGACAGCACCCTACCTAAAATACCACTGGCCCCAAACTCTCACCTTCCCAAGAAATCTCTTAGGATTATATTCTTAGGGGCCAAAAGGCTTTGGATTCCACGAGTTCAGATTTCCATGTATATTTGTGTGTTTATCGGAAAGACCATCATGCCTTTAGCCATTGGCAACCAGCCGGCTTCCATGTGAGCAGGGATGGATTTTTGAACCGGTGCCGGAGAAGCGGAGCACAGACGGACTCGCCTTCTCGGGCGAGAGGCGGGGGCAGTGAGGGTGTGCGGGGATCGTGGTCCTGAGAGCTCTGCAAGAGGCTCCCTCCCTGCTGGGACCTTACCCCTGGTGCAGATGGTCACCAGGTACTCTGAGGCCTGCAAGAAACAGGAAAATTTTACAGATGCGTTAGGAGGAAAGGTCACCTGACTTGCAGGGATGAAAGTGGCGTCTGTCACGAGTGCTGTGGTTTAAGCCTCAGCAGAGAGGCAGCTTGGAAAAGGCCGTCTAATTAGGTATTGTCGTCTTGTCAACATTTCCTTGTTTTAGCATCTTTTTTCACCCACGCCATCAATAGACTTAGTTTTCCAACTTTCAGAAAAATTCTCTGTAAGCTGTAGATTTGTTTCCCTTTTCTATAATTCTGAAACGTCCCAAGAATCTGGATCCTTGTCCCACTCCTTTGTTCTCTTTGGACTTCTCACCCTCTTGGGATTGGGCTTCTGCCTTCACTATGACACTAAGACTGGTTTCAACTGTCTTGTCCAAGGACGTTTTCCTGCTGGTGCTACTGAGCTGTCTGCAGCGTTTGGCCCTGAGGATCCCTCCCACCTCAGACGCCGCTGTAATACTCTGTTCCTTCCCCTCTTTTGCATTTTTTCACTAGGGCTGCTGTAACCAAGTGCCACACACGGGGTGGCCTAAACCCCAGAGACGCACCGTCTCACCGCTCTGGTTGCTGGAAGTCCACATCAAGGTGCCCACGTCCCAGGCCGGCGCCTCCGAGAGTTAGGGAAGCATCTGTTCTCCTGGGCACCTGGACGGCAGGTTTGACGCTGTGGCCCTTCCCATTGTGTCCTCTCCATGAGTTTCTTCCCCTGCGTCCACATTTCCCCTCTTTATAAGGACTGCAGTCGTGTGGGATTAGGGACTGGGCCACACACTAGCTTGAACACCCCTGTGAAGACCCTGTCTCTAAATGAGGCCCCACTCCGGGCCACTGCCGTTAGGGCTGCAGCTTGTCCTTTTCTGGAGAGACATCATTCAGCCCAGAGCACGCAACATACCCATTTCAGTTTCTGTCATCCCCCTGACCCTGACCTAGGAGTCGGCAGCTTAGATACAGTTCCCCAATGCCCACCTTCAGAAGGACTCAGGGTCCAGAGGGTGGACCTGCCCATCCTTGACTGTGTCTTGGACCCGACAAGGTAGGGAGTTAACACGACCTTCTGGATGGATCCACAGCCCAGCCCTGGAGATTCCCAAGAGTGAAAGCAAAGGACGGAAATCCTGGGAGAGGGAGTGTGATTGGGAGAGAAAGAACTGGAAATGACAGGCGAAGGTGGAGGACGGCCAGGTTCACAGTCGGGGGGGTCTCCGTGCGTGTCTGCGGTGCTGCTGCCTGGAGTGGCTGAGGGGTGCGTCCCCCTCAGTAGTGGGGTGGGAAAGCGTCTCCCCGCCAGCCCAGGGTGGCAGTGGAGGGGATTGAGGGGTGATCGCCTGGGAGAGGGTGGGCTTAGGAGCGGCTGCCCGCAGAGGCAGGCCCACTCTAAGCACTTTCTTCTTTGGTCTCCTCATGTTCTCAGGTCTGGGGAGTTATATCCGAAAGGCAAACGCTTTCAGACAAGAGCAGTGTGTGGGCCTGAAGAATGGAGTAGCTTTCTCAAGCACAGAACCACTCTGATAAGCAGAAAACCTGAGGGGCGACCAGACCCGGACTGTGAACACATTGAAAGTGCAAGCGTTAGTCGCTCAGTCGTGTCCGACTCTTGGTGACCCTGTGGACGGCAGCCCACCAGGCTCCTCCGTCCATGGGATTCTCCAGGCAAGAGAACTGGAGTGGGTTGCCTTTCCCTACTCCAGGGGATCTTCCTGACCCAGGGATCGAACCCAGGTCTCTTGCATTGCAGGCAGATTCTTTACTGTCTGAGCCACCATGGAAGCCCACACATAACCAGTCAAGATAGCCAAACCTCTAGGGAAAAAGTCACAGGCCAAGTAACCAAATAGTGTCTTCAAGCAAAAAGACAAAACAGCCCATATGGGGCAGAATGAATGGAACAGAGATTAAAAATACAAAATACACAAGATAATTACCTTTACAGAGATAAGAGAAGATACTGTCCTATGAAGCAGGAATAACCACCTTTGCTTATGGAAACCTGGGTGTACATCGGTATGGAAATGGGAAAGTTGAGTGTGATCAAGAATGCCATATGTGGGCAGGGAGCCATAAATTTGATGTAAAATACCAGTTTGATTCTCATGAAAGGAAAAGAATTAAGTGGAAAAAGTCAGAAATTAAAAAGATTTTAATACAAAAGTATTTATGCAAACTAAAAGCTCACATATTCATAAGACAAGATGTAAGAATATAAGCAGATATAGCAATATATACCAAACACATTACATGGTCACGTATTGGGCAGTTGCTGGGAATGACAATAGGGATTCCACAAAGGGGTGAACAAATTAAGAATAGGGGAACTCAGCTCTCCACCTTTCTTCTGCCTCTCCGACCAAGCCTTCCTAGGTCTCTGCCTGGCTCCTTTCCTCTTATCAGTGCTTACATACTGACGTTCACATCGTCAGCTCTTTTCTCTGATTGCTTGGCAAGCGTTTCACCACACCCCGGATGTCAGCAATAACCCATCGCCCAGCCAGCATCCCCAGCATTCTCCTGTCTCCCCACCTCTGGTCTGGTAACGCACACGTGGGCCAGTTTCCCCCACCCTCGGTCCTCAAGGGCAACAAGCCCAGCTCCAAGTGCCTGACCTTGCAGAGGACAAGGCCTGCAGACGTGGTGGCCAGAAGCCTGTTTTGGTTTCTGATCTTCTAAAGTTGTCTGTAGTTTCAGATGCGGTTCAGCTCAGTTCAGTTGCTCAGTCGTGTCCGACCCTGCGACCCCATGGACTGCAGCACGCCAGGCCTCCCAGTCCATCACCAACTCCCGGAGTTTACTGAAACTCATGTCGATCTAGTCGGTGATGCCATCCAGCCATCTCAGATGTGGTACCTTTGGGCACAATGATATGAGGCAGAGGCATCCTCCGTGTCATGGTTTTCCTAACGCCTGGCTGAGACTTCCTGCTGCCCCCAAATGAACTGCCGGAAACAACCCTGTGGGGCTTTGAAGAGGTGTGCTCAGGGTGTTGTCAGATTGTCTTTGGGCTGGTTTGTTACAACATGTGTCTCAAGCTATACGTACAAACATTTCAAGTTGGAGTGAATATTAGCTGTCAAAGGATTTTATGGTTATCAGACTCTTCAGAGCCCTGAGGTGTCCAAGGGAAGCTTCAGGAATGGGCTGCTAGCCTGCCTACCTCGCTTTGGATAAAAGCAGAGGAGGAGCTTTGGTTAAAAGCAGAGTGCGTCTCTTTCTTACTACAGATGATTAAAACAGACAAACAAAGAAGCAACAGGCTCCCCTGGTGGTCAAGAGTCAGCCTGCCAACGCGAGAGACACGGGTTCGATTCCTGAGCCGGGAAGACCCCACATGCTGTAGAGTAACCAAGGTCGTGCCGCACGGCTACTGCGCCCAGCCCTACGGAGCTGCGACTCCTGAGCCCCCAGCCCTAGAACTTGTGTCTGCAACAAGAGAAGCCCCTGCACTGAGAAGCCTGCCAACCACAACTAGAAAGAAGTCCATGCAGTGAGAAAGACCCAGCACAGCCAAAAATAAACAACACAATTATATATTTAAAAAAAAAAAGCAAGGTGCTTGAGAGGACAGAGCCTGGAGCTGGGTCCTGTCCCCGACCCACCATGCATGGCTCTGTGACCTTGTGGAAATTTCTTAATCTCTCTGTACTTAAGTTTATTTCCCTGCAAAAGGAAACTTATAACGAGACTTCACCTCATAGGATTTTGTGAGGATTAAGATGAGTAAAACACACGTGAAGTAAAAAAGGGTTTCAAACCAAGATATCCAGAGAGTACATGCTCAGTGAACACTCTTGGTGCTGTTGTCACCGTGATTTATTTCAGGTAACAGGGTATCTGTTCTGCTCTGTTCAGTCGCTCAGTCGTGTCCAACTCTCTGCCACCCCATGGACTGCAGCACGCCAGGCCTCCCTGTCCATCACCAACTCCCAGAGTTTGCACAAACTCATGTCCATTGAGTCGGTGATGCCATCCAACCATCTCACCCTCTGTCATTTCCTTCTCGTCCTGTCTTCAGTCTTTCCCAGCATCAGGGTCTTTCCCAATGAATCAGCTCTTTGCATCAGGTGGCCAAAGTATTGGAGTTTCAGCTTCAGCATCAGTCCTTCCAATGAATATTCAGGACCGATTTCCTTTAGGATGGACTGGTTGTATAAAACTTGATTTGAGAATGAGATTTTTATAAAAAGTTTAGGACCTACACTTTCCAGTTCTTTCCATAATTTCACAAAGGGGGAAGCTGCGATGCACTCATAATCACAGAGTTAGTAGGAGACTGAGACTGAGGTCTCGGAGCCCCTGATTCTTATTACGCGCTCTGTCCCCCCAGCCCCCGACCTTCACCAGCCTTTGACACCCTCATTCTCTCCTACAGTCATCATTATCCCACAGGCGACAAGTGACAGGAAACTCTCCAGCCTGGCTTAAGCAGAGGAAGATGATATCAAACCCTGCTCATCCCAGATCTACTAATGCATATCTTGTTAGCTTGGCATCTCCCAACACCTTTCCAGGAGAAGATCCTTCTTCCTAATTAGGACAAAAATCCAACCACTCACTCTCTCGCTCTTCTACATCCAGTGTGTGGGGGGTGTGTGCATGTTTTTGGACCAGTCGCCATAGCCAAATGACACAAGTACACTGACTGCCCAGGAAGGGATCAATGCCCACTTCTGGGACCACACAGAGGGCTGGGCCTCAGCGCAGACTACGGTGGTCTTGAGTGCAAGAGAGGTTGCGTCCAAAGGAAAACCGAGCAGAGGAGTGTTCACTGGGGAGGCACAGACACCAGAAGCCCTCCTTATTTCTGAAAATCGGCTTAACCTCAGAACTAAACACTTCAGAGAAGACAGTCCTGTACCTTAAAAGATCTGGGCCAGTTCAGGGTGTAGGACAGAACAGCTCACAGCTGGAGAAGTCCAGTCTGCCCTCACCCTCGGCCCCCTTGCTGGCTGCTAGGTCTTTGCTCCTGCGTGCCTACTGATCCCCCGTTATTTTCTTGCAGCTGAACATTGAGATGTTTAGGAGGGTAAACTCATTTTCTAAATGAGCACCTAAACTGCAGGATGGACTGGGAAGACAGGTAACATTTTAGGTGATTTTATATTGCCAACAGTTTTCCCTGGGTGTATCAGTGCTGCGTTATCATTTGAGTTATTGTATCTTTGAGAGTCTCCAGGAATATAGCATTTCCCAGGTGACTGCGAAGTGGGGTAAGCCACAGGGATGCTAGGTCCCAAGTGCCCAGGCTTTCTTTTCCATTCCTAGTATAATTCTATGGAAGACACTGCCTCCAAGTCCCTAAAGACCCCAACCCAGCCTTGGAAATTGCACCTCTCCCCTTGGGCCCTCATCACAGTTAAAATGACTTGAAGCACTCCATCGATAGTTTAGAAATTCAGTCTTTAGGGACAGAGGAGTAGACACTTCCCTTGGAGGGTCCTTATTTGTAGAATTTTCTCTGCCTGCCCTGATTGCAAAGCAGCAGTGAGGAAAAAGCTTCTTTTTATTATGGTGAGTTTCTGATGCTAATATATGGCAGTCAAGGTTGTTTGCAATCTATTTAAATTAAACATGATGTTGCAGTGTCTCCCTGATGAGTCTATAGCACCAAGAAAGCACAGTTTCACAGATCTAATAAACAGCTGAACAAATACATGCCTTTGCACACTGGTACCACTTGAAATCTCTGTATTTTCATACGTTCGCTCCATACTATTGCAAAGGCAGCTATTTGTACTTATTTGTGCATGAGTAATTCCTCCAGTTTCCTTGGAAGGAGAGCCAAAGGCAGACATTGGCTGCTTCTCTGCAATCTCTATGTGTACACAGGGATCTATAAATATGAATGCTCTTACTTTCAGAGTTTGAAAATAAAACAACCAAATATTGTTTGAATGAAACTGGCCTTGCTTTTAATTCACAGCAGCTCTCTGGAAAACATGCTAATAAAACGACTGTAACAACCACGTGTTTCTTTGGAAACATTGGTATAATTAGCCCTTTCAAGGAGAGAACAAAACTGTGTTGGAAGCCCAATTTGAAATACGGTGAAGCCAGACACCTACTTGCAGTGATACGGTTTTTGGGGTGGGGGACTCTTTTCTTCCTCTTGCTTTTCCTCCCTGGTAAGACTTGAGTTTATGCCTTTATTCCCCATTCAGTGATCATAACGGTCTTGGCATAAATTTTGCCCGGTGGGTGAAACACTGCCTCTCTGGTGCTTCTTGTTGTTTTGGAGGACATTCTCGGAAAGAACCAAACCCGTGGTTCCCTTAGAGGGCTGCCTGGAAAGTGAGGGTCCCTCCCGGGACAGGCTCCAGACACGCGTTTCTGTCTCTTCTCCCCCACCCCCCTCAGTGACTGTGACTCCCTCTCCCCCCCATTTGCAATCTCTTCCTGTTCAAGAAAAAGATGCTATAAGAAAGGGCTTTCAGAGTCAAGAGAGGTCTGTGAGGCATCCAGGAAGGCTTTGGGGGAGAGTCCTTGAAAGAGTTGAGCTAGGACTCTTAATGGATGCTTTTGAACTGTGGTGTTGGAGAAGACTCTTGAGAGTCCCTTGGACTGCAAGGAGATCCAACTAGTCCATCCTAATGGAAGTCAGTCCTGAGTATTCATTGGAAAGACTGATGCTGAAGATGAAATTCCAATACTTTGGCCACCTGATGTGAAGATTTGACTCATTGGAGAAGACCCTGATGCTGGGAAAGATTGAGGACAGGAGGAGAAGGGGATGACAGAGGGTGAGATGGTTGGATGGCATCACTGACTCAATGGACATGAGTTTGAGCAAGCTCCAGGAGTTGGTGATGGACAGGGAGGCCTGGCGTGCTGCAGTCCATGGGGTCACAAAGAGTCGGACACGACTGAGCAACTGAACTGAACTGAGAACTCTTAGCTCTTTGGGAGCTTTTGCCTTAAAAGCTTTGGCTGTGGATGGAAATTTTTGTCCCCAGTGAAAGGAATTCCTCTTTGAGCAAGAAGGGGGAACTGTTTGTGTGTTGGGAGTCTTTCTCCCAGGGGAAGAGACCTGAAGAATGAGTAACATGAGCATAACAAACAGAACTGGCATTTCCAGGCGCCCGCTCCAGGGCTCTGGAGCGGCTCTGGGGTTAGGGGCGAAAACGCCTCACTTTGCACCTGATCGAATGGCTAACTGAGGGAGGGGTCGCTCTGGCTGATTGGAGGAAATCTCTCTTCACTTCCTGCTTTGCCCCTGTAGCATAAAAGGAGCTAACAGCAAGGATGCTAAATAATCCTGACGTCCCATTCACCATCTCAGTCCCAATACTACAGTGTAACATGTCTGATCCTACTGGTATGTTCATTTTTATCTGTTATTTCAGTTTGCTCATGAGGGCGCATATCCTGTTATGGACATTAGAGAGGAAAGGCTAACTAGTGGGAACATTTGCACTGGACTTTGGCTTCTAGGAAAACGTCCATTTAACATTTCCTTTGTTATAAGTTGTCCGAAAAATGTGAATATGTTGCAAAATTTTAAATGAAACATTATGCATGAAATGTGTCTCCAGACGCAGGTTGCCATCAGTAGTAATTTTTTTCTCCTCTGGAAATGATAATAGGCGTCGATAAGCCATCCTTCCCTATTCCTTGGTAACTTCTGAGGCACTTAGCGATCAAGTCTTGAGACAGCTTATCGTGTGCGTAGGGCACTGCACAACGGGCAGTCTCTCCCTTGTTCTCATTCTAATCACCGTGCCTTGGAGGAGGCAACAGCGCCCCACTCCAGGGTTCTTGCCTGGAGAACCCCAGGGATGGCGGAGCCTGGTGGGCTGCCGTCTATGGGGTCGCACAGAGTCGGACACGACTGAGGTGACTTAGCAGCGGCAGCAGCAATCACCGTGCCGTCCTTTAGCACCTGCAGCCTGTCAGGCTTTCTCCTGCTTCTGGGGATCCACCTGTGCTATCTCCCCAGCCTGCAAACGCCGAGCCCCACTGTTCATCTAATAAACCTCTGCTCGACTTTCACACTTCACCTTGAACTTCAGATCCTGAACTTCAGATCCAACAGAAGAGGCTGGTTCCTTTGTTACTTACACCCTTAATACTCTGGCCACGTTTTGAGTCTCTTCCTATATTTATAGCTTTTTTTTTGCATTATTTTTGTCATTAGAGCACAAGCTTCAGGAGGGCAGGCACGATACGTATATTTTTTCTTTTCTCTTCTCTGCAGCTATCAGCGCCAGACTTGGCACATGATGGTCAATAAATATTTGTTGGAAAAACAACAAGCCTGTGACAAGATCATTTATGTAAAATTTTTGGTAAAAAGCCTTTTGTTCTGTTTCCTTAAAAAAAAAAGATGGACTCTTAGGATTCTGCATCATTTATGTGTGAGATTTAGGGGGCAAGAAAAAGGTGAGCAGACATAACAAATTAAAAACCATGGTGTCATTTTCAGTGTAATTACCTCAAAATAAGCTCCATTTTCTTCCAAGAAGAATCCTCCTGATTGCTTCAGAAGCCTTCTGACTGCTCGTGGTGCTTCCTAGTAGTCACTTCTAAGACCATAATTGTGAGCCTAAGAATAAAATATTTCAAAACTGGGCTTTGGCTTTGCAACGGCCCTTCAGTCTGGGCTGTGCTGGAAACACTGACCTTAGCTGTCCCCGCTGCCCTTAGTCTCCAGGATGTTTGGTTAGATCCAGATATAGCCATCCAGAGGTTTGGATTGGCCTGACAGTGAAGCTTAGACTGAGAGCAAAATTCTTAGTCCCTGTGATTTGATCACAGTGGATTACTCCAGACTCCCATATGAAGTCCATAGTATAAACCAGTCAGATTTAAGTCAACCCTCTGCATCACCTGCTAGGACGCAGGAAGGAAGAAGCTGGCCCCCAGGTGGGCCTGCACGTCTGGCAGGCGAGTGGCTTTACCCAGATCTCGTCCACGACAGCGAGCACACTCTTCATCCCTTGGAATCAAGACTTCCCTTTTTCTGGATAAAGGTTATCCCAGCTGCAAAAGGACTCATGTAACTCTTGATTTAAGCTCAGTTCTTCCCAAAGTCTTTGTTCTATACTCTTAGCTCCATCAGAGCTTTGCATTATTAATGCAGTTTTATTTTAAATCATGAAATTTCTTGCATTCTAATCAGCATTTTAACATTACTTTATCAATATTTTAGCTTTTAAAATGTTTTTGAAGCATGTAGTCTATATATGTAGCCTTAAATCTTCACAGATGTGGTCACACTGAAGCAAATGACATTTTTTAATGGAAGGTTATACCTTTGAAAATGTATATAGGCAATAATGCTTTGATCTAGTTGAAGATAAGCATTTTAATAACTTACTTGGATGGTGCGAAAATTTTTAAAAATAGTAAACATCCCTTTTTATCCCCACCCCCTGTCTCCTCTTCTCCATCCAAGCTTATTTTAGTGTTAATGGCTACAGAAAGTGTGAGGTCTGGAACTAATTTATGATAACTTCATCATCTTTGCTGCATCTATTGAACTTGCTCAAAGAAGTTAGAATCTTTTCAGCTTAAGAAAGTACACTTTCAGACAAGCATTTGTTTATCAGCAAAACTCTCATTAGAAATAAAACTCACGTATAAATCACAAAGGTCTTCCCAGGTGGCACTAGTGGTGAAGAACCTGCCGGCCAGTACAGGAGACAGAAGAGATGTACAAAGCATTGCACAAAATGTCTTGTACGCGCATGTATTTCTGAACTGGTTTTAGGCACTGGAGCCTTCTGATGGATTGAACTGTCCTCTGGAGCCCATGCTATTTTTTAATCCCGAGCGTTGATCAAGCGCTGACTGGACCCCAGGCATCGTTCTAGGTTCTGGACGCTTACAAAGCGTGTGACACATTCCTTGCTCTAGGAGCTCATGCTTGTAATCTGCCCTGTGAGCCCAGGTCACGGGAATGCAAAATGCAGTCACAGAGTGCAGAGCTCCTCGCAGCACTTCCCCGGGTCCCTCTAAAGGGCGTAGGGCATTTTAAGAGATGGGAAAATTCTGGTTTCTAATTGGAAACACAGGCATGAGGACTATCTCCCAGTGAATGCATTGAGTTGACGGCCACTTGTTTGGTCTTCGCTTCAGGTCTCCTGTGGTCTCTGTCTTGGTAGCCTCTCAGAATTAGCTCCTACCACCACAGTTTTGGTGACAGAGGATGAGATGGGTGGATGGCGTCAGCAACTCAATGGACGTGAGTCTGAGCAAACTCCGGGAGACAGCGAAGGACAGCAATGCTTGGAGGGCTCGGTCCGTGGGGCCACAGAGTCAGACATGACTTAGCAGCTGAATAACCCAGCAGCCCAGTTTTATCTGGGTATTTCCTTCCCCTCTTTTTTCTCATTTTAATCATGACAGAGGAAGGACCACATGCATCCAGAGTGCAGAGATAGTTCCTTAGCATAAAACGGTTGATTTAAAATTGAAACTTAAGATTTTTAAAGAAAGAAAGATATTTTTGGCTTATGAAAAATTCAGTTTGTGTAAAGCTTTCTGGAATTAAGCGTTTGTATAAATTTGGCAGTGTTTGAGTTTGTTTATTTATACATTGCATTTTTCTAGAAAGGATTTTAAGCAGACTAAAATGATACATGAAAGACTCCAAAATAACATGGGTTAAAAAGGGATAAGAAATAAAAACAGGGGTGAGCACAAAGTGGTTTTAGAATAAGCCCAAAGGCAGATGCGAGGGAGACATCACACACCTATCAGCACTCGGGTCTATTCCTGACACCGAGGTAGCACAGAGTAAATGATAATTGGCCTAGAAAAAACATGTATGTAATCACCATCTCTCCCTGATTTACTGAACTGAGGTCCTCCTCAGGGATAACTGAGTTGACAGATTATTTTCTGCTTTCTGTCAAACTGTTCAGGAGATTGGAAGCTCCTTGGGACAGCAGCTTGTTTTTCTTTGTAACTGTGGCATTTGCCAGAGTGTGTAGCACATACTGGGTGCTGAATAAACACTGGTTGGCTGGCTGAGTAAATGAGGGAATTAGGGAATATGAATCAGGTGATCTGCTAAGTTGGGGCAAGCATTAATGGTTTTCCTTAGATTTTTAATGTTTTTATTTTGACTGTGACTAAGCAGCATTCTTGGACTCCCATCATATTTTAATTTTTAGTATTATAACTGGAATAAAGATAGGCTTGTGAATTGAAGAAAAAATATTCCTAAACATCACTTGGCAATTAATATATACTACTCACTCTTTTAAAATAAAAATTTAATGCATATAAGAAACACTTTAGTATCTCAGTTTAAAAAGATGTAGAGCTAATTTATAATAGCTAAACTTTTTAAAGAGGCTCTTAAAAGCTTATTTCACATTTTCTAGAATGTGGAATTGGAAGGACACTTCCAGAATTCCTTATAATTTCCCCTTCCCACCTTTGTTCTGCAGATGAAGAGATAGAAGAGATAGTTGATATTTCTCATTCAAGCTTTTGCAACGTGGTGACGGCAAAGTTTAGGGGGAGCTTGGAGTAATAGAGCTTCCCTTGTGGCTCGGCTAGTAAAGAATCCACGTGCAATGCAGGAGACCTGGGTTCGATCCCTGGGTTGGGAAGATCCCCTGGAGAAGGGAAAGGCAACCCATTCCAGTATTCTGGCCTGGAGAATCCCATGGACTGCATAGTCCATTGGGTTGCAAAGAGTCAGACATGACTGAGCGACTTTCACTTCAGTTATAAGTAATTACTAATTTTCAGGCTAGAGACTATTCCCTTTGATCAAATCGTAGCCAGAACACCATTCCTTTATACCCCTTTGGTCAAGAGATAAGGTTATCTCAAACATAGACCTGAATAAAACATTAGGAATTGCTTGAGGTGATAGTAGAAAGGTAAGGATCTATGTAATCGTGTTTGGCAAATTTTAGCAGTGGTGATATATCAAGATTTTAATTTGCTTGGTGATGGGTCTGTTCACATATAAGGTATATCTGGCTCGAGTTTGTCGTGATTTACTACTGCTGGTGATCACTTTGCTTTGATAGCTGATGTCTTTACAGAAATTCAGAAACAGGAAACAGCAGTGTCTCCAGCATTAATTTGGTATGCAAGGAGGGCATGTATCATATTTATAGGAACTTCATTATGTTCATGATCCGGTGAATATTTTCCCTGGGCAACAGCTTAAAGTTTACCACAGAAATTACTATGTATTCATACCACATATATGAAAGTATGTAATTTGAATTTAAATTTCTCCCCCTGCACGTGTTCTTTTTGAAGCATCTTAGTCTTTGAGAAGCAAAACATTGAGTGGCTTTCTCTTTATAAATTCTCAGCTTTGTTTCCCAGCATCCCAGTGGTGGGAAGTAATGGTTTAACTGTTTGGAAGTCATGGTAAGTGAAAATCTTCTTGGCACCTCTGGAGAGGGCCCAGTAGGACCCTGAATGAGGCCTGAATGATGCTGCTGGATGTTGGGATAGAGAGCTGGTTTATTCTCCTGGGTCTGTAGGCCTTGTTCTCGCTTCAGGGCTGTGAACAAGATGCTAAAATATATTGCTGATCCTTTGCCTCGGGGAGCTGCATCAAGGCTTAAACTTGATTTAAGCACATAACACCCGGAAATATTTTTATCCTCTTCACTCCAGGCTGGATTTGAACTACTGACTTAGAGGTGAAGTGTTCTACAGGCTAGATCCAAATCCCTGGAGTCAGGTAAGCTCCTTCCCATGCATTTTTAAAAATTGTGCTGGGTTCAAAAAAGTGATGGTGAATGGTCTGGAGGAAAAATATGATGATGTTGCTACTGTTGGCAGCGATGGCAATATAGATGGAATATAGTCTGTCCAAATTGACCCTATGTTATCAAAATAAAAAGTATAAATCACCCAGTACACCGTACACCAAAAACAAGTAGGCACAGTCTACACAAAGGGGAGACTGTGTGGCTATCCACTTCTTCACAGAAGAGACGGGTGAGTGTTTCTACAGAAGCTTGTCAGCACCACAGCTCATCCATGTGTGTTCAACAGAGAGTCTAGTTGCCTCATTTGTAGTGATGGGATATGCTGGCTCCCGTTCACATTATTTACCCACCCCCTGAGTTTTGGAGCAGACAGGCTGCATTTCAAACCTGAGGGCTTCTTGTCTTTAGCACTGCTTCTGCCTCTATGACAAGTGTTTGATTGTCACTTCTGTCTGGATTCCTATTTTGTTCAGTCAGTTGTCTGTCTTTGCAGAGTTCACGTTTCAGCAAAGATTCTGAGAATGTTTTTTAAGCCCTTCAGTTAAAATAGATCTTCAAAAATCAGCTAGGTATGTTCTATATTCCTTCATGAATGAATAAGACAAACTGGATGCAATTTTGTGACTTATTACTATGCACTGGAATACACTGATTTACCTCTGCATATATCATAAGAGGGTAAAGCATCTGCCTGCAATTTGGGAGACCCGGGTTCAATCCCTGGGTGGGGAAGATCCCCTGGAGAAGGAAATGGCAACCCACTCCAGTATTCTTGCTTGGAAAAATCCCATGGACAGAGGAGCCTGGTGGGCTACAGTCCATGGGGGTCGCAAAGAGACAGACACGACTGAATGACTTCACTTTTCTCATTAGTATCAATCCACAAGTTATAGTCACTTGGTTAGAAGGGTAAGGTAGACCTAGTAATTCATTCATTAATTCTTTTATTTAATCGAGAATTTATTGAGCACTGATGTGTCAGGCATTGGGCTGTGTTCCTGGCATAAAATATATAAAAAAGCACCATCCTTGTCTTCTAGAAACGTCTACATGTTCCCTTTGGGTGGAAGCTTGCAAAATCTAATACTGTAAAGTGAATGTGTGCAAAGTATAGATGGAGAAGCAGGGAAGGGTAGTTAAAGTCTGCTTGGACTTTAACAAGAATAAGAAGGGTTTTAAAAATGAGCAAGAATTTAAGATGTGAAAAGAAAATTGTTTTCCACAGTGGTTGAAGGAGGATATTGGAGTATTATTACCACTGTTCTACAGATGAAGAGGCTGAGGTTAACACTGAAACACCTCTCAAGGTCACAAGCCTGCCAGATAAGATTTCAGGTACCTGGACTGAGATGTTTCATTCTTTTTCCATTAAACCCCACGACCTCAAGCAACAACCCATTTGAATCTTTCAAATCTTCATAATTGTGTAAAAGCAAGAGGTATATATGTTCCTCTTGCTTGAGCAGGAGAAGGAATTCAAAGTCTTAGGGAGAGAGAGAGAAATCCAACTTGTATTTGTAGTTATTACTTTGTATTTTGACTGATATATAAACCACATATAATAATGTCTTAATCTTAAGTGCATAACTTGATGAATTTTTACAAAGTGGACATATCCATAATCAAGAATTAAAGCATTATATAAGCTCATCCACAGTCTTCCTCAAGTCATCTGTTAGTAACTATACAACCTACAAATTAACCACTATTCTATCTTTTCTACAAACAAGTTAGTTTAACATATTTTTTAGTTTTATAAAAATAGAATCACATAATACATGCTCTTTTGTTTCTGGGTTTTTCCCTCAATATTATGTCTCTGAAATTCACCCAAGTCACAGCTTGTAGTAGTAATTTTATTTATATAATATGCCATCATAGGAATGTAACACATTGATTTATTCTCTTGTCTATGAATGTTTGGGTTGTTTTCCGTTTGGGTCTCTTATGAAATAAAGCTTTTAAGAACATTGTGTATATGACTTACGTACACATTTGCTTTACATATGTGCATATTTCTGTTGGGAATACCTCTAGGAGAAGAATTTCTTATTCACAGAAAATGTATACATCCAGCTTCAATAGTTACTGCCACATGGTTCTCAATACAGTCCAATTTTGTGTTATCTTTTATTACGACTAGTAATTTTCTTGAGTCTTGTTTAGTACATCTTTGCTTGCCCTAAGCAAAGATTAATATATTCTTGGTATATTTTTCTAAAATTGTTTTCTCATCTTTCACATGAAAGTGAAAAAGTGAAAAGTGAAGTGGCTCAGTCGTGTCCGACTCTTTGCGATCCTGTGGACTGTGGCCCGCCAGGCTCCTCCGTCCACGGGATTCTCCAGGCAAGAATACTGGAGTGGGTTGCTATTTCCTTCTCCAATCTTTCACATATACAGCCACAATCTATCTGGAGTAGATTCTTTTGTGGTGGGGTTAAGTTGTATTTTCCTGCCATGTGTGTGCAATTGATCTGGTGCTATTTACTGAAAAGACCATCTTTTTCCTTCTCTATTATACAACTTTAGCCAAAAATCAGGAGATCATGCAAGTATGATTCTAACTCTCAGTTCTCCATTCTGTTTCACTGATATCTAATTGTCCATCCATGTGCTAAGACAATGCTTCCTTAATTACTGAGTCTTTATAATGGCTTGATGTCTGGTACTATAAAGCGTCTCATTCTGTTCTTCTTCAAGACAGTCCTGTTCTTGGCTCTTGCCATTTCTATAAGTAAAGCTGGAATTTTAACTGGGATTATACTGAATCAGTTTGGGGAAAAATGAAGTTTCATAATAATGATTATTCCAGTCCATAAATGTGAAACATCCTTCTATGTATTTAAGTATTAAATTTCTTTCAATATGCTTTTTAGTTTTCTGTTTGGCAGGTTTACACATTTTTCCTTGAGTGTATTTGACAATTTTTTTTATGCTATTGTACAAGTTCTGACTTAAAAAACCTTCCTAATTACATGCTGCTATTATATATAATTTACTGATTCTTAATATTGAGTTGTGATGGAATTCCAGTTGAGCTATTTCAAATCCTGAAAGATGATGCTGTGAAAGTGCTGCACTCAATATGCCAGCAAATTTGGAAAACTCAGCAGTGGCCACAGGACTGGATAATGTCAATTTTCATTCCAATCCCTAAGAAAGGCAATCCCAAAGAATGCTCAAACTATCGCACAATTGCACTCATCTCACACGCTAGTAAGGTAATGCTCAAAATTCTCCAAGCCAGGCTTCAGCAATACATGAACCGTGAATTTCCAGATGTTCAACCTGCTTTTAGAAAAGGCAGAGGAACCAGAGATCAAATTGCCAACATCCGCTGGATCATCAAAAAAGCAAGAAGAGTTCCAGAAAAACATCTATTTCTGCTTTATTGACTATGCCAAAGCCTTTGACTGTGTGGATCACAATAAACTGTGGAAAATTCTGAAGGAGATGGGAATACCAGACCACCTGACCTGCCTCTTGAGAAACCTGTATGCAGGTCAGGATGCAACAGTTAGAACTGGACATGGAACAACAGACTGGTTCCAAATAGGAAAAGGAGTATTTCAAGGCTGTATATTGTCACCCTGCTTATTTAACTTATATGCAGAGTACATCATGAGAAACACTGGGCTGGATGAACCACAAGCTGGAATCAAGATTGCCGGGAGAAATATCAATAACCTTAGATATGCAGATGACACCAGCCTTATGGCAGAAAGTGAAGAGGAACTAAAAAGCTTCTTGATGAAAGTGAAAGAGGAGAGTGAAAACGTTGGCTTAAAGCTGAACATTCAGAAAACTAAGATCATGGCATCTGGTCCTGTCACCTCATGGGAAATAGGTGGGGAGATAGTGGAAACAGTGTCAGACTTTATTTTTCTGGGCTCCAAAATCACTGCAGATGGTGACTGCAGCCATGAAATTAAAAGACGCTTACTCCTTGGAAGGACAGTTATGACCAACCTAGACAGCATATTAAAAAGCAGAGACATGACTTTGCCAACAAAGGTCCATCTGGTCAAGGCTATGGTTTTTCCAGTGGTCATGTATGGATGTGAGAGTTGGACTGTGAAGAAAGCTGAGTGCCGAAAAATTGATGCTTTTGAACTGTGGTGTTGGAGAAGACTCTTGAGAGTCCCTTGGACTGCAAGGAGATCCAACCAGTCCATCCTGAAGGAGATACGTCCTGGGTGTTCACTGGAGGGACTGATGCTGAAGCTGAAACTCCAGTACTTTGGCCACCTGATGCAAAGAGTTGACTCATTGGAAAAGACCCTGATTCTGGGAGGGTTTGGGGGCAGGAGGAGAAGGGGACGACAGAGGATAAGCAGGCTGGATGGCATCACCGACTTGATGGGCATGAGTTTGAGTAAGCTCCAGGAGTTTGTGATGGACAGGGAGGCCTGGCGTGCTGTGATTCATGGGGTCACAAAGAGTTGGACACGACTGAGTGACTGAACTGAACTGAACTGAATATTGAGTTTATTTTCGGAAACATTGTTAAATGTATTACTTTGTTGGCTTTAATTTCAGAAGTTTACAATGCACATAATTACATCATCAGTGAATAAGAACAGTTTTCTTTCTTCCTGCTGTAGACTGGATATTTGTATCTGTCCCTCTAAAAATTCATACACCGAGGCCTAGCCCGTAATGGCATAGTTTAATAGTGGGAGGAGGGGCCTGGAGGAGGTGATGAGGTCACGAGGCGGGCCTCCGTGAATGGGTTAGTGCCCTTGTGAAAGAGACCCCAGGGGGCGTGGTGCACCTTCTGCCTTGGGGTGACCAGGCTGCAGGTCCTCGCCAGACGCCAGCCCTCCCAGTTCAAGGTTTGGACTTTCAGCCTCCAGAACCGTGACGAATGGTTTACTGTTTATAAGCCACCCAGCCTGTGGTGATCTATTATTGCAGCTCAGAGACAGACACACTGCAAGACTTCCATGTTCTATTTTTATTCCCTGTTTCACTGCCTAGTGCCTCCAGTGAATGACAGAGTCAGGAATAACTGACATCCTTTTTTGCCCCCGATCTTAGGCAGGAAGAGAGTTTTTCATATGCCACTACAGAAACCTCCTACGACACGTGACATTTATTGTGGAAGGCTTCCATAATCTATAATCAGATTAAAGAGGCTGCTTTCTGTCTCCAGCTTGCTGAGGGTAGAGTGTCTACTAGGCAGATGAGTCATCCCTTCTTCTGGGAGGAGCAGATGAAAAGTTGGCAACAAGTTCTGGAAATGCTATTTCAGTACAGCTCCATCCTGGCCGTGGGCACACACGGGAACAGGGGGTTTGCCCGTAACGAACAAGCAGGGAAGAGAGGAGAGAGGCCTACACAGGCATTGACAAGGAATTCCTCCTCTTTCTTTCCCTTTTCTGAGCCACGGTTCTCCTTCCATCAGCCTCTCAACTGGTCTGACCGCTCCCAACATTCCTGTATCTTTCTTCTCCCTGATTTTCACTATAGATGGCAGCTCCTGTGTACCCTGGATAAAATGAATTGAGAAGCAGTCTTCTAGTCTACTCACTGTCCCTGTTGGTCGGAAGATCACTTCTAACTTGCTGGGTGGGCGACCGGCGGCCAGCTGAGCCAGTCCTGTCTCGTGGCCCTGCACCCCATGCCCTTTGGCCTCATGTCCAGGGCAGCGGAGAAGCTCTGGTGTCCACCACTCCCCTCTGGGCTCTGTGTCCCGGCCCCTCACGTTTTCTAAGAGCAGCTGTGCTATTGGAGTCTTCGTGATTGACAAAGTATCAAGCCATTCCCCAGGAACCTTCTAGAACTGCCTCTCAGGAGACATCTGATGGATCTCTGCTTCACAGATGGTTTATCAGTACATCGAGTAATAACTTGCTCTTCTGTCTCCACTGTCCTGGGTACATTTTAGAGGAAAAAACCTCCAGGTCATATGATAGGTGTTTCATCTTTGTTAAGACAAGCACCTGGCCATGAATCTTTATCCTATTAGCTGTGTGCTGAACCAGCCTATCCGTGGGTTCACTCTGAGAGTCTGTAACTCCACATTTGCTTTAGCTCTCTTATAAAAGCTTGGGATTATTTATTTTCTCTGTGTATATTCTTGGCATATTTCTGCCTAGAGGAAGAGCAAAATCAGTAAGTCCTAGAGTTTTATTAAGTTTCTCAAAGAGCAGGATATCTGATCTGTTGGCTGGAGTTGGTTAATCACCATACTGTATGAATCCATTTTGGGACGGTGGTTTCTCCTGCATGTTTTTCAGTTGACATTAGTAATAGTGTTGTCTAACTTGAAAACCCCATTTGAAGAATAATTGTTGCTCCTGGCTACATATCAGTGCCTCTTAGTGTAGCTCAAAGCTGCCAAAGATAAATAACATTTTCCTACACAAATATTCTGTCTTTTCAGTCTGCCACGCGCTGTCGTTCAATCTCTCTTCTGTTTCCTGTGGGTCTAATTGTGGCAATCTTAGCTCCCATTTTAGGATTTACTGGTTTGGTCTCAGGCTAGTCAATCCTAAAGGAAACCAGCCCTGAACACTCATTGGAAGGATTGCTGCAACTCCAATACTTTGGTCACCTGATGTGAAGAGTCAACTCATTGGAAAAGACCCTGATGCTGGGAAAGATGGAAGGCAAAAAGAGAAGGGAGTGGCAGAGGATGAGATGGTTGGATGGCATCGCCGACTCGATGGACGGACGTGAATTTGAATGCGCTCTGGGAGACCCTGCAGGACGGAGGAGCCTGGCGTGCTGCAGTCCTCGGGGCTGCAAAGACTCAGACACACCTTAGTGACCATAGCGACCAGCTGCCACTCAGCCTGCTTTCTGACAGACGTCAAGGGAGAGCACACAGCATTTACTCGCTTCCGGTCTAACGTGGAGGATTCTGTGTGAGAGGCCTGGGGTAAAACTAAGCGGGCGGTCCCCCGGTTCCCGTGCTCCGAGGGAGCAGACCAGCAGCTTGCACAAACGCCGCGACTGTGGCTGCGCTTTGCCGGAGCCGTTCTCCCTGCAGCCAGTCAGCTGCTTTTCCCTGTCCTCTCCTCGGCTATTCCGGACTTTCGTGACTGTCTCCAGGTTCATTCCTCTGCCCCGTTTTCTCCTGCTCTCAGCACGTATACCCACCTTTTTGTTCATTAAGAAAAATAAGGAATCACGCCCTCCACGATCCAAAACCACCGACACAATGGATTTCCACCAAGACTCACGCTTTCCCAGTCTTTCTTCTAGCTCACTGCCAAAATCGGATTCATCTGTCTGGCCACCCGCCTTGGAGTTTGCCTTGTGACTTGACCCAGACCCTGGGCCATCAGTCATCTACTAGGCATTCTGTGTGCTCCCTTCAAATACACACATGTTCTTTTAAAAAAACATCCTCTAACCCCGTATCTCCCTCTAGCCACTGTTGGATGTCTCCTAACCTTTGCAACCGAACTTCCGGAAGAGCCATTTACATTCCCAGTTCCCTTCCTCACCGGCCATTTACGGCTCCTCTGACAACAATTTGTCTCCTGTCCCCAAGACAGCAATGAACTTATTTCCACCAATTAACTTCATGCTACTAAATCCAGTGGATCTGTTTCTTCCTCCTTGTAATTATCTCAGGATGTAACAACTCCCTCTTTCTTAAAGTTCCCTCCTTTTGGCTTTCCTCACAGTTTTCTTCTCTGGTCTTCCTCTCGTGTCTCCAGCCCCTTGTCCAGGTCGCCCCGATTGGCTCTCTTTTCTTGGGATCCCTCTAGGATGGCAGGGTTCCTGGAGGTCTCTTCCCAAGTGTCTGTGTGTTTCTACACCAAGCTCCACCATCCTCATACCTCCAAACAGACAGCTCAGTTCTCTCTGCGGAGCTGCAGGCTCTCGTTTGCTTGAGTATCTCTTAGTCACCAGGAGTCAGTATGCTCCAAACGTGTCTCACGGTCCTTGTTCTAAGCAGACAGCTTCTGCACTTAAAGAGTAGTGCCCGGAGGCCCAGAAGAAAACCTAACCCATTCTGCATTTGCCATCTTAGCCAGTACACCTTTGCCTGTTTTATCTCCCGAAGATAGCAGAAATCTCTTCCTTCTCTCTACCATAATTTTATTTCACCAACTGCCCATATTGGCTTTCTAGGTGGTCTTCTCAAAATTCTCTCCGTTTGACCTCGATAAACCTAATACACTTAACGTTACTAGAATGATGCTTCTAAAATGTGAATCCATGCTGATTTCACTAAAACTTGTCTATAGATTTGATGAAGGTCTAATAAAAATTATGTCTTTTTCTAAAAAACGTACATTTAAAAATGTTATTCTAGAGTAGATATAGAATAGCAAAGAGCTAAGAACAGCTGGGACATTTGTGAAGATTGGGGGGAAAGACTTGCTTTACTGATGCCAAGGTTGGTTTGAAAGCTTTAATCAAGGCAGTGTGCTACTGCCTCATGGGTAGACCGATCAACAACACATAATGGAAAACCCAGGAGACCCACTTATAAATGAAAATATGATATTTGATAGAGGGCTGTCTCTTAGGGCAAAATAGGGGAAACATAAATTACTCAGTATTTTAAGTAGGAGGAATTTAAAACAGGAAAAAGAGTTATGTGAATTATTGAAGGGCTAGAAGTACAAAGGTTTTGGACACCGAGTACATCACGTTTATAGTTCATGGCTACAG
The DNA here is from genome assembly GCF_033118175.1 of Dama dama. NCBI lineage: Eukaryota > Metazoa > Chordata > Mammalia > Artiodactyla > Cervidae > Dama > Dama dama. Next base: position 109,048,177 of record NC_083689.1, read on the forward strand.
CCATCCAGAGGGTCAGAAATATTTGGCTGCTACCCAGAGGTCAGCAAACTGGGACACATCTTCAACATCTCCAAACTGTAACCTCAAGACAGGTGACTAGCATAGAAATTCTGAGCCCATCTGCTCCTAAAGTAAATTTAAAATTGAGCTTCCTGCCTCCCTATGTCTGTGTTTCCTCTCCCATTGTTGCTGGGAATGAATGGCTTCAACCCCGCTACTGTTCTCCAAGTTTTTTTTTATAAAAGTGCGTTTCTCTGACTGCATCTAAACCACATCTTAAACCTTGCTGGCAAAGAAGTTTGGAAAATTCAATTCCTGGGTTTCTAGCTTCTGTGATAAAGCGGAGAGCAAGAAGGGGAAATCAATGAGTGCCATGGGCCACAGGAAGCATCTAGCCTGGGGTGCGCTGAAGATCAATGGAGAAAAAGAAGAACTGCTCAATAAACAGTGCTGAGACAACTGCGCGTCCATTCCAGAAACCGAAACTGAATTCCTGCCTCATACCCCACACTGGTGTCGACCTAAGGAGATAAGAACTTTAGGAGAAAATAGAGAAGAATATGTTTTCTGGTTTTGGGGCAGAGAAGGTTTTGATAAACAAGGTACAAAAAGTTCTAACCATAAATAAATGATTGATTAATTTTAATATGGCTTTCCTAGTAGCTCAGAGGGTAAAGCATCTGCCTGCAATGCAGGAGACCTGGGTTCCATCCCTGGCTTGGAAAGAACCCCTGGAGAAGGAAAAGGCCACCCACTCTAGTACTCTTGCCTGGAGAATTTCGTGGACAGAGGACATATTAAATTAATGACTTCTGTTTACCAAGAAATACCATAAAATGAAAAGACGACAAAGTAGCAAAACATACTTATCATATGTGTAACCAACAAAACTTTAATACCCAGATTATTTAAATAAAAAAAACTTTTACCAATCAGTGCATGCTAAGTCACTTCAGTCATGTCCAACTTTGTGTGGCCTGCCAGGCTCCTCTGTCCATGGCATTTCACAGGCAAGAACACTGGAGTGGGTTGCCATTTCCTTCTCCGGGGGATCTTCCCGACCCACAGATCTTCCCAGGGATCAGAACTGCGTCTCTTATGTCACTTGCATTGTCAGGACAGTTCTCTACCACTAGCATTACCAATCAATGGGAACAACATATATGCAAACAAAACAGAAAAATGGGCAAATGACATGTACGTGTATGGTCAATAACCATAAAAAAGTATTCAGTCTCTTCAGCCATCAGGGAAATATGAATTATAATCAAATTGAAATATTAGTATATTGGTACATATTAACAAGTAAACATTGTCATCTTGACTCTTCCTTCTTATCCAGGACATCTTTGTGTGTTTAATCTCCTCAGTTCAGTTCAGTTCAGTTCAGTCGCTCAGTTGTGTCCGACTCTCTGCAACCCCATGAATCACAGCACGCCAGGCCTCCCTGTCCATCACCAACTCCCGGAGTTTACTCAAACTCATGTCCATTGAATGGGTGATGCCATCCAACCATCTCATCCTCTGTCGTCCCCTTCTCCTCCTGCCCTCAATCTTTCCCAGCATCAGGGTCTTTTCCAATGAGTCAGCTCTTTGCATCAGGTGGCCAAAGTATTGGAATTTCAGCTTCAGCATCAGTCCTTCCAATGAACACCCAGGACTGATCTCCTTTAGGATGGACTGGTTGGATCTCCTCGCAGTCCAAGGGACTCTCAAGAGTCTTCTCCAACACCACAGTTCAAAAGCATCAATTCTTCGGTGCTCATCTTTCTTAATGGTCCAACTCTGACACCCATACACGACCACTGGAAAAACCATAGCCTTGACTAGACGGACCTTTGTTGACAAAGTAATGTCTCTGCTTTTATCTCCTAAATACAGCCTAAATCTTTTTTTTTTTTTTCCTTTTCACTTTCATTGCTTTAGTTCACAAGGTCTTGGAGAAGATATGGATCAAAGGAATTCTTATATAGTGGTTTTTGAGAGGTAAATTAGAAAATCAATTTGGAAAACAAGTTGGGATTATTTTGGAAATCTGAACATGGAAACACACTATAACTGAATAATCCATATCTAATGTACATCTAAAACATAAAATGACCTGTATTCTAAGATGTTCAGTTTATTTTAATTTTTAGCAATTTTTGTACACATGCCCAGAAGGCATGGCTCCTAGAAAACAGTCTGTAATAGCCAAGAACTAGAAGCTTTAAAAATCCACTATCAAAGGTGGATATGTAGATTGCTTTTTTATGTATCCACGGTTATTCTCGGTCACCTACGGATCTTAGAAATCTGGTGTTGAGTAAAAGAGAAGTTCTAAACGACCCTAAACTGTATGACACCATTAAGATGAGGCTCAAGCACACAGATTAAGCAACATTTTAAGACACAAACATTTAATAAAGCTGTTTTTTTAAAGATAAAAGATAAACACGAAATTCAAAACAGTGCTTTATCTCTGGTTTATTGAGAAGGGGATGGGATATGGCAGAGCAGAGGCACAAAGGCAGATGCAGCCTGTTCATAATGTGTTCATTGAGTAACACACTCAAGGACATTATATGTATTTTATGTTTACAATGTAAATACGTTAAATTCTTTTGTATCAGACATTATATTAAGTTTTTTAAAGAAAGATCTGTAGTGTAAGCTGGTCAGCTTGTTTTAGGAGTGGGACTATCTCTTAATATTTCTTTCATTCTTGATGTTTAACAGATACATCATGATATTTAAAAAAGCTGCTTCCTAGCTGCTGTCATCTATCTATATCCCCCACGTGGCCACCCCGTTGTTAAAAATATTCATCTTACCTTAATGCCAGAATGGCTTACTGCCCACCAAAATAGAAAGCAGCGTACTGAAAGCAAATAAATCAGGAAAAAATATCTGATTTACCAAACCGGGGGAAATGTAACACTCACTGAAAAGCACCTGTGGATTTAATGCGCTAACATCCAGCAGGGGAAATAAGCCTGTGAAAGTGACAACGCAGAGTCAGGGTCAGTCATTATGGGGTTTGGTTTTCTTTTGAAATCTTAGTACCGTTCATTGTTGGAGGTAGAGGGGGAAAAAGCAAAATGAAATAAGAGAGAAGATGGCTCAACGTCTCTCTTCTTAGTCCTACATTACCTCCCATTCCCTCTGTGCTTCAGGCTTTACCCTCGGGCCCCCTTCTCTAAGGTCTGCGGGTCTCTGCCCGTCCAGCCCGCCTTCTGCCTCCTTCCTGGTCTCCCCGGAAAGCAGACTCAGCTCCGGGCTCGAGCGGGGCCTGCCTCACGCCGCTGTGCCTTGGCCGAGCCTGGCTGCACCTCCTGGGAATCCGTCCGTCCCGTCTTTCCCACCGAGCCCTCGCTAGGAAGGGTGCTTGACGTGTTAGTGTGAGGGATCCCTCAGTCTCTTACTGTGTAGCTCTCCAGTGGCGCTCCCACACTCCCGTAGAAGTTAATTTTCTTATCCTTCCTCTTAGACCTTAAGCTCTTTGAGATCAAAGATTACATCGTCTCTTTTATTAATGATACCGCTGGTGTGCTGAGTCGTGTCTGACTCTGGGTGACCCCCTCACTGCAGCCCACCTGGCTCCTCTGTCCACGGGATTCTCCAGGCAGGAACTGGAGCGGGCTCCAGGGACCTTCCTCACCCAGGGACTGAACCTGCATCTCCCGCACTGAGGGCTTCCCTGGCAGCTCAGCTGGTAAAGAATCTGCCTGCCACGTAGGAGACCCTGGTTCAATTCCTGGGAAGGGAAGATCCCCTGGAGAAAGGATAGGCTACCCATTTCAGTATATTTGGGTTTCCCTTGTGGCTCAGCTGGTAAAGAATCCACCTGCAATGAGGAAGACTTGGGTTAGATCCCTGGGTTGGGAAGGTCCTCTGGAGAAGGGAAAGGCTCCCCAGTCCAGTATTCTGGCCTGGAGAATTCCATGGACTGTATAGGCCATGGGGTGACAAAGAGTCGGACACCGCTGAGCGGCTCTCACTTTGACTTTCACTCCCACATTGCAGGCGGATTCTTTACCATCTGAGCCACCAGGAGCCCAAGAACACTGCAGTGGGTAGCCTTTCCCTTCTCCAGGGGATCTTCCCGACCCAGGAACTGAACTGGGGTCTCCTGCATTGCAGGCGGGTTCTTTACCAGCTGAGCTGTACTTGTCAATAATGTTAACGGAATCAGTATGCATGGGGAAGGTAATGTTTTGAGTCTGAATTCCATCACGGCCTCCCCCTTTCCCCTGCTGCTCTTGCCCCGGGCTGGGCGTTGCTCCCGCTCACCTCGCAGCCCGAGGACGCTCCTCTGCTGTCCGAGTGCACGGCCTTCCTCCCGCGTGCGCCTTCCCCGCGCCTGGCCCGCCCTCACTGGTCATGCCTTTGTGTCAGCCTGTTGCACTCCGTGAACCGCGTCTGCTTCTGCAGCCAGACCGTGAGCTCCAGGGCTACAGGGAGCAGGTCTGTCCTGTCATCGCTGCTCCACCGCCGCGGCGTCGCGTCGACATAGGAGAAGCGTTTGCTGGCGGACCGGCTGACTGATGAGTGCCCGAGCCGTCGGCACCGCTGGCGTTCAGGCCCCATCGCAGGGCTGCCCGGCCCGCCCTGGCGGCTGGGTGCCGCTGTGAGGGCGGCACGGCCCGCTCCCGGTCCCCAGGGCCCCGGCCGGAGGGATGCAGGTGGGGCGTCGGCGGGGGGCTCGCTTCGCCCCCGCCCTGCCCTCGCGGCTCGCGGAGCCCTGCCTGAGTCTGGAGGAGGGAAGGCCGACAGGCGCAGACGGCAGCTCTCCTGTTCACGAGGGCAGCTCGGATGTGTAAGAGACACTGCTGGGTGGCCTGCTTGGCAGATCGCCCACAAGAGGGACAGGAGTTGGGAATCCGCCTGTCCCTGTAGAATCCGGCGTGGGGCTCTTGGTGCACGGTGACCGAATGAGGACTGGCTTGAGAGTCCCTCTCTGACCTCAGGGTCAGTGTAGACAGCCAGCACCACTTGCGGGGGTTTTCTGGAGGCAGGCATCCAGAAAACAGAGGGGCGTGGGTGAAAAAAAACGTGTCCACTCCCCGAGACAGCGTGAGGTCAGAATAACTGGGGGACCCTAGGAACCCTGCGGTCTGCACCAGGGGCACACAGCAGTGAAACGGGAAGGTTTAAACAATTCTTTATTTGGGTCCCTTTCTTCCATGGACAGGCCTGGAAAAGTCAAGATGTGACATTGTAGTTCTCAGTGTTTCCAGCTAAGAGCCCGCTTCTGAATTATTTAAAGTTTTACCCTGGGTACAGTCTCTAGTCTCAATCTTTACTGATGTGTTTTACTGGCCAATTTATATAGTTTATAGTCTGACTTGTAAAAAGAGCCCTTTAGCTTGACCATCTGGCAGTGGTACGAATTATTGATGTTAATTACTTCTCTTCCGTATTCTGTTTTTGTGATCCTCTCAGTTTTCAGCCTTTGGTGATACATATGACCATCATTAATATTTCATGTTCCATGAGATGGCCTCTAGGTCTTCTTTGAGTGAGCTTATATTGCCAAATGAATATGCTAATCTGGGAGAGCAAAGGCACTTATTGCTTCAACCCTTTAGCCTGAACTTGGTTATATTTTGGATAATTTCTTCACATTCCACCTACTTCCTTAAACCTTTAATTACTCTGGAATCAGTCTTTATGATCTATGAGGAAGCTGACATCTGTAGACTTTCCTCTGCATGAGAACATCAGTTCCCAGTGACAACGGCTACATCCTCCAAACAGAGACGCTGATACTTGATTAGATGCAGGAGAGGCAGCCTGGCCGGATGGGAGGGCCCCGCATCACACATAAGGGGGGCTTGACTTGTTTCTGGATCTGCCGCGGACTCCCCGGACCTCCCCTGTTTCCTCCCTGCGATTAAGGCGACGAGCGGAACATCATTAAGTGAGAGTGACCAGTACTCAGTTTTGGAAGGTTGGGTGGGGGAGACTTTGCTATAACTCAGCACACACACACAGGCTGGGAAAGACTTGTCTATCAGCAGGTGGAAGAGGAGGCTGTGTCCCAGAGCCAGAGTCCGGGCCAAGGAGTCCGGGAAAAACCTACGCCGTGGTCCTCTCCTCCACCTTCTGCCTGCAAGAATAAAATCGTGTTCAACCCAACTCTCTGCAGCCCTTTTTCCCCTCTGTGTCACTGGCCTTTCCTCCCTTTGCAGCCATGGGGTCTCCCCGTCATGTCCAACTCTATCGCGACCCCCTGTAGCCCGCCAGGCTCCTCTGTCCATGGGATTCTCCAGGCAGGAATAGCGGTGTACGCTGCCATCCCCTTCTCCAGGGGATCTTGCCGACCTGGGGACTGAACCTGCTAGGCAGGCAGATTCTTTACCACTGAGCCGCCTGTGAAGACTGCTTTTCTCCTTTGATGTTTCTTGATTAGTTTATGATCCCTACTTTCCAGCTACACCTTAGATTTCTCTCTTCTTGCATATCTGATCTTTGCAGGCTCAGACGGTTTGGATAATGCAAGTTCCGGTTTAGTCCACAAAGCTCCCTGTGACTGCCTTAATTAGCTTCTTTTTTAGTTCTCGGAGGCCAGCAAGCTTGCCACCTACCATCAGGAAATTCCAGGAGAGTAGCAGACTCTCCTTCATTGGTCCTTTCCTGAGTCTCGCAGTCTAGAGTTTCATGAAGAGGAACACTCACGCTCCTTACCACCGAGGTTCCCAGACCTTGTTGGGGAGTCCGGTCCCATAACAGGCCTGTGATTCTTCCCATTCCAGTTCAACCCACTGCTCAACCAGGGATCGGGAGGCTTATTCAGTCCCTGCATCTGAAGATAAACGTTAATTATAGCTCACGCTGGGGAAGGGATATTTTCCTTCTCACCAGCTCTGTTCTTGACAAACCATGTCCTCAGGTTATTGTTCAGTGAGGGATTGGGTTGTTACATAGTCCATCTTGGATCTGGACGCCTCAGCCAAGTCTCACAGTTGGCTCTAGTTAAATCGTGTTAATTTTAAGCTTCTCTCTGATGGGAGACCTATTGTTACTTAATTTTATCCATTTCTTTATTTTTGACTTTCTATCATCTAATATTTTTCTTTACAATAAATGAAAACATGATCACAATACTGTTTTGTAACCAGCGTGGATTTTCACATAGATGTCATTTCATTCCAACAATTTTCTGTGTCAGTTACCATAGTATTCCACTGACTGTGATTTCCATATTTGTTTATAAAATTTTTGATTGTTGATCATTTAAATATTAGTACTGTTCAGACATGTAATTTGAGTACCCAATGAATACTACAGTATAGTTTGGTTGTTTAAATTACCATATTATTTAATTTCTGTGTTTGTTTAACTTCTCATCAAAAATTCAGAGCTATTTCACTCAGAACTACACAAGAGCCTCGACCATTTATTTATTTATTAGTTTCACTATGCAGCATGTGGGATCTTAGTTCCTTGACTAGGGTTTGAACCCATGTCCCCTACATTGGAAGGCAGTCTTAACCACTTGACTGCTGGGGAAGTCCTCTAGTGCCTCTACTTTTAAATATAGAACTGGGATTCTTTTCTGTTCTTCAGTTCAGTTGCTCAGTCGTGTCTGACTCTATGTGACCCCATGGACTGCAACACACCAGGCCTCCCTGTCCATCACCAACTCCCGGAGTTTATTCAAACTCATGTCCATCGAGTCAGTGATGCCATACAGCCATCTCATCCTCTGTCATCCCCTTCTCCTCCTGCCCCCAATCTTTCCCAGCATCAGGGTTTTTTCAAATGAGTCAGCTCTTCACATCAAGTGGCCAAAATATTGGAGTTTCAGCTTCAACATCAGTCCTTCCAATGAACACCCAGGACTGATCTCCTCTAGGATGGACTGGTTGGATCTCCTTGCAGTCCAAGGGACTCTCAAGAGTCTTCTCCAACACCACAGTTCAAAAGCATCAATTCTTCGGTGCTCAGCTTTCTTTATGGTCTCTCACATCCACACATGACCACTGGAAAAACCGTAGCCTTGACTAGATGGACCTTTGTTGGCAAAGTAATGTCTCTGCTTTTTAATATGCTGTCTAGGTTGGTCATAGCTTTTCTTCCAAGGAGCAAGAGTCTTTTAATTTCATGGCTGCAGTCACCATCTGCAGTGACTTGGTTACCTCCATAAGAGAGGTCTATAAATAGTTAAAAATTTCCGGGGAGTCTGAGTTCTGACCTATCTCATAGGGATCAGGATGATAATATAGGGGTTTTTTTTGTTTTATTTTTAGTATTCTTCAGTTTCCCATTCTAGAAATATGGTGTATAAAATAAATAACTGTGCAAATAACAAACTGTCCATTGTCTTCCTTTCCTAGCACCACAGACTTAGCAGCTTAAAACAATAGGAATTTCCTCTCTGACAGTTCTGGGGTGATGTCCAGAATCAACATGTTTGTCGGGTGGTTCCTACTGGAGCCTCTCTCCAGGCTTCTTGTTCTTACTGGCCATTCTTGTGGCATTTCTTGTAGGTTTTTTATTCCATTCTTTCTGTCTGACTTCACACGGCATTCTCCTCCATGTCCAGAGTCCCCTCTTCTCATAAGGACACCAGTCAAATTGCGTTTGGGGTTACCTTAAATCTGTGTGACTTCCTCTTCACTTGATGACATCTGCAAAACCCCTATTTCCTACTAAGGTCATAGTCACAGGTTTTGGATGAACACAAGTTTTGAGGCTTCCTTGGTAGCTCAGAAGGAAAAGCATCTGCCTGCAGCGCAGGAGACCCGAGTTCGACCCCTGGGTCAGGAAGATGCCCTGAAGAAGGAAATGGCGACCCACTCCCGTGTTTGTGCCTGGAGAATCCCACGGACAGAGGAGACTGGCGGGTACAGCCAGTGGGGTCTCAGAGAGTGGGACATGACTGAGCGACTGACACTTGCTTGCAAGTTTCAAGGGAACGATATTCAATCCAGAGTGCTAACCAAGCAGGACGCTCCACTTGGCTTCTCTTCTCAGGGGAAGTGGGGAGGGAGATTTTACTTCTGCCAGTTTGGGATGGATACCTCATACAGGAACAGACTTGGACGCAAGTCAGAGACAACCCGAAGAACATTTTTTTTCTTCTCATTCTCCCTCTTTGTACGTGACGAGGAGTCTGGAGACAGATGGCCCAGGAAGGTACCGTGGTTCCCAGAGCCAGCTGGGAGCCGTTGCTCCTCGGCTTCCAGCTCTGTCGCCCTTGAAACGTGGATTTTGACCTTGAACTTGCTGCCTCGGGGACACAAGATGACAACTTCAGCATCACACTTGGGCATAGGTCCACGCAAGCTGGTGGCTCCTTCTGATCGAGCTTTCCCACCAGTCCTATCCCATGCCTTCTGCCTAGATCTTGTTGTCTGGCAACAGCTTATGTGCCAGGGATGGGGGGTAGATTTTTTATTTCTTTTTAGTTTTTTGTTTGTTTCTTTGCTTTAAGCAGGACATATTACTGTGTTGGAACAAATGAAGTTTCATTTCGTAAGGAAAGAGGGAAAATAGATATCACAAGAGCCAGCTAGGACTGTCTGCAGAATCTCGCCAAATTTATCAGAGCCATGACCCTGGTCCTCAGTGAGGAATTCGGGTTGTTTTAAGCATCCAGTCAGTGTCTGCATGTTTGTACGGGTGTGTGATATAGACCTTTTTCACTCCTGGCCAGAAATGCTTCTACCTGCTGTCAAACAAAAGCTTGTTTTATAAGCTTCAGCAACTCTCAGGCTGTAAGAGCTTCCTTATGAGGTTTGCATTTTCTGAAAATATATCTCTAGCTCAAAACTATAGAGCTAAAGTACTTTTGCATAGTATTCTAGTAAATGCATATTTTATTTTCTCACTTTTTAAACTTTTTATATTATATGGGAATATAGCTGAGGTGGTTGGATGGCATCACCGACTCAATGGACATGAGTTTGAGTAAACTCCGGGAGTTGATGATAGACAGGGAGGCCTGGCGGGCTGCAGTCCATGGGGCTGCAAAGAGTCGGATACGACTGAGTGACTGAACTGAACTGAACTGAATAGCTAATTAACAGTGTTGTGATAGTTTCAGATGAACAGGGAAGGGAACTCAGCCACCCATATACACATATCCATTCTTACCCAAACTCCCTCCCACCCAGGCTGCCACGTAACATTGTGCAGGTTCCCTGTGCCAATAGACGTATATTTTATGATAGATTTTAGTCAGCCCCTATTATTAAACATTTAAGTTCTGATATATCAATGTTTCATATACATTTTCTTTCATATCTTATATATATCTTCATATATCTTCTAATTGGATGATTTTAAAGGTTTCCCACAGTCCTGTGAGACTTAGTTACTGCATAAAGCTGAGATGTTTGGAGGGAGAGAGTTTGTTCAGACTGATGTCAGCCTGGGTGGGGTATACTGGACTGCTCTCTGCTCAGTGTAATGGCAGGTGATTTTAACTAGGCCAAGAAGTGATGACCAGGTGTCAACTGATAGATAATACGAGAGTGAAAGGGAGAGATTATTCAGTAGTTTTTCTTTTGCAACTTCCCCCTTTTGTCCCTATATACCTGGCTTCCCTTCCCCATTATTACCATTTTACTTACCCCTAAAATTAGCCCAAAGTTCCTACTATTGTCAATTCTTTGAGACAGATGGAAAAAAAATCAGCCTCAGCCACCAGCTGCGTTTTGTCTACTCTCTTTGCCTCCACTTTGATTCTGACTCAACCCTCTGACCCCATGCATCAGCCATGGGCTCTGGCTTCCAGCAGACACTTGGTTTTTCCCTGTATCTCATTTCTCTTTGTTCCTGGGACTGTCTGCTACGGACTTCCAAGGCGGGTGGAAGCCCAGCATCACACCTTTCCCCAGAGCGTATGCAGCATGCTAATACCTGCTCCCTGGCGCTGGTAACTGCAGATACAGACGGTTCACGTCAGGGATGAAGGTGGCTGAACAACTGCGGCTGCCAGGCACAGATAATGCAGGAATGAGAATGTCAAGGCGCCTTCTCAGGCCTTCCACTGACTTTGCTTGTTTCTCTTCTGTTTTTTTCCTTTGCCGTTCAATCTTTCTACCCCAGGGTTCCCAGCATCTCTCTCAAGGCGTTTCGTCTTTCTCCTACACTAACCCACTAAGCAGGTTGGCTGTTCTGGGAGGGAGGGTAGCCCTCACGGGAGGGAAAGCTGGAAGGATGGTGGAGTTGGAGGCAGGTGGAGGCCAGGGCAGGAGAAAGAAGACAGAGCCGCATCCCGACAGAAAGGTCTGTCGTGTGTCACAGCCCCGCGCTCGAAGCACCAGTTACAGTGTTTCTGTGATTGTCAGTTCAGGGTTCTGGTTCTCAGCTCGCATGTTCCAGCACAGATCGTGATACTGGGGATGTTAGGCCCACCTCATATTTTAGTACTGGATGGTTCCCCCTGCCCCTGGGAACTACAGTGGACAACGCATCCCACGCGCAGTGCGTCTTTTCCATCTTCCTTCTCTGCGCGCTGGGAGCCCATCTCTTATTTTGTCCATTCCCCTTCCTCCCTGTCTTGCAGGAGAAAAAGTGGCCATGCATTCCCCTCTGTGCCTTCCAGCCCAGCACTGAGACACCTCTCTGGTCCTCCCGGCATTGAGAGACCCAGACGTCACTCCAGGAGTGAGGACAAGACCGGCGGGTGGCCCTCTGCCCCCGACCTGGCTCCACGCAGGGGCCACGCGGAGGCGGCTTTGCTGGGTTCCTGCGGCCGCTGCTGCAGTGGGCCTGCCCGGGGCCTCCAGGGTGTGCACGCCCTGGTGACCCGGGCCCTGGACAGCTCCACTTGCTGTCATCGGTTTCTGGATGCTCGGAAGGCTGGTGGAGGCTGCAGGCAGTTTCTGAAACCTCAGAGGAGAGGCGGCATATGGCCCCTCTGAGCCCTGCCAGCCTCTTTTCTGCCTGGAGGGGGCTCATCTGGGGCCTGTGAGTGCTCAGTCGCTGGCTCCATGTAATTCAGCAGATATTCGTTGAGAAGTTGCTTGGCATCAGACACAATGCTAAGCAAAACAGGCCTGAAAGGTGAAGGGACCCAGGCCCTTCCGGGAGCTGAAAGCCTAGTGTGGGTGATCGTGAGCCGCATCCCTGCGTAGCCCGCAGAGCTAATAAGAGGCAGCATCCTCTAAGCCCTTGGGTTCCAGGAAGGCCGAGGTGTAGAAGACTCATTCTGAGCGGGACAGGATCCGGGGAGTTTTAGGAGGTGAAGAAAGATGAACAGGGCCAGGGAGAAGGTGGGTAAGTGTGCAGGGTGTGTTTGTGGGTGCGTGGTCAGGAGGAGGATGGAAATGAGAAAAGGAATTCCAGAAGAAAGCAGACCGCTGTGGTTCGCGTCGGGTTGAATCCCACATACGCGTGTGTCCGGGTCAGTGTGATGCCACTGAAATGTCCTACCTGAGGGCTGAGATGAAACGCGTTTTCCCGCGGTTCTGGGCCTGGGGTACAAACTGGTGCCATCGTTTCGGGCTGTGATGGCGCTCTCTCCAGAGCTTGCCCACGGCCGCCTGCTTGGCTCTGTGCTCATGCTGGGAGAGCAAGAGAGCGAGTTCCAGCCGGGCGTGACACAGCAGGGACCTGGCGCCCTGCTCTTCGCTTGCCGCTTAGGTCTCCGTTACCTCCTCTGCAAAATGAGCGAGCGGGGTTTAGACTCGGCCCTTGGAGGCTTCCAAAGGCAGTGTAATCCTTCCTTCTCTCCTCAGTTCCTTCCGTTCTTCACCACCTCTTTTCTGCCCTCCTCTCCTTTCTTCCTTCTTTTTTTCCCAAAAAATATTCGTTGAACACTCACAGACCTCCTGCTGGACCTTATACGATGGGTGTTGTGACGGTCTGGCCCTGCCACGCTAAACTTCTCATCGGTCCCTCGTAATGCAGCGCAGATGAGCCTGTAGAAAGGACAGGAGGTTGGGCTGCCTGCTCTGATCACCTTTCATCCGTGTCCTGAGTTCGCCAGGCCCTTTCTATCAGCCACACTTTCAACTCCTCAGTCTTGCTTTTGCTGGGCCTCGCACTGGGCAGAATTCTATTCTAGCCCATCAAGAAGCAGGCATGTGAACCTTTCTGCACATATCGAGATTATAGATTGGAAGACACGGGATCGCTTGTGATGGCCTGCCTGTTCGCCAAATCAGAATACTCGATTTGTCTATTTGCCAACTGGGAGAAATCAACCTCCACTTATCAGTTATTTGAGGCTTCCCTGGTGGTTCAGCAGTAAAGAATCCACCAGCCAATGCAGGAGATGCGGATTCAATCTCTGGGTCAGGAAGATCCCTTGGAGTAGGACATGGCAACCCGCTCCAGTATTCTTGCTAGAGAGTCCCATGAACAGGGGAGCCTGGTGGGTAACAGTTCACGGGGTCACAAAGAGTCAGACATGACTTAGCAACTAAAGAGCAACAAAAGCAATTATTTGATAGCAAATTTATGCTGACAAATATCAAATATTAAGAAAATAAAGCCTTTATGAGTCCAGTGGTTAACGTTCCTATTAGGAAAGTACCTGCGACGTGCCTGGTGAGGTCAGCTAGACTCCTTTCCCTGGTGTCTCAGTCCCTTCTCTCTTCTGGAATACTCACCTTCTAGACACAAGTGGAGGGCTTCCCTTCTAGCTCAGGTGGTAAAGAATCTGCCTGCAATGCAGAAAACCCGAGTTCGATCCCTGGGTTGGGAAGATACCCTGGAGAAAGAAATGGCACCCCACTCCAGTATCCTTGCCTGGAAAATCTCATGGACACAGGAGCCTGGTGGGCTACAGTCCATGGGGTCACAAAGAGTCGGGCACGACTGGGCGACTAACACTTACTTACTTAGACACAAGTAGGGAGCAGTTTCCTGTGTCTGAGGTTTCTAGGAAGTCAAGAACTTGAGTTTCTGGCATCTTAGAAATTTTTCTGAATTGCCAAGAAGAGGTGACTGTCCTGATCATTACTTCTTTTCTTGAAATGGATAGTACTAAACAAATTAGTGCCATTTCCCCCTTCATTTAGATAAACTGCTCTCAACTACGAGGAGGGCTTTGAGAATCCCGGGGTGGGTTTCTGAGCAGTTTTGGCCAACAAGGTGAGAGAGCAAATCCCCGTGTTTGAGAGGGCACAAAGATTGCGCCATGCCCATCATCTGCTCTGTGTTGCCCTCACAGGGGCAGGCAGCCTTTCCAGGCCTCCTTGTCCAGACCCCCCTCCACGGGGAAGGGTCACTCTAAATAGAGTTGGGTTTTGCTGTCATCAATTGCCAACAGCTCATCATCATCTGGACCTGCACCCAGGTCTGTTTTGCCCCACCAGACCGTCCTCTTGTCTGGGATTGCGCCTCCCTGCCTGAGATCATCATGCCCTGGTTATTCACGACCCATAATAAAGCGCTTTCCAGCTTGCTTTACTTTATATCCACTCTTTCATGGCTGTTTTAAACACACACTAGGGAAGAATAGGTGGCTTTGAGGTACGATGTTAACATCAACGCCTGGTTCCCACAGTAATGTGACAGTCTCTACCTTGAGAATTATAGGTTCTGTTTTGATGACATGGGTTCATCTAATCATTTGAAATTTTATACAAACACACACATACACACACACTTTTCCAGAAGACGACCACAATGACCATTTTCAACAACATAAGAACTTGCACTTCAGTGACTATACAAACATCGACCAAAATCATCTGCCAAATAGTTTTTCTTCAAACAGAATCTGAATATTTTTAATAATAGTAGCAATGATAATAGTATCATTTATAGAGCATTCACTATATGCTGGATCAATTTCCAAGCAGTTTAAATGTATTGGCTCTTTTAAAAACACACTAAACCAAGCTGAGGGGATATCTAATATAGGCAGACGCTGTGTGTCCATTGAATCCAGAGCATTATTGATACTGGACTGTCTGGGAGACTCACGTTCCTTCGGTTGTTTTTGTAAGTTCCTTCTCTCTTCTCTGGGCGGCTGGAGGCAGAATGAGCAGAGATGAGCCCCCCAGGCAGCCCCTTGCCGTCTGCCCTTGGGTCTGTTCATCTCCCTCGCTATCACTGCCACTGACACACGGTCTCCTTAGCACCCCTTCTTCACCAACACTTGCAGTTCGGTACCCCACTGAGTGCTAAACCTGGATCTGGCAGATTTGGACATGCCTCCTGCTTTGTTCTGGTGTTGTCTCCTTGCCCTGACCTTGAGCCCGTTAACCTGGATGGTGTAGAAAGTGTAAACGTCACAGTTGTCAGCCACACAGGAGAGTGTGGGCAAGTTCCAGTAGTTGCAATACTCTCAGTCTAAGCTGTCTGCTCCTTCCATTTCCTGGGCCCCTTGTGGCTCCTCCTGGGTTGGAATTAGGGGAAGACTGGGAGGGAAAGGGGTGCGGACACGTGTTCCTGCTGACTGACGTCGTGTGTTGCTGTGGGCACAGTGTGGGGCACACTCCCTCCCCATCACTGAGGGGTATGCTGTGGACGCTCACCTTGATAATGCTAAGTGAGTCCCTCGGACAAGGTGCTTCTTATTCCTTCCTCAGCCTCTGGCCACATAGAAATGCACTTTTACCTCCTCTATGCTAGGGTCCTGTGGCTCCTCTAAGCAGCATTTGGAACAGGACTGAAGGTAGGTTCAAGCCAGGTCTCGTCTTTGCATGAACTGCTCCTGGTCCAGGGAGATCACGAATTTCTTTGTTCCATGAGACTCTAAGAAAGGACCTTCTCTTCTGTCTGCAGAGTGGCCGGCCCCTTGCAACAGCTTCCGTTTACATTTGTCAGGAGGGCTTGAGACTGCAGGCTCCTTGCCCCAAGTTCAAAGACACAAGGATTAAGTTTTGGTTTTGGTCAGGGGAGGGCATGTTTAAAGCCCATTTCACTGTTTTTCAGCAAGGGAAATATACCTTTCTTAACCATTCCTCAAAATTCTCTTCTATTCTTTCTAGAATTTCCACTCTTCCTCAGCTTCTCCAAGTCCTTTAATGGATTGCAGGTAGACAGCGAAAAGTGAAAGTGTTAGTCACTCATTGTGTCAGAGTCTTTGTGACCCCAGGGACTGTAGCCCAACAGGATCCTCTGTCCATGGGATGCTTCAGGCAAGAATAGTGGAGTAGGGGATCTTCCTGACCCAGGGATGGAACCTAGGTCTCCCACATTGCAGGCAGATTCTTTACTGTTTGAACACAATCCCCAAATTGGTTCTCAGCTACCTATTTTGAAAGTCCTTGCTTTTGCTTTTTCCCAACTCACTTTGTAATGTAAATGCGCCTGATCCCTTGATTCAGGGCCCCAGTCAAAACTGCTCTGCAGTAATTCCATTTGAACATTTTGTTTTTCCTACAATGAAACAGAATATTGGCAAAAGTTATGACTGATCACTTCACAGATACAATCATATAAATAGCCAACACACATTAAAAGATGCTCAACATAATTATGAAATCTCGGAAATAGAATTAGAGCAATTAGATGTTGTGTTTATCATATTGGTGGAATGTAAACGATTGATGACAAATAGTACTAGTGGCATCATTTGAATCATTTCCATAGGGAAATCATACATTGTTGGTGGAGCATCCCTTGGCATAGTCTTTTCTGGAAAGCAATCTGTCAGTCTGCATTAAGATAAGAAATGGGCATGTTCTTGAGCCGTTATTTCTACACCTCTTTTTGCTGTCCGAGAGAAATACTTTCCCATGTATTTACAAAGGCAGGCCAAAGACGTGCGGTGCGTTGCCTGTGAGAACAAAAGTGAGACGGCATGTCAATGGCAGACAGTTACATTAGCAGTTTCCCAACCTGCCCTGAGGTCAGTGGTATGATACTGATGGGAGCAGTGTGGGTCACTCCCAGGTTACGTCTTTTTAACCAGTGCTTGTACGTTCTCCATGCCCTTCCAGTTACAGGATGAATATAATCAAAGACCCTAAGAGATGACTAGCAACCAGATGGAAAGAAATTGGGTTCCCCAATGGAGGAAAGCTACCTGTCAATTTCCATCACTCTCATTGGACTGGTTGGTGAATAAAACATCAACTTCTACCATATCAAGCCACTGACATTTTGGGACTTATTTGTGAAAGTAGCCAGTGTTACCCTAGCACAAATGATACGTAGCAGTTAAAAAGGAGGAAGTAGATTCGTATATTTTGACATAATCATATCTCAAAAATATATTGATGACAAAAGCATATAATATCATGTATATTACATAAAATTTATATGTGTGTGTGTGTATAAACACACAGAAAAACGTGTGGAGGGTAAACAGCAAACTAATCACAGTGACTACTTCCAAAGAGGGGAGTGGGGCTGGGTATTGTGGTAAGTGGAGACTTTTGCTCTGTATTATTGAAATTTTTATGAGGAGAATATTTCTTGTATTACTTGTGTAATTAAAATTATGAAAGAAATTGGATTGGCTCCCTAGGCAATTGCTTGACTTGAACTGTTCATTTTTGTTTCTGTCCTCATTTATGTGAGGAAAGTAGATAAAAGCTTTTCATCCTGCCCTGCTCACCAATATCCCGTAATGAGTAGAGATTATTGGGAATAATTCCCAAATTATGGTTTTTGGCACAGTAATGAATATATCAAGAATTTTAAAAACCACAGACTACTCTAAAATAACTAGAGAAGACAAATGCAAATAAATCAGTTATGATGGCAAAAATAAATGCATGCAGATTTAGAAATATTTTGATGGGGCTATTAATGTAGCGCTATTGAATTCATAAATATGCCTTTTAAAGAAGCCTGGATTTACGCAACTGCTGTGATGTCACCTTTCATCCATCTGTGAAGACGGAAGTTCGCATTTTTGAGCTCATGCGGAAGACCTGGGTTCGATCCCTGGGTGGGAAGGTCCCTGGAGGAGGGCATGGCACCCCACTCCGGTATTCTGGCCTGGAGAATCCCACGGACAGAGGAGCCTGGTGGGCTGCAGTCCGGGGGGGCGCACAGGGTCGGGCAGGAGTGACTTAGCCCAGCCCAGCCCAGGACCAAGGTCCAGCGGAGTGCGGGCGGGTTTCCTCTCTGCTCGGCCTCCGGGAGCCAGCGACTCACTGGGGATTCTCCTAAGACAGTAAGAAGCGTCCAGTCATGAATGCCCCAGAAAACAGCAGCAGCAAGGAGCCTCTTCCCTCGGCCACTCTGCTTTGGTCCGCAGCCTCCTCCGGGCCGGCCCTGCGGGCTCCCTGCCGCCTCCACGCCCGCCTCCGTCATCGGCGCCCCTGGGTGACCCAGGCGACCGCCTGCTCTCACGCCCTTTGCGAGAAAGCTGTTAGGGGCTCCCGGAGCGGCGCCGGGGCTTGGCCGAACGAGTCACCCTCCTCACACGGCTTCCTGGGGCCCCACGCTCCACCGCCCCCAGGGAAGAGAGGGCGCAGAGCGCAGCTCATTCGCCTCTTACCCCCTTTCACTTCCTTCTCCTAAATGGGGTCGGATTTGACCTGAGCTCCCCTTTCTCTCCCCATCCATTTCCTGCGCTCGTTTTACTCCGTGATTCCTGCCACAGCACTTCGTAAGCTCCAGATACTACAGAACCAGCGCTGTGCCCGTGTGCTTGCAGGGACGCCGGAATCGGGGTCTCATGCCTTCTCTCCGGCGGGGGTTTCTCATCGTTGCAAAATACCACCCAGCTGGGCTTGGGCTGGAAACCAGGCGTTGTGCCTCACGGACGATGAGAATCGTGCGGGAATGATGAGGGTGGTGACGGCGGGCAGCTCCAAGGTGACTCAGGGGCCAGAGGAACCCAGGACGACAGGAGCCCTGCCCGCAGAAGCTCCCGGCGCCGAGGACCTCCTCCATCAAGAGTTAGAACCTGGCGGTGAGCGCATCTCCATTGGATCCTGGTACAGGACAGCTAGCATCAGGGTAACTGTCTGAATCCCACCCCGCCGTGTGAGTGATTGCTTATGTGTGAAGAGGAACTGGGCAGCGAACAACCAGAGCGGTGGAGCGATCCAGCTCAGATGAGAAAAGGCATGACTGTCCATCTGGACGTCAGGCTCTCCCTGTTGGTTGAGGGACCTTCGCTGCACTCACTGGGTCTCCAACAACGTGCCCACTCCTGCCATCCCCCGCCTGGGGCTTAGCAGAGCCTGGTGTGAGCGACACGCAGGCTCCCCCACTTACTTTCTCCTGCACCTGCTCTTCTGCCGCGGCTCGGGCACCGGAGCGGAGCTCCTTCTGTGGAGAGGCTGTCCTTCATCCGGTGCTTTCCTCCTCCTTTCCCTCTTTTAGCAGAAACTCTGCTTCCCCCGCTCCCTCCGTGTACCAGGCTCCTTGCTTTCCAGAGCTCCTTCCGAGCCACTGGCTGGTTCTGGGTCTTAGCATCTGAAGGCTTCCAGTGCTGACACTGTAGGTTCCCACTGCCTTTGCTGGTGTCCTTTTTCTAAGTAATTTTAATGTCTTGTGCAATTCTTTCTCTTCTGCCATCTTGGGATTCCAGTTAATGACCCTTACTCTCATCCTTCTTGACTCAGTTGAATACTGATTTTTTTCCCCATCTCCATTCACATTTCATCCATCCCAGGCTCAGCTCAAAAACTGTCCCTTCTTCACAGCTTTTCCTGATCCCTGCAACAACAATTCAACTATTTTTTCCCCCTCTGGATAACCATATTCCTTTATTTGTACCATTTGATGTCTTTAAATTTTTTTATTTTGAATAATAAAAGTTTCTCCTTGTTGAAAGTATGATATTTAAGGCCAAGAACTGTGTTTTAGTCATGCTTCTATTTCTATCAACCCTATTCCAGTATCTCCTTTTGCACTTGGCATGTAGAGTGTGTAATAAGTGTTAATTTGAAGACTAGATGATGACACCTGCCTCCTTATCATTTCCTATTACAGTGCTGCTTATTTGAATACCATTAACTACAACCCCTCAACCTCAACAATTGCAGAAACTCCTTGAATCACTTCCACAGTGTATTTTCTCATAATAATATTCAACAACAATTAAGGCATATCTTATATATTGAGCCCTTTCCTAAATGTTGATGAAACAGTATTCCAACTGGCCCCAAATGAAGCCACTTGTCCATCTCGAGGGCTGGGGGGGCCCCATCAGCTCCCCTGAACCATGTGACTTGACCAGGATTAAAAAGTCAGGAAAGAAGAAGAACATGTGTCCACTCTATTTCCCACTTAACTTCTTCCTCGCCTCCATCCTGTGGCCTCCTTAGAGTAGGTTATATTGCGATTCTGAAGAATCCTATTTTGTTTAAAATTCTTCCACAGTTGTCAGTATGAAGGGCCCACTTGAGCATCTAAGGTGTTCCTGAGTTTCCTGTTTCCGAAGCTCCATCTTCTTGCACTAAGCCTTGTACATGTGTGTGTTAGTTGCTGAGTCGTGTCCGGCTCTTTGCAACCCCACAGGCCGCAGCCCACCAGGCCCCTTCGTCCACCCGCCCCTTAATCATGGCAACCTTCTTTTAGTTCTCAAGCCTGGCATGCTATCTTGAGCATCTGTGATTTGTTCACTTCTTCTTTTTTTTTCTTTCTATATGGTTTCTTCATTTTCACCTGATTTCTTAATCAGCTTGGGCTGTCCTAACAAAATACCACAGATTGAGTGGCTTCAACCATTGACATCTATTTCTCTCACTTTTAGAAACTGGAAAGTCCAAGATCAAGGTGCAGACAGATTCTGTTCTTGGTAAGAATTTTCTTCCCAGCTTGCAGACAGCAGCCATCTCCCTGGATGCTCACATGACCGCTTCTATGTGTGCACTTAGAGAAAGCAAGAGAATTCCAGAAAAAAATCTATGTTGACGTCTCTGACTACACTAAAGCCTTTGACTGTGTTGATCACCACAAACTGTGGAAAATTCTTCAAGAGATGGGAATACCAGACCACCTAACCTGCTTCATGCGAAATCTGTGTGCAGGTCAAGAAGCAACAGTTAAAACTGGACATGGACCAACAGACTGGTTCCAAATAGGGAAAGGAGTACATCAAGGCTGTATATTGTCACCCTGCTTATTTAAACTTAATGCAGAGTACATCATGAGAAATGCTGGGTTGGAAGAAGCACAAGCTGGAATCAAGATTTCTGGGAGAAATATCAATAACCTCAGATATGCAGATGATACCACATTCATGGAAGAAAGTAAAGAGGAACTAAAGAGCCTCTTGATGAAAGTGAAGGAGAAGAGTGATAAATCTGGCTTAAAACTCAACATTCAAGAAACAAAGATCATGGCATCTGGTCCCATAACTTCATGGCAAGTAGATGGGGAAACAATAGAAATAGTGGCAGACTTTATTTTCTTGGGCTCCAAAATCACTGTGGACATTGACTGCAGCCTTGAAATTAAAAGATACTAGCTCCTTGGAAGAAAAGTTATGATCAACCTAGATAGCATATTAAAAAGCAGAGACATTATTTTGCCAACAAAGTTCCATCTAGTCAAGGCTATGGTTTTTCCAGTGTATGGATGTGAGAGTTGGACCATAAAGAAAGTGAGCACCAAAGAATTGATGCTTTTGAACTGTGGTGTTGGAGAAGACTCTAGAGAGTCCCTTGGACTGCAAGGAGATCCAACCACTCCATCCTGAGGGAAATCAGTTCTGAATATTCATTGGAAGGACTGATGCTGAAGCTGAAACTCCAATACTCTGGCCACCTGATGCAAAGAACTGACTCATTAGAAAAGACCCTGATGCTGAGAAAGACTGAAGGCAGGAGGAGAAGGGGACGACAGAGGATGAGATGGTTGGATGGCGTCACCAACTCAATGGACATGAGTTTGGGTGGACTCCGGGAGTTGGTGATGGACAGGGAGGCTTGGCGTGCTGCTGTTCATGGGGTCACAAAGAGTTGGACACGACTGAGAGAGTGAACTGAACTGAGAAAGAGAACAAAGTCTGGTCTCTCCTGTTCTTATAAAGATACTAACCCCGTTATAGGTGCTCCACCCTCACACACTTCAGTTCAGTTCAGTCCAGTCACTCAGTCGTGGCCGACTCACACCCTCATCTAAATGTAATCATTGCCCCAAAGCCTCACCTCATGATGGGGATTATGGCTTCAACATACATTGAAGAGACACAAAGTATTCCATCTCTATCAACTAGGAAACCCCTTTTCACCCATTACATTCAGTTTAAGAATCATATATCCCCGGGAACCCTCTCTTTTAAATTTTCTTCCTGGAGATCCCCTGGAGAAGGGAACTGCAAATGTTCACATCCCAGTGCAGGGTCTGCCCTATGGTACGGACTTGGTACAATAAGCTCTGCTTTAAAGAATTTAACTCTCAATACTTTTCAGTCCCCTCTGTTAAGTCCAAAGTAAACCCTTGCTTTATTTACTTTTTTTTCACTCTTAAGAATTATTTACATTAGACCCATTTATTATTTGATCGTACAATCTGGTGAAATTTTCCATTCATTCCTTTTTGGTTGAACTTGCTATTTCTAACTGGATGATTATTAATAGTTAATGTTGCTAGTGAAGCCCTTATAAAGGGGAATTCTATTAATTATTCATTCCCTTCAGTATCTCACTCTATTGTGTTCACATCCTACTCATCATTGTGCAGTTGGCGCCTGGCACACACGAGGCGCTCAGAATGAATGCAAATACTCATCCTGCTTTCCCAACTCACCCCTCAGCTCCTCGCAAAGGCACGCTCTCTTTAGATCCCACTCTCCTGTCCTTTAAGAATCCCTGTTATGTAGCTCCCGCCTTCTTTCTTAACTCAGAAAAGGAGACAGCAGGAGCAGGAGATGCTGTCCGCTCCTGACGCCTTTATACCAGGCGCTCAACTGGAGGACGGGGCGGGGCGGGCGTTGGAGAAACGCTCCGCAGGCATCACTTGGCCCTTCACTCACCGTTAGGAGGAGAGGTGAGCAAAGGCACGGGCCGGATGCGATCAGATCAGGGTCCTAGTGTAGTGTCTGTTGCTTTCTGCTTCCATGCCTGATGGTGCGCAAGCTGTCAGTCCTAAAAGCTTTGGTTTCCGTGTCTCTGGTGTGGGATGATCACACCTATCCTCACTGCCTACAAGCATTTCTAAAATCAAATGAGGGCTGTAAAATCTACTGCAAATTGTTAGGACATTTGTCCAGTGTGTGGGGACTTATTGTTGCCATTATTTTATTACTGTACATCTTACCTCCTTCCCAGATTTACAGTGGCAATTAAGCAGTCCACTTTGCTATATCCTGTTACTGAATTATGCTCATTACAGATTTTTCAAGAAAAGCAATAGCTAGTCCTCAAATAAGAGGACTGGAAGCACCATTTGTCATATGCACACTTCACCCTAACTTTACCTGGTAATTGGGGTAACCATCTGTGTTAGCTCATTAGCTTTATTTGGAAGAAGAGCAAACTTCTCATACTTTTAGGACAACTTGGAAGAAAGTGCCCACCAAAGTCCTGTTCCTGCCCTCCCATAGAAACTGGAGACAGGGAGCTCTCCTAATGTCTGCATTTCAAAGAGATGACACCCAGGTTCTTGACAAAGATGTTTCTGGGTTATTAAGGTGACAAAAAGTCTATCTAGTTTTTGGAAGGTTTTATAGCCATTGAAAAGAGAGGAGAAAGCACTTAAAATCACACTGTCTAAAGTGGGCGAGAAAAAGAGAAGTAAGCTCATCCTTCATTTTCAATGGGGAAAATTAAACCTTGTATTTTCAATGTTTATGTGCCCTAAACATGGACAACTAAGAATTCCAAAGGTGGAAAAATGTTCACCTCACAAAGAGTGCCCCATAGCTTATTCCGTCTCACTGGTTTGTGAGTGCTCACTCACAGCGAGAGTTCAGATTTATCTCATACCCTGCATATATGTTTCCACAGTACAGTTGGCCCTTGAACAACACAGATTTGAACTGTGGGTCCACTTATGTGTAGCTTTTTTTCAATCAACATATACAAAAATATACATGTAGAAGAACATCATGTGGGTAATTTGTATTAAAGTGGATAGTCTATCTTTACATTGGCATCAAGTGAGTGATATTTAATGGAAAGTTGAAAATACGTTAGTTTTCGTACTGTTTTCTAACTTTGTTTTCAGAGAAATATGTTACCATACAGCATGCTTTTCCCATCACTGGAGAATCTGCATACCAGCTTGTCACAGGTAAGTGGTTTATTTTGAAAAGCAACAATGTTTTTAATAATGTATTATGGATATGACTGTAACATTGTATGACATACAATTTTATAACCATTTATTCATTAGAGTATAAGCTTGGTGAATATGAAGCAATCATATTGATTATACCAGGCGACTGTAAAGCAATTATGTTGCTGCTTCTTTGTTATCAACCCACGAATCATTTAACCTGCAAATGCATATGAATTTCTGGTTCACATTATCTTTTCAGTTTTGATGTCTAGAGTTAGTAACATTGAGAGTATTTCATATCATATAAGACAATATTGATATATGTAATGATAGATAATCATCTTGTGAGCTGACAATATAAACTTATGTTATCAATGAGCACAGTACAGTACTGTAAATATCTTTTATGGTTTTCTGAACATTTTTAATCTAGTTTAGTAAGAATACAGTACATGACATATACTTTAAAGCATATGTGTTAATTGACTGTGTTATCAGTAAGGCTGTGAGTAGTTAAGTTTGGGGAAGTCAACAGTTACAGGCAGATTTTCAGCTGCACGTGGGGTCAGTGTCCCTAACGGTCCTTGCTGTTCAAACATCAATTGCATTTCTTTTGTCTTCTGATTTCATGGTATGTTTTACTGCACCTGAATACTAGCACTCCTTACCTTAAGGAGGCTGGGGGAGGCTGCAGTGAGACTTCATTTGATTGAAACGGTCCAAGTCTGAAAACTCATTGTGAAAGCATAAAGGGCTAGAAAGGGTGGGGTTATTTCTGAACCTGGAGCTTGTCTGGCCTTTGGCCTTGAGGACTGGCAACAGAGCTGATGGTGGTCAGAATCACACTGTAACTTGATAATGTTTCAGCATTTCAGTCTCAGCATCTTGGAAGTCCCAGGACATGTAGGTGCTCTCTACACCTTGGCTGCCTTGATGAAGAGTTGGGTTGTGTAGAGACAGAAGCACCCTGGCCGTATGTAGAGAGGGATGAGTGTCATATCAGGGTCAGTGGCTGCTTCTGAAGATTCCCCAGATAATTAACCACATGGATACCGATGTCTCAGCATTTCCCTCTCGTCTCTGCCAGCCCTCTCAGGAATATCTGAAAAGCACTTTTAACACGGACTTAAGTTTAATGAACATAAAGCAATAATAATTAATCTGGCAAAGCTTCCTTCCAATATTCTGCCAAATTCTAGAACTTCTGCGACATCAGTTCAGTTCAGTCACTCAGTTGTGTCCGACTCTTTGTGATGCCATGGACTGCAGCACACCAGGCCTCCCTGTCCATCACCAACTCCCAGAGTTTACTCAAACTCATGTCCATTGAGTCAGTGATGCCATCCAACCATCTCGTCCTCTGATGTACCCTTCTCCTGCCTTCAATCTTTCCCAGCATCAGGATATTTTCAAATGAGTCAGCTATTCACATCAGGTGGCCAAAGGATTGGAGTTTCAGCTTCAGCATCAGTCCTTTCAATGAATATTCAGCACTGATTTCCTTTAGGATGGACTGGTTGGATCTCCTTGCAGTCCAAGGGACTCTCTAGAGTCTTCTCCAACACCACAGTTCAAAAGCATCAATTCTTCGGTGCTCAGCTTTCTTTCTAGTCCAACTCTCACATCCATACATGACCACTGGAAAAACCATAGCTTTGACTAGATGGACCTTTGTTGGCAAGGTCAACAAAGCAGAGACATTGCTTTTGTCTCTGCTTTTCAATATGCTATCTAGGTTGGTTATAACTTTTCTTCCAAGGAGTAAGCATCTTTTAATTTCATGGCTGCAATCACCATCTGCAGTGATTTTGGAGTTCCCCCCCCCCCCCCAAAGAAAGTCTCTCACTGTTTACGCTGTTTCCCCATCTATTTGCCATGAAGTGATGGGACTGGATGCCACATACCTCTGGTGTATAATGGCTGAAAAAGTGAGGCCTCTTTTTTTCCTACCCTCACCAACCAAAGGCTTGCCTTCCTGATCGTTGGGTTTGTTTTTCCAAATCTCTGGGGTGGATAAGTTTTGCTGCCGGTAGGTAGGTATGCACCACGACACCACTGGGGCCATCAGGAGCGCATAGCTTGCTTCCTGTCGCTTATGGCCACCAGCATCTTTTTCACGTTTGTGGTGCCCTACTCCCAGGAATCGTCTGAGTTTGTCTCGTCGGTTCTCTGACAGCCAGTCTGCTCTCCATGACACACCTCTGTAACAGCCATGCTCACGTTACATGCGTTTTACTTGTACCTGTGTTTAGAGTAACAGTCACCTAGAGGTAACCCTGCTGTAGAATGATACTGTAAGTCAGCAGTTTCCTCCTTCCCCACGAAACCCTAAAATATCTAATCACGTGTTCCTAGTTTCAACCCCAGGATGTTGGTAGTTAATCTCGTTACCAATAGCAATCGTGAAGAAGGCAGTGATTTTCCGCTTTTTGGAGACACAGTCTCTTTTGGGCTATTGGCAAGGAAGAATCCCGGAAGGACACGGGGAGCCCCCTTTTAGTACGAGGAGAGTGCAGTTTGTTCCATCCACCCTGACGGTGTGCAAAGACAGGCAGCAGCCAGGTTTTAAACATTCAGACAGTTGGCTGTTTGGCATCATGCCACATAAACATACAGATGACAGACTGCGCCGTTAAAGCCCCGGCCAACCCCCTCCTGAGGATCCGCCTGCTGCCTGGCCTCTGCTCTCCGCATCGAGGAGGGCTCTCTGCTGCCGCCTCCTGGTGAGTGAAGGCATGGCGGCAGTTAGGACCCGGCAGGGACGTGTGGGTAAACTGGGTAACTTAATCTTGGGTGAATTAATTCGTGGGGGCCTCAATTTCTTCTTTTATAAATGGCAAGTTGAATTGATTATAAGAGTCTGTAAATATAGAGCTGTTTAATTGGCAAGAAGCATGCTCTGCACTCTGCGAATAACTTTGCATGAAGCCTTGCTTTTTTGGCTTTTTGAAGCCAAAAGCGTCTGTGAAGCTTCCATTTTGACTTCCAATGTACTTCCTGACTCACAGGATTAGGTGATTTATAAGGAATTCCATGTCATCCCTAAGAATTAATGCACCCTTATAGTCTTCCTGTCCCAGGGCTTAGGGGCACCTTCTGTTTGTTTTTTTTTTTTTTCAGACAGTAAGGACACCCTTCACGAGGATAATTGAAAGCTTTTGCCCTCAACCAACAAAACAGGCTTTAATCAAAAAATTGAATGCAGAGCTTCCTCCTCCGAAGGTGAATAAATCAGGCCCAACCCGGGATGTGGATAGGGAAGATCACAGTGGAAATTACCTCTGCTGCTCCCTGGAAGAGCAAATTGTTTTATTGACTTTGTTTCAACATAGTTCTTGTTCTGCCTTGTAGGGGCTTTTCTTATTTGCATTTTTTAAAAAGATGGGGTTTGATGGTCTATGAGGAGGGAGGCAAAGACCTTTGACGAACACAGCTTCTGTCTTGCTGGAGGCAGAGTTTATTTCTGACATTGTACTTTTTAATTACAGTGGAGACTTACACGGCCTCCCAAGCCAAAGCCAGCTATGGCCTTTCAGAAAGCAGGCAAGGGTGCAGGCAAGAAGAACGGGCGTCTCAGTCTTCCCGAAGACAGGAGCCTGAGATGCTTGCATCAGGAGGAACTGCTTGAGCGCTGTCTGTTCTTGCCCAGGTTTTAGCTTTTGGGGGGACCGGAAGACAGCGAGTCCCTCTCGTGAGAAGTTTTGAGGGACACGCAGGACCTGGAAAAAGCTCTTTTTACAACTTAATCGCCCCAAGCAGCAGTGCTCTGCCTGATGGTTATGTAAGATGTAAGGAGTCTCAGGGTCGAAAGGAACTGCATTATTCAGCTGCTTTCATTTACTCTGAAGACACCCGACTATATAGGTTATGCATGAATTTCTCCCATTTGCAGGAATAAAGCACAGTAACCACAAGTCATCAATGTTTTATAAACTGTGACTAATCTCTTCCATAGTCTCAGTCTCTCTCTTCAGAATTGTTTCTATTGGCTGATATTTAGTTGCTATTTTACGGTACTATTATTTTTTTAAAAAAATTACTTGAGACCTGGGCCCACTGCAGGGTTCAGGACTGATGAGGTTGTTAGGAGAGCCTGCTCACCCAAGCCTTTCAATTGCTTGGAAACATTTGGCTGGAAAATGGCAACAGAGAAATCTGAAGCTCTGCCTTCCAGAAGTGGCAGCGTGGTGCGTTTCCAGGGTCCTCTTGGCGTCTGCTGAGCTGTTGCCACCCAAAATAATGGGGGCTCATCAGCGCTCAGCAAATCATGATCCCGGACGTGGCCAGGGCAAACGCAGCCAGCGTGTGTTTGTTTAATCATGCATCATTTAGTACAGAGATGACTCTGGGATGTTTTGGCAAATTAATTTGTATTGCACTTCGGAGAAGGGAGCGAGCAGCTGGGCTCCAGCCCGTGGAGCTGCCCGGCTCTGTCTGCTGATAAAGTGGCTGCTGCCACCGCCTCCTGTGAAAGCGCAAACCGAACCGCAAGGCATGGGGACTTCTGGCCGCTGCCCTCTGGGGTCTGGGCAGAATCCGTCAGTCTGCTCGTGGTTCCAAGCGTTCTGTTGCACTTTGTCAGCAACTTCAGGGCAGCAACCAAGTCACCATTTCCCAAAGATTCATTCATTCCCTACAGTTTGACAATCAGCCACAATGCCACTGTCTTTGAAGTTTGATTACATCTGTCCTCCTGGATATTTGTACCATTCATGTGTGACTTGCTCCCTCATCCCTGTGTGACATGTGGTATAACCATCATGCAAGATTTTACGTGGCCTAGGTATTTCCTAGGTGCTGATTTAAAAAAATGACAAATTTGCTCTTCTAAGGACATGTCGCCTGGGAAGGAAGGAGAGGGAGCCACGTGGTAATATGCACATAAGCACATTAGGAATCCTTCCCAGCATTCCTCATTCTAACAGCCTCTGCACCAATGGCTGCTGATTTTCCCCAAACTTGTCTCATTAAATCTCATCTTCCAGCTGACTCATGCCCCAGTGGCCAGCACACATGAGCCGCTAGTGTTTAATTCTTCTAAACCATTTCCCCCTCTTTGTCAGGCTGCCATCCAATACTTTAAAGAAAACTGGGCCTGTGTACTTTTGATGCAAAAGTTCTTTTCTTTGAATTTTTTTTCCATTTCTGCCTTTTAACCACTGCTGGAGTTTGTAGGACCCGTCCTATTCCTCCGCTTGGAGGGCAGAGGAGAGGGAGAAGCCACAAAACTTTCTTTAGCAGGAGAAAAGAAAGGCTGGGGATACACATATTTCAATAAGTTTTTAATGGCAACAGTCTTGTCTCTAGGTAGACATGATCTCATTCTACAAATCCGTAAGAAAATCATCCTGTTTTCTGCCTCTCAGAGGAGCTCCAGGGTGTCAGGGGTGGTGGAGGCCTGGGGTTAGTTTCGGGTATTTTGTAATGGAAATGTGTCTCCCCGGACCTTGCACAATTGAAGTTAACAAAGACATTTAGAAAGAACAAAGTCTTGTCATATCATTTAATGCTAAAATATAATTTTTAAATATTTTGAGTGATAGATACTTCTATAACTCTCTTCATGTGTAAGAGTTTAGCATTTTAATTTATACGTCAAGCCCGTGTGTTTGGTTACTTGGTGGCTAAATGGTTTCAAGGAGCCTATGGTCATTGGAAGGGCGGACAGGCCGGTGTTTCCTGGCATGAATCCTCCCGGTAACTTTTGTGATGATGATGAGAGCTGATCTGTATGGAGAAGCTGATGTGTGCTAGGTATGTTTGGGAACTTTGTGTATATTAGTATTCATAATGACCTCGTTAGTAGGAACTCCGATTTCCATTCTTCACATAAGGAGACAGAGGCACAGAGACGCTGACTGATAAGACGGGCTCGGGGCCAAGTCGCCTGTGTGTGCCGGGCACAGCCGGTGTCTGGCCGTGTGGCCTTTAATAATCGGCCAGAGAGCGCTTAGCCCGGGGCTGCCTTCGGTGGGCCGTCAGCCAGCTCGCCACCTCTGCTCAACATTTATCTCTATTAGAAACCCAGATTGGAAGGTTGCCACCGGCTTCTGATGTCGGATAGTGTGGCGTGCAGAGACACATTAATAAATGAGGCTAGGAGATAGAATCGCAGCTTTTGGCCTATCTGCGGCAGACAGACTATGGAGCTGAGGACACCCAGCTTCTGAATGAATTAAAGGCGTTTCTGTAGAACCGTGGCTAGCAGTTTTCAAACCCAAGCGTCTGCTCTTTCGTGCCCAGTACTGTGCTAAGCAGACATAATAGAAAACACAAAAGAAGCAGAAAAAGACTCTTGTCTGTTGTAGCACGACCTGCAGTTTTGTCGGGGAGATAGGACAGCACGCTGGCAGTCACAGGACGTGGGCGCGTGTGAGCGCAGCTCAAGGTGCGCTGGGCAGATAACGGGCGCTGGGGGCTTTGCACTGCACAAAGGAGACGGCATCTCACACACGGGAAACACGTGGCTGCGTCAACAGCTCCATCACCCACGGGCCCTGGGGAATGGAAAATGCCATCCTGCGTTTACCATCTCCACAGCCCCGAGGTAGACATGGCCCGTGACACTGTTCTGCATTGACTGTTGATTCACAGGTGAGCAGGTGAGGGCTGAATCTGCTGAAAGGTACAGGGTGACCTCTGCACATATCTGCCACTTGCTGGAAGCTTTGGGTTTTTGCTCCTCACTGGCCCTGAAATGCCCAGGGACAAGGCATGGCCCTCAGGGCTCATTCAGCGCAGAGACAGAAGTTACTGTTGCGTGTCAGCTTCTCCGCTACCCTTCTAAGGATATTTCAGATTCTCAGAAGGCAAAGCACAGAACTTGGTGCAGGGAAATTTGAGTTACAATACCAGCTCTCTCCTTAATTTATACTGAGGCGGAATGAAAGTCAACTTACTTTCCTTGGCTTCAACTTCTCATTTGTGAATGAGGAACTGGCTACTTCTGTTGTTCATAAGCTGCTCCCTGGAGGTCTGCGGTTCCTTCCTCAGGGTCACGGGGGTGTTCTGGAAGAGTGATTCTCAACAAGGGCAGTTTCCTGCCCCTCAATCCCAGAGGATGTTTTGGTTTTGTCTGAGGAATGTGTTTGCTACTGGCATCTATATGCTGGGTAGAGACCAAAGGTGCTGCTAAACATTCTACTGTGTAAAGAGATAGCTCCCATGACCAAGAATCATGTGTCTCCAATGCCAGCCGCACCCAGGCTGAGAAACCTTGCCATGTATGTACGAGCCTGAACCTCTAACCCAATGACACCAAAGGAACATTTTTATTGGTACCCAGTAACACCAGTTTTATTGGATGTAGCAGACTTAAATTTGACAGTTGATAAAGAAATGTGCAAACTTTGATTTTCTTATTTCCTGTAATTGAGCTTAAATTGTATCTTCTTTCCCCCACACTGGTTCTCAGCTGATTCAGAGTTTTCACTAAGGTATTTCAAGGTTCTGCTCCTTTCTGTCCTTCTCTTCCACTCCAAATCCACCTCTGGGCTTGAAAAACATCCTAGAATTAGAAGTGGATGTCTAGTTCATTGCCACCACCGATCCTACACTCTTGTCTGCAGCCACTTTTTAGATTCCACATATGAGTGAGATCAGATAGTATTTGTCTTTCTCTATCTGACTTATTTCACTAAGTGTAATATTCTCGAGATCCATCCACATTGCTGCAAATGGCAGTGTTTTAAGATCTGATTTGTTTGGAGATGTTCCCAGCGGACCTGAGAGGCAGGTACAGAGTTCTCTGGACTGCCTCCCTCTGCATGCACACCGTCTGCTCTTAAGACCCTCCACCAGGGTGGGGCGTTCCTTAAACGCCGTGGGCCTTCATTGACACAGCTTCGTCACCCGAAGTCTGGAGTTACCTTAGGGCTTGCTCTTGCTGCATATTTTGGGTCTGGACAAGCGCACAGTGACACGGATCTATGATCATGGTGTCATGAGGAGTGTTTTCACTGCCCACCACGCCCTCTGTGTCCCACCCGGTCATCCCTCCCTCCCCGAGAACCCCTGGCAACCACTGATCTTTGCAAGGTCACTGTAGGTTTGCCTTTCCCAGAATGTCATACAGCGTGTAACCTTTTCAGATTGGCTTCTTTCACTAAGTAACATGCATTTATAAACCTTCTCCATGTCTTTTCATGGCCTGATAGCTCAGTTCTTTTCAGTGCTGAATGGTGAAGAACCTACATGCCAGTGCAGGAGGCATAAGAGATGCGGGTTTGGCCCCTGGGTCAGGAAGATGCCCTGGAGGAGCGCATGGCCACCCACTCCAGTGTTCAGGCCTGCAGAATCCCATGGACAGAGGAGCCTGGTGGGCTGCGGTTCACAGGGTCACGAGGAGGTGGGCACGTGTCTGTATTTATCCAGTCGTCTCCTGCAGGATGTCTTCACGGCTTCCAAGTTGGCAACTGTGAGTAAGGTTGGTGTACACATCTGGGTACAGGTTTCCGTGTGAACTCGAGTCAACCCTGGCCATTAGTGTTTATCTGTGCTGCCCCCCTGACCTGCCGTAGCCCCCGAGGCCCCGCGGTGTCTGCAGCGGCGGGCTGCAGTCACCACTGGAGCTCACACTTGGGTTCACGTCCTCACCTGCGTGTGTTCCCCGTGGAGGTTCACTGGAAATTTCTGCACTTGCTTCCTAACCCTCTGGGGTGTGGAGCCTCAGGCGGGGACTCTCAGACACTCTCCACCTACACCTGCCCTGCCAGCGTTTCTGTTCACAGTTGTGGTCCCACGACAGAGGGGGAGCCTTTTCTCTAAGGCTTTTTGCCTAAGGGGGATCTGAGAAGCGGGTACATTTCTCTCTGGCTCTGAGGCCACCCCCTTAAACCTACCTAGACTTTTTTTTGGCAAAGACTCCCACCAGTAACTCACTCTACGGTTGTCCCCTGGGCTAGCCATGCCTCCTCCCAGCTGGTTGAAATTTATCTCCTTTTAAGAGCGGAAAATGACGTCTATGTAATCTGGCATTGTTTTTCTGATCTTACTGTATATATATAGTATAAAATTAATGCTCTTACTTTTATCAAAGCTGCCATTTCAATACATGCTTTTTTCTTTCAAAATCTTTTCTCTTAAAATAGAAAAGTTGTCATTTAAGCTAATGACTCTGCCATGAATTTCAAAACCCTAAGTGTAAGAATTGACTTCTTTGTAACCCAGTGGTGTCTGGCTTCCTCTAATGACATGGAATGCCACGGATTCAATAGGTAGTGGGTTTCAGTATTAATAGTTATAATTTCAGTGTGCTTTAAAATTGTGACCTGCTGCTTAAAAAATAAGAGAAGGAAAGAAAGGGGGAAGAAAGGGAAGAGTAATGAAGGGTGAAACCCATGAGCTGGCGGTCTCGATTCTTCTTCTCCCACCGGGAGGCGATCTGCACGTGAGAAAGGCCGGGAGCACTGTCCACTCCTGGTGCTCTCCTGCCTTGACGTGTAATATCGCCCCAAAGGGGCCGGGGGAAGAAAGGCCTCTGCAGTTCACATAGGGAAGCAAGGATATCCACAAGCAATTGTCTCCTTTTAGATTCATGTCAACAGGAAAACAGGGTTGGATAATTGGAAACATTTTACATGGACATTGGCTAAATGCTATTCATTTATTATGCCAGTCTACAGTACCAGCACTCAATGTGTCAGCAAATTTGGAAACCTCAGCAGTGGCAAAGTGGAAAAGGTCAGTTTTCATTCCAATCCCAAAGAAAGGCAATGCCAAAGAATGCTCAAAATACCACACAATTGCACTCCTCTCACACGCTAGTAAAGTAATGCTCAAAATTCTCCAAGCCAGGCTTCAATAGTACATGAATCATGAACTTCCAGATGTGCAAACTGGATTTAGAAAAGGCAGAGGAGCCAGAGATCAAATTGCCAACATCTGTTGGATCATAGAAAAAGCGAGAGAGTTCCAGAAAAAACATTTATTTCTGCTTTATTGACTATACCTAAGCCTTTCACTGTGTATCACAATAAACTGTGGAAAATTCTGAAGGAGATGGGAATACCAGACCACCTGACCTGCCTCCTGAGAATTCTGTATGCAGGTCAGGAAGCAACAGTGAGAACTGGACATGGAACAACAGACTGGTTGCAAATCAGAAAAGGAGTATGCCAAGGCTATATATTGTCACCCTGCTTGTTTAACTTTCATGCACAGTCAGTTCAGTTCAGTGGCTCAGTTGTGTCTGACTCTTTGCAACACCATGAATAGCAGCACACCAGGCCTCCCTGTCCATCACCAACTCCCAGAGTCTACCCAAACCCAGGTCCATTGAGTGGGTGATGCCATCCAACCATCTCATCCTCTGTCATCCCCTTCGCCTCCTGCCCCCAATCCTTCCCAGCATTAGGGTCTTTTCCAATGAGTCAGCTCTTCGCATGAGGTGGCCAAAGTATTGGAGTTTCAGCTTCAGCATCAGTCCTTCCAATGAACAACCAGGACTGATCACCTTTAGGATGGACTGGTTGGATCTTTCTGCAATCCAAAGGACTTTCAAGAGTCTTCTCCAACACCACAGTTCAAAAGCATCAATTCTTTGGTGATCAGCTTTCTTCACCATCCAACGCTCACATCCATACATGACCACTGGAAAAACCATAGCCTTGACCAGAACGGACCTTTGTTGCCAAAGTAATGTCTCTGCTTTTAAATATGCTATCTAGGTTGGTCATAACTTTCCTTCCAAGGAGTAAGCGTCTTTTAATTTCATGGCTGCAGTCACCATCTGCAGTGATTTTGGAGCCCCAAAAAAAATAATGTATGACACTCTTTCTACTGTTTCCCCATCTATTTGCCATGAAGTGATGGGACCAGATGCCATGATCTTAGTTTTCTGAATGTTGAGCTTTAAGCCACCTTTTCCACTTTCCTCCTTCACTTTCATCAAGAGGCTTTTTAGTTCCTCTTCACTTTCTGCCATAAGGTGGTGTCATCTGCATATCTGAGGTTATTGATATTTCTTCTGGCAGTCTTGATTCCAGCTTGTGCTTCTTCCAGCCCAGCATTTCTCATGATGTACTCTGCATATAAGTTAAATAAGCAGGGTGACAATATACAGCCTTGACGTACTCCTTTTCCTATGTGGAACCAGTCTGTTGTTCCATGTCCAGTTCTAACTGTTGCTTCCTGACCTGCATACAGGTTTCTCAAGAGGCAGGTCAGGTGGTCTGGTATTCCCATCTCTTTCAGAATTTTCTACAGTTTATCATGATCCTCACAGTCAAAGGCTTTGGCATAGTGAATAAAGCATAAATAGATGTTTTTCTGGAATTCTCTTGCTTTTTTGATGATCCAGCAGATATTGGCAATTTGATCTCTTGTTCCTCTGCCTTTTCTAAAACCAGCTTGAACATCTGGAAGTTCACAGTTCACATATTGCTGAAGCCTGGCTTGGAGAATTTTGAGCATTACTTTGCTAGTGTGTGAGATGAGTGCAATTGTGCAATAGTTTGAGCATTCTTTGGCATTGCCTTTCTTTGGGATTGGAATGAAAACTGACCTTTTCCAGTCCTGTGGCCACTGCTGAGTTTTCCAAATTTGCTGGCATACTGAGTGCAGCACTTTCACAGCATCATCTTTCAGGATTTGAAATAGCTCAACCGGAATTCCATCACCTCCACTAGCTTTGTTTGTAGTGACGCTTTCTAAGGCCCACTTGACTTCACATTCCAGGATGTCTGGCTGTAGGTGAGTGATCACACCATTGTGATTATCTGAGTCGTGAAGATCTTTTTTGTACAGTTCTTCTGTGTATTCTTGCCACCTCTTCTTAATATCTTCTGTTTCTGTTATGTCCATACCACTTCTGTCCTTTATCAACCCCATCTTTACATGAAATGTTCCCTTTGTATCTCTGATTTTCTTGAAGAGATCTCTAACCTTTCCCATTCTATCTTTTCCCTCTATTTCTTTGCATTGATCACTCAGGAAGGCTTTTTATCTCTCCTTGCTATATGATGTACTCTCATGCAGAGTACATCATGAGAAATGCTGGGCTGGATGAAGCACAAGCTGGAATCAAGATTGCCAGGAGAAATTTCAATAACCTCAGATACACAGATGACACCACTCTTATGGCAGAAAGCAAAGAAGAACTAAAGAGCCTCGTGATGAAAGTGAAAGAGGAGAGTGAAAAAGCTGACTTAAAACTCAACATTCAGAAAATTAAGATCATAGCATCAGGTCCCATCACTTCATGGCAAATAGATGGGGAAGCAATGGAAACAGTGACAGACTGTATTTTCTCAGGCTCCAAAATCATTGCAGATGGTGACTGAAGTCATGAAATTAAAAGATGCTTGCTCCTTGGAAGAAAAACTAAGACCAACCTAGACAACATATTAAAAAGCAGAGACATTACTTTGTCAACAAAAGTCTGTCTAGTCAAAGCTATGGTTTTTCCAGTAGTCATGTATGGATGTGAGAGTTGGACCATAAAGCAAGCTGAGGGCCGAAAAATGGATGCTTTTGAACTGTGATGGTGGAGAACACTCTTGAGAGTCCCTTGGACTGCAAGGAGATCCAACCAGTCCATCCTAAAGGAAATCAGTCCCGGATTTTCATTGGAAGGACTGATGTTGAAGCTGAAACTCCCAATACTTTGGCCACCTGATGCGAAGAGCTGACTCATTTGAAGAGACCCTGATGCTGGGAAAGATTGAAGGCGGGAGGAGAAGGGGACCACAGAGGATGAGATGGTTGGATGGCATCACTACTCGATGGACATGAGTTTGAACAAACTCCAGAAGTTGATGATGGACAGGGAGGCCTGGCGTGCTGTGGCCCATGGGGTCACAGAGTTGGACACGACTGAGTGACTGAACTGAGAGCTCCAGAGTGTCTCTGAACACCTAGAAATTCTCCAAAGAGATAGAAACAATGTTTCCTGAATGGGAAACATCATCTTCACCCCCAGTTCAGGGATTGGGAAATTGTTTGCTTGTTCTCTTTCTCTTTCACTCTCTCTTTCTCTTTCCCTGAACCTCTCTTTTTACTATCTATCTATCTAATCTTTAGTATAGACAATAATTTCTCCTCTTTGATTTAGGAAACTAAATTTTAAATCCCTAATGGCAGGGCAAAGATTTATTTGAAAAACATTGCATGTCATTCATTCATTCAAAGAATATTTATTGAATGCATAGGCTGTGGATAAACCCGTTGACCTAGTCTCGTATCTAGAAGGAGGAGGGCATGGCAACCCATTCCAGTGTTCTTGCCTGGAGAATCCCATGGACAGAGGAGCCTGGCGGGCTACAGTCCACGGGGTCACAAAGAGCCACACGACTGCATGACTCAGCACAGCACCTGGAAGACTAGATCCTTGTCCTGCTTGGATTAGTAATTTGTGATGTGATTGCAAAAGAGTCACTTCATCTTTATATGGCTCAGTTACTTCATGTTTAACACTGAGGGCTCTTTCTACACTTCTATTTTAATGGTTAGAAATATATATCTTTTTCTCCCTGGGCATATACAGTTTTTTAGAATCTAATGTGCATGTAAATGTAAGGCATATTTTTAATGCTTGAAACTGTCTATGATTAAATACTCAAACAGTTCTGTTTCACTGTTGTTTTCCTCTTTTAGCAAGCATTCTCTGATAAACTGCACAGCAAATAGAAATTACTGATCTAATGAATGTAAACCACTGGCAATCCAAGAACTAAAATCCATTTTGATTACAAATAAACCTTCTGTATTTCAGATAAATTTACTATACCATGTAAATTTTTATTCAAAGCAATCTGGCAAATGAGTCACTTCAGCTGAAAACAAGGTAAAACCAATCTATTATTCCTTTTCTTTCCATTTAATTCTGTGGGTTTGGGCAAAATTTAATCAATGCAGGGTCATGTTGAAAGCTAACACATTTATCTGATGGGTCAGCTTTCTGATTAAAGAAGGAGCATTGAACTTTCCATCAGGACAACATTCTGGGAAATGTAGCTTTTCTGTCATGTTGCATCTGCTATTGGAGTCATTTATTATGAAACCCATTCATTTAAAGGAAGGTGTAGGTAATTAGATTTCAACTCAAAGCTTTGCTGTCTGGTGGGAACTAACATTTTAAATTAAGGGGACTTTTGAAAGGACACATTTATATGGGGGTTACTACAGGGTCCCAAAGGAAAAAAACCTGCCATCACTAAACCTCCTGGCATGCTTCCAAAATGCTTCCCTGGAAGTTCTCTGTTCATGTTAATGCCCATATTTCTACCTCTTCTTGTCAGTTGGACTATCCTGCTATTCATGTTGAATGAGAATTCTTTGGGTTCACATGTTCACATTGACCTTTGAATTACAGTAACTTTTAACTCTGCTCTCAGCTGACTGAGTAACTAACTTTTCCTAAAGTTCTAGTTTAAGGTAAGACTTTCCTTGCATTCTAGTCTCCAGACTGGATGTGTGCCCATAGTTAAAGTATGCTTGTTCACCCATGGATGACAGGCAGAAAGGGTGAAGGAGTGCAGGACCAAGCTTGCTAGAGATCCCATTCCTGCCTTTCCCTTCATCCGACAGATTGTTGTAATTCTGGTCCCACTGCTGGCTCTGCATCGGGTGGTTACGGAATGCTGGATAAAGCATTCACTTACCCTCTCTTCCATCGCCAAGGTGTTTGATGAAGACGGTGATGGGCTGAAGCAGTTTCTGTGGCTGTTAGTCAGCATATATTAAAAGACTGGTTTAGTACTTTCTGCAGACACAGATAAACCAGGACATTTGTCCTTTAAAAATTCACACAGCTTTAAGATGAGTAGATATATAAACACAACACTGTTGCGTCCCACTGTCACCTGGAATCTCATTTACAGAAGATAGTGTTATGGTCTGTTACTGCAGATTCAATAGGTCCCTATCCTCTCGCTGCTGTGTACTCCATAGACAGACGCTTTGCTTCCCATATTCTGTCCGTAAGGAGATCTCTTAATGTTCCAGTATGGAAAGCGAACACAGTCCAGAGTCGTCTTTTGAACTAGTAAGATCAGGTCTACAGAAGAATCTGACTGCAATTGTTTCTTCTTTCTAAATGTTCATTTATTCAGAAGAAGCACAGAAGGGAGTTTACGGGTCATTTGAAGCTTATCAGGATCTGCTTAATAAAGAGAGGCAGTTGGAGTTGCCTATTTTGAGCGTGCAGAAGGCACTGAATAAGAGACGGAGATAACCACAGCTCCCATGGACGGCGTCTTGCAATGCAGGTAAGACTGTCTCCTGCTGGAGTTCACGCGGCCAGAGAGACTCAGCCGCTGACTGTCTTGTGCTTTTGTGCAGACGCCTGGCACGGGGCAGTGAAACGGGGAGGTGTCAAAGCACCATCCACCCCCGCCGGTCAGGGGACTCGAACACGTCGTATTTAAGTAGCACCTGGCCCCAGGGACCTCACGGGGCCGACACGCGGCGCTGCTCCCTGATTACATTTCTCAGGCCCCTGCAGCGACCGGGTGACCGCTGTCGAATCCCACGGTCACTGCGTACTTCACGCTTGGAAATCCAGCCCCATGTTTGAACTCCAAGTGTGGGGCTACCTGATGAATTAAAGGCAAAGAGGCTTGGGCTGGCCATCAGAAAAGGGCTCTGTCTCCAGGGCACCATTAGGTGTAAACCTTGGTTCAATAATAGAGTAATCATGGCTGATAATATTTTTTAAAATGACTAGGCATTATCGATTCTTACTAAGAAATAAAGTAAGAGACCAGTTATCAAGAGAAAGATGGTCTGAACCGTTGATCCAGTCTGACCACCATGCATTTCCTGTGTGTTGGTGACTCATCACGACACAGTACGAGAGCTATGTGTCTTTAAATCTTTATTATACCACAGCTCCGCTTGTGTGAGAAAGCCGTAACAGAGTCAGGAGAAATTTGTGGTCCAGGGAGCATCAGACACGTCCAGGCTATCTGGGAACTGGCAGACCTCCCAGTGGAGCGATTTAACACATTTATTGAGGGCAGTGGAATACACCTCTATATCAAAGGGATGTATATTCGGTCTTTCTCAGTGCATTTTCTGGATGCGAATATTGATGCTTTCCCTGATTGTACTATGAAGTATATGGGGTCCTCTGAACTCAGAAAAAACGTGCCCATGATTTCCACATAGCAGTAATGTCTCCCATTTAGACAGTTATTTATAACAAACTAATGGTGTTGAAAACGGGCCCTCCTATCTGCCCTTCCTCTTGATGTCTTTCTGGTACATGAGCTAAGGGCAGTGATTCCTTCTCTTCTGTCATAAGCCTGGCCTATTATTTACAGGTAGAATGGTAATCATCTTACTTTCATATGTGAGAAACTCCAACAAAATCTTCACGATCAAACCCAGTTGGGATACTGATTACCGTATTAATAACTTGTCAATGTACTGTCATCACCATCAGAGGGAAGGGGAGAAATGAGCACCTTCGGGTCATCAAGATAAAGGTAGGGATGTTTCAGTTCCCTGCCTTCCACACTCACAGTGAATGCACACGCGATGGACCCGAGCCGTTGGACTGAGAGCTGCTGGCTGCCGTGACTCTTGCCTGAGGCCCAGTGTCCAGTGGAAACCCGTGCCGTTCCTGGTGGCTGCGCTCCCCACGGGGGCCAAGCAGACACGTCCACTTAGACTTCTCTCCTCCTACAGTAGAGCTACCGACAGGCGGATGCTGGTTGGCCCCAAATCCACTGCCAGTGATTCCGTGTGCACTTTGGCCGGGTTTCCCTAAGTCTGGAGACGAGGCACAGCTGTCTCAGGGGTGTGTGGATGGGGCTTAGATCTCTGGGTTCCGTGCCCCGGGTCTGCTTGCTCGTCCCTCACCATGTGATGAGTAGGAGAATGGAGGTAGGTGCCCTGGGAGCTGGGGGCCTCTCTCTAGCAGTGACCTGCACCCTGCAAAGACCAGGTGTAGGTCTGTGCAGACACTTGCCAAACAGTATCCTTACCACCACTGTTTCTACCTGTACCTCCCTGTAGTGAATGCCAAGCTTCTGGCTCTAGGAGTAAAGTTTGACTTTTTCTTGACTTTTACAAAGTACTGCTCTTCTGCCTTTTTGCTAAAACCCAAAGGCCATCTTCAGATAACATTCTACTTTTTCAATCTTCTCAAACCTTTGTAGAGACAAAGAATGCCAAAGGCAGCCCATGTATACTCAGTCGTGAAAGTAACTTTGGAAATGATGATCTGCATGAGTGGAAAAGGCAGTTAGATGCCAGTGAGCATGGTTCTCCTGCTCCAGGTGAAATTACGTTCAGGGCTTTTGGGTGTGTAACTGATTGCCTCCCCCCGCCCCCCAACATATCTACTTTATCCATTCTTTCTCAGAAAAAGCTTTAAGACCCCATTTCCCATCAATGATTTCTTTTCTTTCTCTATGGCAAGTGTGGGCCTGGCATGGCCCAAAATGAGCAAGACTTTGAGTTAAGTAGACAGAGTAGCTGTTGCAGGATTAGAGGACTGAGTGTAATTTCAGAGAAGCTGGCAGAGTCTGTTCTCCTCTCAGTCTGATACCTCTCCTGGTCCAGAGCGTAGGAGATGGGGAAACAGCCAAGGAACAAGAAAGACAAGACACTGAGAACCTGAGAAGAGGGAAGGGCGTAGCAAGGAGGTGAACTGCACGGAAGGGCGATGTCAACCATCTTGGCCTTTTATGCAATTTTAATTGAGGAGCATCTCGGCAAAATGAATCAGTTCAGTCCAGTTCAGTCGCTCAGTCATGTCCAACTCTTTGTGACCCCATGGACTGTAGCACGCCAGGCCTCCCTGTCCATCACCAACTCCCAGAGTTTACTCAAACTCATGTCCATCGAGTTGGTGATGCCATCCAACCATCTCATCCTCTTTGGTCCCCTTCTCCTCCCGCCTTCAATCTTTCCCAGCATCAGGGTCTCTTCCAGTGAGTCAGCTCTTCACATCAGGCCAAAGTATTGGAGCTTCAGCTTCAACATCAGTCCTTCCAGTGAACACCCAGGACTGAGTTCCTTTAGGATGGACTGGTTGGATCTCTTTGCAGTCCAAGGGACTCTCAAGAGTCTTCTCCAACACCACAGTTCAAAAGCATCAATTCTTCAGTACTCAGCTTTCTTTATAGTCCAACTCTCATATCCATATATGACCACTGGAAAAACCATAGCCTTGACTAGATGGACCTTTGTTGACAAAGTAATGTCTCTGCTTTTTAATATGTTGTCTAGGTTGGCCATAACTTTTCTTCCAAGGAGTAAGTGTCTTTTAATTTCATGGCTGCAATCACTATCTGCAGTGATTTTGGAGGCCAGAAAAATAAAGCCAGCCACTGTTTCCACTGTTTCCCCATCTATTTGCCATGAAGTGATGGGACCGGATGCCATGATCTTAGTTTTCTGAATGTTGAGCTTTAAGCCAACTTTTTCACTCTCCTCTTTCACCTTCATCAAGAGGCTCTTTAGTTCTTCTTCACTTTCTGCCATAACGGTGGTGTCATCTGCATATCTGAGGTTATTGATATTTCTCCCGCAATCTTGATTCCAGCTTGTGCTTCTTCCAGCCCAGTGTTTCTCATGATGTACTCTGCATATCAGTTAAATAAGCAGGGTGACAATATATAGCCTTGATGTACTCCTTTTCCTACTGGGAACCAGTCTGTTGTTTCATGTCCAGTTCTAACTGTTGCTTCCTGACCTGCATACAGGTTTCTCAAGAGGCAGGTCAGGTGGTCTGGTATTCCCATCTCTTTCAGAATTTTATTGTGATCCACACAGTCAAAGGCTTTGCATAGTCAATAAAGCAGAAATAAATGTTTTTCTGGAACTCTCTTGCTTTTTCGATGATCCAGTGGATGTTCGCAATTTGATTTCTGGTTCCTCTGACTGTTCTAAAACCAGCTTGAACATCTGAAGTTCCCACGGTTCACGTATTGCTGAAGCCTGGCTTGGAGAATTTTGAGCATTACTTTGCTAGTGTGTGAGATGACTGCAGTTGTGCGGTAGTTTGAACATTCTTTGGCATTGCCTTTCTTTGGGATTGGAATGAAAACTGACCTTTTCCAGTCCTGTGGCCACTGCTGAGTTTT
The DNA here is from genome assembly GCF_033118175.1 of Dama dama. Lineage (NCBI taxonomy): Eukaryota > Metazoa > Chordata > Mammalia > Artiodactyla > Cervidae > Dama > Dama dama. Next base: position 109,091,238 of record NC_083689.1, read on the forward strand.
CCAAATGTGCTGACATATTGAGTGCAGCACTTTCACAGCATCATCTTTTTGGATTTGAAATAGCTCAACTGGGATTCCATCACTTCCACTAGCTTTTTGCCTCCACAGGCAAAATGAATACCTGCTTCCAAACTGTATCGTAGGCACTTGGAATCGTTTCTTACAGTGGATCTTCAAAGTGAGATTAAGTGGGTCAGAGGATATTAATATTTTAAGGCACTTGGCATCTAATGTCAAACTGTAATCTGCACTACCACCAGAAGTGAGGAGAGTTCCTACTTTATTGAATCTTTGCCAGTATGAGCAATTATTTTTTCTCATTATTTACAAAATTCTTTGCCTACTAGCCAAAATATCATCTTACTGTTTTATTTTTTTTTTACTGTTACTAGTGATTCAAACGGTCTATTGCCTTGTGTTCTCCTTTTAAAATTGTTCAAGGCTTGTGCTCATATATGTGTATTAGAATTTTAGCATTTTGGTTAGGTAAGCCCTCCTTTAAGATACCAATGGCACAGCTAACGTATGTACATACAAACTGTCATATCATAGCAAAATGTACAAAATGGCAAGATAGCAAAGGGCACAGCTAGTATGTGTATGTAAAAAGTAACCAGTGCAATGTGTTTTAAACTCCATGGAATTATTTTATATGTCACCCATGCATTCTCTTTTCCTTTTTATTTTTAAAGATTTTGTTTGAGATCTTACAGTGGTTAAGTGACTTAACATGGGAATAAAGCTGATTTTGTCCCACTGAAAGACTATTTTTAAACTCTGGTCATTTAAAATTCAACCAGAAGATGCTATCGGTCATGAGTTGAATCTTAACTGTAGCTAATTCTAACATGTTTTCAAATCAGCCATATCCATTTTTAAAAAATATAAATGCTGATTTGAGACTCATATGAGATTTACACTGATTTTCTTAACAGAAGAAAATATCAAAGAGTTTCTGCTCTTCTGAAAAATTACAGAGAGATGCAAAGAGAGGAGGAAGTGTGTGTGAGGATTTTCCCTTAGTTCCCAGAGACTCCTAGAAACGAAATGGCCACGCCAGTCAGAGTCCCCGCTGCTACGAAACACTGAAGCCTTCTTTTCCTTTCTGGACTGAGTTATTTCTAAGCAACTTCTCACTTTGAAAGAATAGCATATATATCATGAGTGAAGGATGGGAGGTCGTCATAAAATGTACTTGCCTTTCAAACTGCATCAAGCTTAGTGTTTTCTGGATGGTTCAAGAGATGGCTTTTTTCATTCATTTATTCATTTGTTCGACTGGTCTTTATTGAGCTGCATGCTTAAGGCGTTAAGCTGGGTATGGGGGGATATACAAACAAACCACTGTGGACCCTGCCTCGCAAGCAGTGTGGTTGAGTGGGAATGACGTGACACCTTCTTCAGCAGACATGATCCAAGGGGCAAGTGAGAAATACGCACGAGTTTGCTGGAAGGGCCCCAGACATCTGTCATGGGGAGGGCGGTCAGGTGATACTCACATTTCCATGCACTGGGGTGGCTGCAGCGGCTGCCCTGCCAACAGCAGGGCCTCCCTGGTGGGCAACCAGGCTCTGCCCCCATAGGGGACCCCTCCACATCTGAAGCGGGCAAGTGTTGTTTGCAGGTGGTCCAGCACACTTTTTCTGCTTTCCATTGGGATACCATTTCGTACCCATTGAGTAGAATCTGGTGATACTGAATTAGAGGTCCTGTCTGTCCTCTTAACTAAATTTGGCACGTGGTGACTGCAGCCATGAAATTAAGACTCTTGCTCCTTGGAAGAAAAGCTATCACCAACCTAGACAGCATATTAAAAAGCGGAGACATTACTTTGACAACAAAAGTCTGTCTAGTCAAGGCTATGGTTTTTCCAGTGGTCATGTATGGATGTGAGAGTTGGACTATAAAGAAAGCTGAGCACTGAAGAATTGATGCTTTTGAACTGTGGTGTTGGAGAAGACTCCTGAGAGTCCCTTGGACTGCAAGGAGATCCAACCAGTCCATCCTAAAGGAGATCAGTCCTGAATATTCATTGGAAGGACTGATGCTGAAGCTAAAACTCCAGTACTCTGGCCATCTGATGTGAAGAGCTGACTCATCTGAAAAGACCCTGATGCTGGGAGGGATTGAAGGCAGGAGGAGAAGGGGATGGCAGAGGATGGGATGGTTGGATGGCATCACCGACTCAATGGATATGAGTTTGAGTAAACTCTGGGAGTTGGTGATGGACAGGGAGTCCTGGCGTGCTGCAGTCCATGGAGTTGCAAAGAGTCGGACATGACTGAGCAACTGAACTGAACTGAATTAATCGTCCTGTCTGTCCTCTTAACTAAATTCGGCACATGCTAAACCTCTGTTGTTGTTTGGCTGCTAAGTTGTGTCTGACTCTGTGACTCCGTGGACTGTAACCCGGCAGGCCCCCCTGTCTGTGGGATTTTCCAGGAAAGGACCCTGGAGTGGTGGCCACTTCCTTCCCCACTGGGTCCACTCGTTTAAAGCAATGTGACGGAGTTCATGTCACTAGATTGTCACTACAGTGTCTGTCTCTGGCTGTGATCCCCTTTCATTTCTGAGCCTAGTTCTCTCACCTCCCCGAGGTTATTCTTCAGAATCTTTGCCTTTGGTCAGTTGGGTGAGTTGGGCTTTGGCGCTGCGTGGACGTCTGTGGTTTCCTGTCTCAGGCCGTGTCTGACCCTCTCCCCTCTGCTCTGTCCGTGAGGCTGGCCTGAGTGAGTGACAGCAGCCGGCTTCCCTTGTCCTCCGCCTCCTGTCTGTGTTTCTGCAGAGGGGGGTCACCGCTGGCGACCCGAGAAGGAGAGTGAGGTCCCGTGTCTTGGTTCGTTCCTGGTGAAAGTCAGCATTGGCTGCTGCGTCTCTGACTGTCAGGGATGGGGAGTTGCCAGGCTGATCACACACTCAGCCCTGGGGATACTGCAGCAAGGGGACTGTTGGAGACGGGTAAGACCCTGAGAAGTTGAAAGGGGTCAGGTGGGAACAAGGCTGGGAAATTTCTACTTCTGTATTTCCCCGAACTTCTCTAACAATGAGCTGTCCACAGAGAGATGAAGAAAGCAGCCTCATTTACAATTGCACCAAAAAGAATAAGATACCTATGAATAAACTTGACCAAGGAGGTAAAGTACCTGTACAACATGGATGATCATGGAAGACATTATACTTAGTGAAATAAACTGGTCCCTGAAGGACAAGCATTGCACACTTCCCCTTGTGTGAGTTATCTAAAAGAGTCAGACTCATGGAAACACTGCAGAATCCTGGTGGCCGAGGACTGGAAGAAAGTGAAACTTCAGGTTCCAAACCGAGAAATTGCTAGAGCTCTGCTGTGTAACACGGTATCTGTAATTATCAGTACTTACCAGGCACTTGAAATTTTAGAAGAGTAGTCTATAAGTGCTCTTACTGTGAAAATAAAGAAAAGTTTGCTTATGAACAATAAATATATTTCATTGTCTGAGGAAAAAAATACCTGTAGAGGACATTATTGGGATAAGTGGCAATCTCAAATACAGATAGTGAATTATATAACAATATTGTATCCAAATTAGATTTCTCAACTTTAATTATTATATGGTGCTTATGTAACAGAATGTCCTTGGTCTTGAAAAACGCATACTGAAGTATTTTGAGGTAACATATACGACTTGTGCAATTTCCTCTCAAAGGGCAAATGATTCAGAAAAAAAATGTACATGGATGTGTCCACAGAGAAAAGCAAAATCATAAATAACATAAAAGGTTTACACTTGTTGATTATGGCTGAAAGTTACATTAGAATTCTTTATGCCATTCATGCAGACTTCACACATTTTTTTAAGTTAAATCGACATCTAAAAGTTACATAAAAAAGAAGTATACTTCCAGAAAAAGAACAAATGACCTTGTTGTTGTCTATCATTGGCAGCCTGGAAAATAAACTTGGAGAGCAAGCAAGGAATGGATTCTTCAGGTGTATGAGCAACTCTGATGAAATATAATCAGAGAAGACTGAATTCACTGAATTGAGCGTACTCATTTGGAATTCAGAATATAATGTTTTGGTTAAAATACTTGGTGCAGGTATGTATAGTTTAATGAACTGGCTGATTTGAAGCTGTCCCCAAAGTTGGCTTACAGTGAGAAAGGTTAAAATGCTAGCTTGCCTCCTTCCAGCATTCGGAAGATGTAGGAGTCTGCAGCTGGAGGAAGTGGGGATGTGGGAATGGATTTCTTGTGTAACCTGCTCAGCCTCTCCCTGTCATACACTGGAATGATGTGGCGGGCACCCTCCGCACTGAGACATTAAGAAATCATTGGTAAGGAGCACATACCATCCTTGAAGGCCTCTGAATTGTTACATCTCTGTAGTCCATATATAACATAGGGAAACTTCAGTGAAAATTATTTTTGTCTTAACAGGAATAATATCACATGGAGTTGTAGAGAACAGGTGGTGATGCAATTACTACAATTAAAATCATGTTTAAAATGGTTGTTAGAAGATGTCTGACCTGCAGAAATTGCTGGCAGTGGCTCCTTAGAAATGCAGTAGGTGGGAAGCCTAATAAAATCCTTCTTGAAATGCATCAGTCAGTTCAGTCGCTCAGTCATGTCTAACTCTTTGCGACCCCATGAATCGCAGCACAACAGGCCTCCCGGTCCATCACCAACTCCCACAGTTACTCAAACCCATGTCCATTGAGTCGGTGATGCCATCCAGCCATCTCATCCTCTATCATCCCCTTCTCCTCTTGCCCCCAATCCCTCCCTGCATCAGGATCTTTTCCAACGAGTGAACTCTTTGCATGAGGTGGCCAAAGTACTGGAGTTTCAGCTTCAGCATCAGTCCTTCCAGTGAACACCCAGGACTGATCTCCTTTAGGATGGGCTGTTTGGATCTCCTTGCAGTCCAAGGGACTCTCAAGAGTCTTCTCCAACACCACAGTTCAAAAGCATCAATTCTTCTGCGCTCAGCTTTCTTCACAGTCCAAATCTCACATCCATACATGACCACTGGAAAAACCATAGCTTTGACTAGATGCACCATTGCTGGCAAAGTAATGTCTCTGCTTTTTAATATGCTGTCTAGGTTGGTCACAATTTTCTTTCCAAGGAGTAAGCATTGTTTAATTTCATGGCTGCAGTCACCATCTGCAGTGATTTTGGAGCCCAGAAAAATAAAGCCAGCCACTGTTTCTACTGTTCCCCATCTATCTGCCATGAAGTGATGGGTCCGGATGCCATGATCTTAATTTTCTGAATGTTGAGCTTTAAGCCAACTTTTTCACTGTCCTCTTTCACTTTCATCAAGAGGCCTTTTAGTTCCTCTTCACTTTCTGCCGTACCGGTGGTGTCATCTGCATATCTGAGGTTATTGATATTTCTCCCGGCAATCTTGATTCTAGCTTATGCTTCTTCCAGCCCAGCGTCTCTCATGATGTACTCTGCATATCAGTTAAATAAGCAGGGTGACAATATACAGCCTTGAAATACTCCTTTTCCTACTGGGAACCAGTCTGTTGTTTCATGTCCAGTTCTAACTGTTGCTTCCTGACCTGCATACAGGTTTCTCAAGAGGCAGGTCAGGTGGTCTGGTATTCCCATCTCTTTCAGAATTTTATTGTGATCCACACAGTCAAAGGCTTTGCATAGTCAATAAAGCAGAAATAAATGTTTTTCTGGAACTCTCTTGCTTTTTCGATGATCCAGTGGATGTTCGCAATTTGATTTCTGGTTCCTCTGCCTGTTCTAAAACCAGCTTGAACATCTGGAAGTTCACAGTTCACGTATTGCTGAAGCCTCGCTTGGAGAATTTTGAGCATTACTTTACTAGTGTGTGAGATGAGTGCAATTGTGCAGTAGTTTGAGCATTCTTTGGCATTGCCTTTCTTTGGGATTGGAATGAAAACGGACCTTTTCCAGCCCTGTGGCCACTGCTGAGTTTTCCAAATGTGCTGACATATTGAGTGCAACACTTTCACAGCATCATCTTTTTGGATTTGAAATAGCTCAACTGGAATTCCATCACCTCCACTTGCTTTGTTCGTAGTGATGCTTTCTAAGACTCACTTAACTTTCCATTCCAGGATTTCTGGCTCTAGGTGAGTGCTCACGCCATCGTGATTATCTAGGTTGTGAAGATCTTTTTTGTACAGTTCTTCTGTGTATTCTTGCCACGTCTTCTTAATATCTTCTCCTTCTGTTAGGTCCATACCATTTCTGTCCTTTATCGAACCCATCTTAGCATGAAGTGTTCCCTTGCTATCTCTAATTTTCTTGAAGAGATCTCTAGTCTTTCCCATTCTGTTGTTTTCCTCTATTTCTTTGCATTGATCGCTGAGGAAGGCTTTCTTATCTCACCTTGCTATTCTTTGGAACTCTGCATTCAAATGGGAATATCTTTCTTTCTCTCCTTTGCTTTTCGCTTCTCTTGTTTTCACAGCTATTTGTAAGGCCTCCTCAGACAACCATTTTGCCTTTTTGTATTTCTTTTCCATGGGGATAGTCTTGATTCCTGTCTCCTGTACAATGTCATGAACCTTATCCATAGCTCATCAGGCACTCTGTCTATCAGATCTAGTCCCTTAAACTTATTTCTTATTTCCACTGTATAGTCATAAGGGATTTGATTTAGGTCATACCTGAATGGTCTAGTGGTTATCCCTACTTTCTTCAGTTTAAGTCTGAATTTGGCAGTAAGGAGTTCATGATCTGAGCCACCGTCAGCTCCAAGTCTTGTTTTTGCTGACTGTATAGAGCTTCTCCATCTTCGGCTGAAAAGAATATAATCAATCTGATTTTGGTGTCAACCATCTGGTGATGTCCATGTTTAGAGTCTTATCTTGTGTTGTTGGAAGAGGGTGTTTGCTATGACCAGTGTGTTCTCTTGGCAAAACTCTATTAGCCTTTGCCCTGCTTCATTCAGTACTCCAAGGCCAAATATGCCTGTTAAGCAGGTGTCTCTTGACTTTCTACTTTTGCATTCCAGTCTCCTATAATGAAGAGGACATCTTTTTTGGGTGTTAGTTCTAAGAGGTCTTGTAGGTCTTCATAGAACCGTTCATCTTCTTCAGCGTTACTGGTTGGGGGCATACACTTGGATTACCGTGAAATTGAATGGTTTGCCCTGGAGATGAACAGGGATCATTCTGTCATTTTTGAGATTGCATCCAAATACTGCATTTCAGACTCTTTTGTTGACCATGATGGGTACTCCATTTCTTCTAAGGGATTCCCACCCACAGTAGTAGATAATGATTATCTGAGTTAAATTCACCCATTCCAGTCCATTTTCCTTCACTGATTCCCAGAATGTTGACGTTTAGTCTTGCCATCTCCTGTTTGACCACACCCAATTCATGGACCCAACATTCCAGGTTCCTATGCAATACTGCTCTTTACAGCATTGGACCTTGCTTCTATCACCAGTCACATCCATAACAGGATATTGTTTTTGCTTTGGCTCCATCCCTTCATTTTTCCTGGAGTTATTTCTCCACTGATGTCCAGTAGCATATTGGGCACCTACCAACCTGGGGAGTTCCTCTTTCAGTATCCTATCATTTTGCCTTTTTATACTGTTCATGAGGTTCTCAAGACAAGAATACTGAAGTGAAGCAGAATACTGAAAGAAGGAGAAGTACGGCAGCTGCGACAGACCATGTGGAAGCGCAGCTGAGAGAAGCTACCCCACGCCTGAGGTCAGAGGTGGCGACCGAGAGGAGCAACTCCACGTCCAAGAAGCAGCGGCTGCATGGGTGCAGGAGGGTTGAGAGGAGCTAGTCCGCATTCAAGGTCAGGAGGGGCGGCCGTGAGGAGATACCCCTCGTCCAAGGTCAGGAGCAGAGGCTGCGCTTTGCTGGAGGCAAACACAAATTTTAGTTTGGCTGGGTTGAAAACAATATTGGATTACTATAAGTGGTATCTATCCATTTCCTTACAGGGCACAGCCCCAGGTTCCTTTGAATTAAGGGAAGGGAAAGTCTCCTTGAGGAGTAACTGTGTAACAAACCCACGGCATTCTCCAAGTCTTCCAGAAGTCATTTACCAGGGTGACTGTGCATGGGAGAGAATGGAACTCAGCTTTTCTGGGGTTTATTGAGTACCGGCTCTGAAGTTAAAATGATTCCCAGAAAGTTAAAATAATACTGTTGTTCACTAGTCATTGTGAGACCTTACAGAGCTCAGATCATACAGAGTCCTGGAGAGTGTCTGTCTCAAGGTGTGTCCAATAAGAACACAAACCCATGTTGTTCAGTCCCTAAGTCGTGTCTGACTCTTTGTCACCCCATGGGCTGCCGCACACCAGGCTTCTCCCTCCTGCACTATTTCTTGGAGTTTACTCAAACTTGTGTCCATTGAGTAGGTGATGCCATCCAGCCATCTCATCCTCTGTCACCCCCTTCTCCCACCTTCAATCTTTCCCAGCATCAGGGTCTTTTTTTTACCCCCGGTTGTAAAATGTGTAGTGTGTTTGTGTTTATGTTAAGTCACTTCAGTTGTGTCCGACTCTTTGTGACCTTATGGACTGTAGCCCACCAGGCTCCTCTGTCCATGGGATTCTCCTGGCAAGAATACTGGAGTAGGTTTCCATTTCCTCCCCCAGGATATCTTCCCAACCCAGGGATTGAACCCATGTCTCTTATTATTCCTGCATTGACAGGTGGGTTCTTTACCACTGGACAGTTACTGTAGCTCAGACGGTAAAGCGTCTGCCTGCAAGGCGGGAGACCTGGGTTTGATCCCTGGGTTGGGAAGATACCTTGGAGAAGGAAATGGTAACCCACTCCAGTATTCTTACCTGGAAAATCCCATGGACTGAGGATCCTGGTAGGCTACAGTCCATGGGGTCGCAAGGAGTCAGACAGGACTGAGTGACCTCACTTTCACTTTCTTTACCACTAGCGCCACCTGGGAAGCCCCTGAAAGAAAATAGGGTTGCTCAATCATGTCCGGACTCTTTGTGACCCTGTGGACTGTAGCCCACCAGGCTCCTCCATCCATGGAATTCTCCAGGCAAGAACACTGGGGTAGGTAGCCAGCCCCTAGAGCATGCTTATATGGAAGTCTTATTTCTAACGCTTAGTAATATGCTTAGTAATTGGAAATAAAACTTTCGTATTGGTTTCCTGAGTCGTGGATGGAGGAGAAGAAGGCACCAGCCCAGTTCATAGGTTTTCTGTGTGGTATGTCGGTACCAGCAAGAACAGACTGGCTGCTGCACTGCTGTGGACTCAGGATGAAAACGTTGGTTAACAGGAGTCCTCCATGTGAGCGGAGGTCTTCCCAGACCATCTGGTCCTATGTGTGGTGTGGAAAGTCAGACCTACAGTGACTCAGGGGCCATACCTAAAGGGCTGGCCGACTGGTTGGGGACTTGGAAAAAACAAAGTCGAAAATCCGGTTGTAAGTGTGACCGAAAGTGAGGCACATGCGTGGATCTCTCAGGGTGGGTACGTGTGTGAGACACTCATCTTTCCACCTATGGCCGTCAGAGGACACTCAGGGCAGAGATGACGACGCCCTTTCCTGTGGGTGCAGTTTCCCCCAACCCAGCTGCTTCTGTTCCAGGGAGCCCAGGGGCAGAGCGTCCAGAGTAGCAGGGACAGAAGCTCTGCAGGGTTTCACACTCGTGGCCTTTCCTACAGGGGGCCACTGCCGCTCCTAACTGTGCGAACCACCGACAGCGCAGACCAGCTCCCGACACGGCTCCCGTTTCCAGCGAGGACCAGCCAGTGACATGGCGCTGTGCTGGCTGTGTCGGACCGGACCGTATCCAGAGAGGGAGGCGGAGCTCAGTCCCCACAGGGCTGCGGTGCCCATTCCAGAAACGCTCACCTACCGGCGCGTGTGTCTGCGGAGCGTCCTCTTCTGTCCCGGGTCCCCGGCGTGGCGCCCCCTCCGGGCAAGCCGCACGTGTTACAGCAGCGGAAGTGCGGGGCGTCCTCTTCAGTCCCGGTCCCCGGCGTGGTGCCCCCTCCGGGCAGGCGGCACGTGTTACAGCAGCGGAAGTGCGGGGCGTCCTCTTCAGTCCCGGTCCCCGGCGTGGCGCCCCCTCCGGGCAGGCGGCACGTGTTACAGCAGCGGAAGTCGGGGCGTCCTCTTCAGTCCCGGTCCCCGGCATGGCGCCCCTTCTGGGCACGGGGCACGTGTTACAGCAGCGGAAGTGCGGGGCGTCCTCTTCAGTCCCGGTCCCAGCATGGCACCCCCTCCGGGCAGGCGGCACGTGTTACAGCAGCGGAAGTGCGGGGCGTCCTCTTCAGTCCCGGTCCCCGGCATGGCGCCCCTTCCGGGCACGGGGCACGTGTTACAGCAGCGGAAGTGCGGGGCGTCCTCTTCAGTCCCGGTCCCCGGCATGGCGCCCCTTCCGGGCACGGGGCACGTGTTACAGCAGCGGAAGTGCGGGGCGTCCTCTTCAGTCCCGGTCCCCGGCGTGGCGCCCCCTCCGGGCAGGCGGCACGTGTTACAGCAGCGGAAGTGCGGGGCGTCCTCTTCAGTCCCGGTCCCCGGCATGGCGCCCCCTCCGGGCAGGCGGCACGTGTTACAGCAGCGGAAGTGCGGGGCGTCCTCTTCAGTCCCGGTCCCCGGCATGGCGCCCCCTCCGGGCAGGCGGCACGTGTTACAGCAGCGGAAGTGCGGGGCGTCCTCTTCAGTCCCGGTCCGGGCGTGGCGCCCCCTCCGGGCAGGCGGCACGTGTTACAGCAGCGGAAGTGCGGGGCGTCCTCTTCAGTCCCGGTCCGGCATGGCGCCCCCTCCGGGCAGGCGGCACGTGTTACAGCAGCGGAAGTGCGGGGCGTCCTCTTCAGTCCCGGTCCCCGGCGTGGCGCCCCTTCTGGGCACGGGGCACGTGTTACAGCAGCGGAAGTGCGGGGCGTCCTCTTCAGTCCCGGTCCCCGGCATGGCGCCCCTTCCGGGCACGGGGCACGTGTTACAGCAGCGGAAGTGCGGGGCGTCCTCTTCAGTCCCGGTCCGGCATGGCGCCCCTTCCGGGCACGGGGCACGTGTTACAGCAGCGGAAGTGCGGGGCGTCCTCTTCAGTCCCGGTCCCCGGCGTGGCGCCCCCTCCGGGCAAGCCGCACGTGTTACAGCAGCGGAAGTGCGGGGCGTCCTCTTCAGTCCCGGTCCGGCATGGCGCCCCTTCCGGGCACGGGGCACGTGTTACAGCAGCGGAAGTGCGGGGCGTCCTCTTCAGTCCCGGTCCCCGGCGTGGCGCCCCCTCCGGGCAAGCCGCACGTGTTACAGCAGCGGAAGTGCGGGGCGTCCTCTTCAGTCCCGGTCCCCGGCGTGGCGCCCCCTCCGGGCAGGCGGCACGTGTTACAGCAGCGGAAGTGCGGGGCGTCCTCTTCAGTCCCGGTCCCCGGCATGGCGCCCCTTCTGGGCACGGGGCACGTGTTACAGCAGCGGAAGTGCGGGGCGTCCTCTTCAGTCCCGGTCCCCGGCGTGGCGCCCCCTCCGGGCAGGCGGCACGTGTTACAGCAGCGGAAGTGCGGGGCGTCCTCTTCAGTCCCGGTCCCCGGCGTGCCGCCCCCTCCGGGCAGGCGGCACGTGTTACAGCAGCGGAAGTGCGGGGCATCCTCTTCAGTCCCGGTCCCCGGCATGGCGCCCCTTCTGGGCACGGGGCACGTGTTACAGCAGCGGAAGTGCGGGGCGTCCTCTTCAGTCCCGGTCCCCGGCGTGGCGCCCCCTCCGGGCAGGCGGCACGTGTTACAGCAGCGGAAGTGCGGGGCGTCCTCTTCAGTCCCGGTCCCCGGCGTGGCGCCCCCTCCGGGCAAGCCGCACGTGTTACAGCAGCGGAAGTGCGGGGCGTCCTCTTCAGTCCCGGTCCCCGGCGTGGCGCCCCCTCCGGGCACGGGGCACGTGTTACAGCAGCGGAAGTGCGGGGCATCCTCTTCAGTCCCGGTCCCCGGCGTGGCGCCCCCTCCGGGCAAGCCGCACGTGTTACAGCAGCGGAAGTGCGGGGCATCCTCTTCAGTCCCGGTCCCCGGCATGGCGCCCCTTCCGGGCACGGGGCACGTGTTACAGCAGCGGAAGTGCGGGGCGTCCTCTTCAGTCCCGGTCCCCGGCGTGGCGCCCCCTCCGGGCAGGCGGCACGTGTTACAGCAGCGGAAGTGCGGGGCGTCCTCTTCAGTCCCGGTCCGGCATGGCGCCCCTTCCGGGCATGGGGCACGTGTTACAGCAGCGGAAGTGCGGGGCGTCCTCTTCAGTCCCGGTCCCCGGCGTGGCGCCCCCTCCGGGCAAGCCGCACGTGTTACAGCAGCGGAAGTGCGGGGCGTCCTCTTCAGTCCCGGTCCGGGCGTGGCGCCCCCTCCGGGCAGGCGGCACGTGTTACAGCAGCGGAAGTGCGGGGCGTACTCTTCAGTCCCGGTCCGGCATGGCGCCCCTTCCGGGCACGGGGCACGTGTTACAGCAGCGGAAGTGCGGGGCGTCCTCTTCAGTCCCGGTCCGGGCGTGGCGCCCCCTCCGGGCAGGCGGCACGTGTTACAGCAGCGGAAGTGCGGGGCGTCCTCTTCAGTCCCGGTCCCCGGCGTGGCGCCCCCTCCGGGCAAGCCGCACGTGTTACAGCAGCGGAAGTGCGGGGCGTCCTCTTCAGTCCCGGTCCCCGGCGTGGCACCCCCTCCGGGCAGGTGGCACGTGTTACAGCAGCGGAAGTGCGGGGCGTCCTCTTCAGTCCCGGTCCCCGGCGTGGCGCCCCCTCCGGGCAGGCGGCACGTGTTACAGCAGCGGAAGTGCGGGGCGTCCTCTTCAGTCCCGGTCCCCGGCGTGGCGCCCCCTCCGGGCAAGCCGCACGTGTTACAGCAGCGGAAGTGCGGGGCGTCCTCTTCAGTCCCGGTCCCCGGCGTGGCGCCCCCTCCGGGCAGGCGGCACGTGTTACAGCAGCGGAAGTGCGGGGCGTCCTCTTCAGTCCCGGTCCCCGGCGTGGCGCCCCCTCCGGGCAGGCGGCACGTGTTACAGCAGCGGAAGTGCGGGGCGTCCTCTTCAGTCCCGGTCCCCGGCATGGCGCCCCTTCTGGGCACGGGGCACGTGTTACAGCAGCGGAAGTGCGGGGCGTCCTCTTCAGTCCCGGTCCCCGGCGTGGCGCCCCCTCCGGGCAGGCGGCACGTGTTACAGCAGCGGAAGTGCGGGGCGTCCTCTTCAGTCCCGGTCCCCGGCGTGGCGCCCCCTCCGGGCACGGCGCACGTGTTACAGCAGCGGAAGTGCGGGGCGTCCTCTTCAGTCCCGGTCCCCGGCGTGGCGCCCCCTCCGGGCAGGCGGCACGTGTTACAGCAGCGGAAGTGCGGGGCGTCCTCTTCAGTCCCGGTCCCCGGCGTGGCGCCCCCTCCGGGCACGGGGCACGTGTTACAGCAGCGGAAGTGCGGGGCGTCCTCTTCAGTCCCGGTCCCCGGCATGGCGCCCCTTCCGGGCACGGGGCACGTGTTACAGCAGCGGAAGTGCGGGGCGTCCTCTTCAGTCCCGGTCCCCGGCATGGCGCCCCTTCCGGGCACGGGGCACGTGTTACAGCAGCGGAAGTGCGGGGCGTCCTCTTCAGTCCCGGTCCGGCATGGCGCCCCTTCCGGGCAGGCGGCACGTGTTACAGCAGCGGAAGTGCGGGGCGTCCTCTTCAGTCCCGGTCCCCGGCATGGCGCCCCTTCCGGGCACGGGGCACGTGTTACAGCAGCGGAAGTGCGGGGCGTCCTCTTCAGTCCCGGTCCCCGGCGTGGCGCCCCTTCTGGGCACGGGGCACGTGTTACAGCAGCGGAAGTGCGGGGCGTCCTCTTCAGTCCCGGTCCCCGGCATGGCGCCCCTTCCGGGCACGGGGCACGTGTTACAGCAGCGGAAGTGCGGGGCGTCCTCTTCAGTCCCGGTCCCCGGCGTGGCGCCCCCTCCGGGCACGGGGCACGTGTTACAGCAGCGGAAGTGCGGGGCGTCCTCTTCAGTCCCGGTCCCCGGCGTGGCGCCCCCTCCGGGCAGGCGGCACGTGTTACAGCAGCGGAAGTGCGGGGCGTCCTCTTCAGTCCCGGTCCCCGGCGTGGCGCCCCCTCCGGGCAAGCCGCACGTGTTACAGCAGCGGAAGTGCGGGGCGTCCTCTTCAGTCCCGGTCCCCGGCATGGCGCCCCCTCCGGGCACGGGGCACGTGTTACAGCAGCGGAAGTGCGGGGCGTCCTCTTCAGTCCCGGTCCCCGGCGTGGCGCCCCCTCCGGGCAGGCGGCACGTGTTACAGCAGCGGAAGTGCGGGGCGTCCTCTTCAGTCCCGGTCCCCGGCATGGCGCCCCTTCCGGGCACGGGGCACGTGTTACAGCAGCGGAAGTGTGGGGCGTCCTCTTCAGTCCCGGTCCGGCATGGCGCCCCTTCCGGGCACGGGGCATGTGTTACAGCAGCGGAAGTGCGGGGCGTCCTCTTCAGTCCCGGTCCCCGGCGTGGCGCCCCCTCCGGGCAGGCGGCACGTGTTACAGCAGCGGAAGTGCGGGGCGTCCTCTTCAGTCCCGGTCCCCGGCATGGCTCCCCTCCGGGCACGGGGCACGTGTTACAGCAGCGGAAGTGCGGGGCATCCTCTTCAGTCCCGGTCCCCGGCATGGCGCCCCTTCCGGGCACGGGGCACGTGTTACAGCAGCGGAAGTGCGGGGCGTCCTCTTCAGTCCCGGTCCCCGGCGTGGCGCCCCCTCCGGGCAGGCGGCACGTGTTACAGCAGCGGAAGTGTGGCCTTGGCGTGTGTTTCGTCGCTGGGAAGTGTTGGCTCAGCAGCCCGCTGGGTCAGACTTCTGACAGCTGGGCTCTGTTTCCGGCTTAGAAGACACCTTGGGAGACTGAGGTATTGCGTGGCAGGATGTGGGCTATCCTGAACAAACATTTCTCTGAGCTAGTCTCTCATATATATTCATTTCTCTGCTAGCCAGAGTCCGTGCCTTCTGGCACAAGAATATGAGTGATCTCTCTCACTATTCCACTAAACAGCTCACTTGGGAAGCGTTTGCTTCTCATATCTACAGTTTTGGCTTTGGTGGTCTGGGAGGACTTAGCGATAAAAGGAGGAATTACTTTATCAGAGAGCAGTCATTATTCTGCTTGGTACTCTGGTCATTTTGGGCTCCTTGTGGCAGAGAAGGGGGTCACTGTTTTGTATGGGGTGATTACCCCAGTTACCAGGAAGAAATATGATTTATGCTGGTCAATGGGAGCCAAGAGTAGCAGGGGACCAGAGGATTTAATAGAGAATTTCTTACTTGTGTACTGAATAGGCTGTACTCAGTAGTTCTGGTCTATGGAAAACTACAGAAATGCAATTAAGATAAGACTGCTGCTGCTGCTGCTAAGTCACTTCAGCCATGTCCAACTCTGTGTGACCCCATAGACGGCAGCTCATCAGGCTCCCCCGTCCCTGGGATTCTCTGGGCAAGAACACTGGAGTGGGTTGCCATTTCCTTCTGCAATGCATGAAAGTGGACCGTGAAAGTGAAGTTGCTCAGTCCAGCTCTTAGCAACCCCATGGACTGCAGCCCACCAAGCTCCTCCATCCATAGGATTTCCAAGCAAGAGTGCTGGAGTGGGGTGCCATTGCCTTCTCCGTAAGACTATTGAAGTCTTAAATTTTGTAGAAAGTCTGGACCACACCACTTGGTGAAGTATTTGTCTAGCTGAGGTCTTGGTGGAGATGTTAGGAACACGGGACAGGGTGATAGACGACTGTGGTGACTAGCTGCAGCAGTTATGTTTTATTCTATCATTTTCCTTCAGTATTTTTCTATTCTTTCTCATGATGGACACAGATGGTGATGTGAGAGCTGATTACATCGACTGTTGTAATACATCAACTAGTGAGATGTTGTGTAACTTCTATAGTGGGGACACGTTACTCTTAAGAAAACTTTTTAAAAATTTAAACTTCACTAAGGAATAATCGACAAGTATTTATATGTATATTTAAATTCTCCATTGTGGTGATCCAAAATGCATATACATCGATTGATTACCAAAATCAAGGTAATTAACACACCTATCACTTCACATAATTAATTCCTTTATTACATGTGGTGAGAATGTTTAATACCTACTCTTAGCAATTTTCAAGTATATAAATATTATTAAGTATAGTCACCGTGTGTATTAGGACTCCAGAACTTATTCTTTATGTTGTTTTCATATCTTGAATGTTGTGAATAATGCTTCAGTGAACATGGGTGTGCAGATATCCCTGTGAGATAACTGATTTCAATTCCTTCAGCTATAAAAGCAGAAGTGGAATTGCTGGATCATGTGGTAGCTCTGTTCTTCACTTTTGCAGGACACCCTACTTTTCCACAGCTAACATACTTTATATCTTGATAAATAAGATAGTTGTTGTTGTTGTTCAGTGGCCCAGTCGTGTCTAATTCTTTGTGACCCCATGGACTGCAGCATGCCAGGCCTCCCTGTCTATCTCCATCTCCAGAGTTTGCCCAAGTTCAAATTCATCGCATTGGTGATGTTATCCAGCCATCTCATCCTCTGATGCCCTCTTCTCCTTCCCTCAGTCTTTCCTAGCTTCAGGGATGTTTCCAATGAGTCATCTGTTTGCATCAGATGACCAAAATATTGGAGCTTCAGCATCAGCCCTCCAGTGAATATTCAGGGTTGATCTCCCTTTAGATTGACTGGTTTGATCTCCTTGCTGGCCAAGGGACTCTCAGGAGTCTTCTCCAGCACCACAGTTCGAAGGCATCAGTTCTTTGGTGTTCTGCCTTCTTTGTGGTCCAGCTCTGACAACTGTAGTTGATCACTGGGAAGACTGTAGCCTTGACTATAAAAACCTTTGTTGGCAGAGTAATGTCTCTGCTTTTCAACACACTGTTTAGATTTGTCATCGCTTTCTTGCCAAGAAGCAATTGCCTTCTGATTTCATGGCTGCAGTTACCGTCTGCAGTGAATTTGGAGCCCAAGAAGAGGAAGTCTGTTACTGCTTCCTTCTTTTCCCCATCTATTTGCCATGGGGTTGGATGCCATGATCTTAGACTTTTTAATATTTAGTCTTAAGCCTGCTCTTTCACTCTCCTCCTTCACCCTCATTGAGAGGCTCTTTAGTTGCTCTTGGCTTTCTACCATTAAAGTGTTATCACCTGTGTATCTGAGGTTGTTGATGTGTCTCCAGCCTGTCTTGATTCTTGCTTGTAACTCATCCAGCCTGGCATTTCTCATAATGTGCTCGGCATATAGATTAAACAAACAGGCTGACAGTAGACAGCCCTGCCATACTCCTTTCTTGATCTTGAACAATCAGTTTTTCCATATGGGGTTCTAACTGTTGCTTCTTGACCTGCATACAGGTTTCTCAGGAGACAGGCAAGATGGTCTGGTATTCCCATCTCTCTATTAGCTTTACACAGTTTGCCATGATCCACACAGTCAAAGGCTTCAGTGTAGTTGATGAAACAGAGATAGATGTTTTTCTGAAATTCCCTTGCTTTCTCTATAATCCAGAGAATGTTGGCAATTTGATCTCTAGTTCCTCTTCCTTTTCTAAACCCAGCTTGGATATCTGGAAGTTCTTGGTTTGAACAATGCTGAAGACTACCATGCAAGATTTTAAGCATGGCCCTACTAGCATGGCAGATGAGTGCAACTGTCTGACGGTTAGCACTAACTTTGGTACTGCCCTTCTTGGGAATTGGGATGAGGATTGACCTTTCTAGTCCTGTGGCCACTGCTGGGTGTTCAAATTTGCTAACATAATGAATACAAAACCTTGACGGCATCCTCGTCTAGGGATCTGAATAGTTCTGCTGGAATTTTATCGCATCCACTAGCTTTATTAACAGCAATGCTTCTTAAGGCCCACTTGACTTTGCACTGCAGAATGTCTGGCTCTGGGTGACTGACCACGCCATCGTAGTAATCGCGTTCATTAAAATCTTTTTTAACCAGTTCTTCCTGTGTATTCTTTCCACCTCTTCTTGATCTCCTCAGCATCTGCTAGGTCGCTACTATTTTTAAAGCCATCCCACTTTTCCATAACTGACACAGTGTACATCTGGATAAGGGATGAGGTGGTACTGGAGTTTAAAGCCTGGTTGGCCACTCTAGATACCTTCCGATTGCATTCCAGATCTTCTTCCTCATTCTCTATGCCCACCTCTGCCTCAGAAGGCCATGCATTCCAGTCAGGTTCGGTCAGTGGGAGCCCCTGTAGGATTGGCTCAGGCTGTTTGTGTCCCTTGACTGGGAGAGGCCTCCTTTAATAAGCTCTGTTCTCGTGGGTTTGGTAAGCCCTCTTTCTTCTTGTTACCGCACTATCCTTTGTGGTTCTTCCACACCGACCAACAGCTTTCTGAACAGCCTTTGGACCTTCCTCGGCAATCCCACTGTGGATGTGCTGCTTGTTTCCTGAGTCCCTGGCCAATACCATTGCTTAGCACCACAACACTGTAACAAATGAAATGAACCAAAGTCTCAGTGTACACTGAACACCATTCATCTATATATTGACATTACAGTGATAACTAACCTTCTGAATCATTAAAGGATTAAATCTCATATGGTGAAATTTTAAGATGTGAACTTTGAAATATAAATATATATTTTGGTCACGCCACACAGCATGTGGAGTCTTAGTTCCTGTCCAGGGTTCAGTTCCTCTGCATTGGCTGCAAGGAGGCTTAACCACGGCACTGCCAGGGAAGTCCCAAGATGTGAAACATTTTTTCGTACACAATATTGATATATTATTTTGGTACTAGCTTCCCTTGTGGCTCAGCTGGTAAAGAATCCTCCTGCAATGCGGGAGACCTGGGTGCGATCCCTGGGTTGGGAAGATCTCCTGGAGAGGGGAAAGGCTCCCCACTCCAGTATTCTGGCCTGGAGAATCCCATGAACTGTATAGTCCATGGGGTCACAGAGTCGGACACGAATGAGCAACTTTCATTTCATCTTCATTTTTCAACCCTTTAGAAATATTTTGTAACAGTTTAAGGGCTGAAAAAGCCAGAAATATTAAAAGACATGGCCAAAATGTTGAAGAAGTACTGGCAATGTGATTAGAATCTTGCGCTTTTTTCAGAATATCCTCTATTCTTTGGCTTGTAATATCATATCAGAAGCTTGGTGTATTCATTTTTCCTCATTAGCAAGTCTTTTCCATAAATCATTTAGCTCAATATATCTTATCTTTAAGTATAGAGCATAATATATTTATTCAGTCAATGGGGATGATTTCATAGAAGCTTTGACAGATTTTGTGCATTTTATATTGCAAGTTTGTATTTATTTGTTTGTCTTTCAAACTATATACTGAACTTTTGATGTCTGGATTTTTTAGTGAATACAAATAGCTTTATTGGGATATAATTTATACACTATAATGGTCACATGTTTAGGGTGCACAATTCAATGGGTTTTAGTTTATATATAGAGGTGTATGTCTGTCAACCTTAATTTTAGAACACGTTCATTCTGCTCCAGGGAAACCTTATACTACTTTGCTTAATGGTCACTCACTATTTTCACTCCCTGAAAGTGAAAGTGAAGTTGCTCAGTCGTGTCAGGCTCTTTGCAGCCCCATGGACTATAGCCTACCAGGCTCCTCAGTCCATGGGATTTTTCCAGGCAAGAGTATTGGAGTGGGTTGCCATTTCCTTCTCCAGGGGATCTTGCCAACCCAGGGACTGAGCCAGGTCTCCCACCTTGTAGGTAGACGCTTTACTGTCTGAGCCGCCAGGGAAGTCCCTATGATACCCTTTTGTTCCCCCAAATTCTAGGCAACCACTAAACACCAAACTGCTATCCTTTTTTTTTTTTTTTGATCTGTTGAGGTCTGGATTTTGATCTTTATTTCTATATGCTTAGTGTTCAGTACAGTGTATATTACTTAGTGTCCATTCAGTGTAACAGGTTTGTTTAATAAAATGGTCATTGCTAGCTGGGTGAGGTTAGAGAAGCCGTGTTTGAATAGTCTGCTTTCTCTGAATATCTTTGATTGGTCTACTATGAATTTGTTTCTCTGGACATGCCAAATATGAAGCCAGGAAACTGTGCTTTTATAAAGTGTATTTTTTTTATCTTCCAAATTGGGATCACCCAGCTGCAGTCAGCCATGTTTTAAAACCAAAAGCATACTCTTTTACTTAAGTTCCTCCCTGCTCGCCAGAAGCCTTCTGTGACTTCACCATCATCTGTAATTATAGACTCAGGAAGCATGTCTTTGGAATTCTGAACTTGCTCTTCAGCTGGTCTGCTGGGACATCCTCAGGTATTGACGTATGATGAGATTTATTGACGGAATCCCCTCTGTCTCCGCAGCAGGTCAGGATTATGCAGCCAGGGTTCACATGAGGACCCCAGGGAATAAGGGCAACAAACCCAAGAGCGCACCTTGAGGATGCCTGCTCCGGACACTGACCCAAGCCAAGGTCATCTGTGGCCTGTTCCCGCGGCCTGGCGGTGATGCCCGAGTCCAAGGAGCCTCAGAACTATCATCGTTAGAATAGCAGTGTGATCACTGACACGGCTCAGACCACTTCATATTGACCTTGTAGTCAGAGCTTCCTTCTGTTGTCAAATGAAAGGGAATCAAATTAACCTTCCAGACCCTGTGAACTGGGCTACCAGACGCAGTCCCTCTTGGTGACATCGTGTACGGAGTCCACACGGGTCTGTGGACTTGGAGGGAAGGGAGTATCGTCACACTAAAATCGTAACAGTCTAAGGCTGGAGGAGCACCCAGGTTCTGCAGTTTGTTCCCCAGCAGTCTTGGCGCCGCCTGTCACAGTGAATAGGCTCACTGTGTCTCCTCAGGGCAGCTCCCTAATGTTCTGTTCCTACAGAAAGTGAAAGTGAAGTCGCTCAGTCGTGTCTGACTCTTTGCGACCCCGTGGACTGTAGCCTACCAAGCTCCTCCGTCCATGGGATTCTCCAGGCAAGAGGACTGGAGTGGGTTGCCATTTCCTTCTCCAGGGGATCTTCCCGGCCCAGGGATGGAACCCGGGTTTCCTGCACTGGAGGCAGACGCTTTAACCTCTGAGCCACCAGGGAAGCCCCTTTGTTCCTACGGAGTCCAGGATAGATAAAGTTCTCATTCTCAGTTTTCACTTTCAGCTGTTACATTGCATCTTAAATGAAGGGGAAAGTGACAATTGCTAAGAAGTGGCACAGTCCTTTGACTTGCTTATTTTTTTCACCTTGTGCCATTTGGGAGTTAGGTGGTGGTAGAGATTCCATAGAGACAGGGAAAAACAAGCATTTTTAGTCCTGTTCCATTTTAAATACCATTAGATGGGTGGATATTAATACCCGGAGAAAACTTAATGAATCTGGGTATTTGCAAAAGGGGAAAAAAAGGAATATGAAAAGTCAACAAGAGGGAGAAGTTGTTTCTACTTTTAGTATTTCATCACAAAAGTTGTCAACTTGTGCTTTGTATCAGTTAGGCTTTTGGAAGCCCTTCTCATGGAATTTTGAGGGTATGAAAGGAATGCTGCTACTCTTGCATAGAACTGAGAAGTACAATTCAACAATCAGCCCGATTGCTGCCTTATTTCCTCCTACTGCTGTTTGCTTGATTTGTCCTGGTAGTCTCTGGTAGCCAAAAGTATTGGGAGACTTAGAAATGGGGGCACTTTTGTGTTGGAAAAGAGGAGAAAGATGCAGGGTGGTGAGGGCCGCTTCCATGGTGGCGTGTCGGGAAACTTGACTCTCTCCCCCTCTCCGGAGGCTTCTTCCTTTTGTGCTGTCTCCTCACGTTCACAGCCTTGCACAGTAGACATTTGTGAACGAGAGCCTGTCCACGCCTTCTCTAGGGGCTCAGGGTGTCCTTGGAGGACCGATAGAAAGAGCTGGCAGATTCTAGGGCTGGGTGCGGTCAGCACACGATTCGGTGCGTGTCACAGCCAGCGCGGCTAGAATTTCCTCTCAGGAAGTGTCCTGCCCCAGAGAGGGGATGCTGAGCGGCGGGCGGCTTCCTCGCACACCTGCAGAAGCTGTCAGACAGGCCTGGCGCGCGGGACGGCTCGTCCTCTGCGGTTTGCAGTGAACGGCTGTGATGTCAGCGCCCAGCAGACGAGGCGCTCCCTGCGAATGAGGCGAGGCACAGGTCGCTGAGCTCAGCGAGGAAAGCCTGCGGTCGTGAGGCCCACGCGTCCCAGACACGGTTCCTTCTTGGCTGTGAATCGGCCACTCTGTGAAACCGCTGACTCTTCCAGGTCCCTGGAGTAAGGCGGCCGTGCTAGTAGAGCCGAACAGAACGCCTGTCTCCAGGGAGTGGGTATTTGGAAGGGGGAGTTTGGTTATGCTTTTATAAAACAGAACGTCAGGGCTTCTCTACTGTTCTCTGCCTGTTCTTTATACTTCATTTTTCACACCTTCTTTCATCGATTGAATATTTGCTGAGAACCTATGTCATCAAGACACCGTGCTACTCACAAGGTATACAGAGACAAGTGTGATCCACACAGATGGAGACAAATACAGAGACAAGTGTGACCCACATAGACGGGGACAAATACAGAGACAAGTGTGACCCATACAGACCGGGCTCACCACCTGCCCTCCCCGAACTCTCAAGGACACACCTGTTCCGTCTGCCTCAAGGGTGCTTAATCTCTGCTGTGTGACTGGATGATTCCTGAAGCAGCCTTCAAAATCTTGCGTGTGTGCATGTAATATGCAGAGAAAACCCACAGCTTTCATCGCATTTTCAGATAGGTCCAGGGAATAAGCCTCGTATAATTAAAAGTATCACTCCTGTTAATTTGAGTAAATATGGGGATGTGTTGGATTAAATTGGCAAATTTTAGACATCAGATTATACCCACAAGCCAAACGTGGACAAACTTTAGGACCAAAAGGACACACCAAATGGTTGTGCAAGAGTTTCTATTCAGCAGAGCAGAGAGAAGCTTGTTTACACATTTCATCAGGCATCTGGGGCTCTGTATAAGAAGTGATTGCTCAACACATTGCACATATAAATACTGCATAACAAAAGGATTTGATTCACCACCAGACGCTGGTCTACTTTTTTATAAGTCTAGCTATTTTTGTTCATTGTATAACTTTGACTTTTTAGAAACTAGGATGTCCTCTGAAATATGGGAGATTGTTTTGCTATATTTTATCATTTTAGGGAGGTTTATTGTTGTGACTTGTTTTAACTACTTAAAATGTCATGCATAAATAGTCAATGTAATCATTTGGAAGAACGACTAGCAAATTACTAATTGGGTAATTTGCTTTGCAAAGAATGATCATTGTTGACTTAATAGTAAAAAAAAACACAACTTACAGTATTCTATAAGTTTTATTTTGCACTTTTGGGACATTCTCTTAAGTTTCAAAACAACCCTATTAGATAAGCACTACTATCTCTGTATTAAAGACATGAAAATTGATCTTTAATTGCAAGCTACCTTTTTTGAAATTATTAGCTATACTTGACTATCATGTAAGCAAAGCAGATGTGTAAGAAGTCCTCTTATTAGTAAAATCTAAATAAAACATTTGCTGAATATTTTGTATAATATAAGTAAATATAGATGACTTTAGAGCATGCAAAAATCATGACTTCCTAAATAGCTGTGTGAACACCATCTCTGATTCATAAATATGTAGTCAGTGTTCCTTTCTGAGGACATTTACCTTTTCATGCCTTTGTTCCATTAGATCAGAACATTGCTAGATTCACCAGTTACCTAGAACAGTGTCAGAGAGTAGATGGAAATGCTAGTAGTATTTTATAGAAAATAAGCTGTTATCAACTGGCACCCATTTGCCAGGCCTACACTAGGTGCTTTGCACATGTGAATATGAACTTGTAAAAACAAGCCTTTGTGGTAGGAAATATTTCTGATGAGGAAATTGGCATTCAGAAAGTTGTATAACTTTTCTGAATTTGCTCAATCCATGAGATGTCCACTTAGGATTCCAATTTAAGTGTTTTTGCTTTAAAAACTCACCCCATTACCCGTGACGCTCTTCTAGGAGCAAATTTGAAGGAAATACTGAAAAGTGCCGTTAACTGCTGTGACTCTCAAATTAGTTATCTGCCCACCGAGTCACATGTTCTCCTGGAGACCAGTAATGGAGAGGCTGCGGTCGCTGAAACTGACAGAAGCTGACAGAGCCTTGCCTGTTGCTGACTTGTTCTCCCCTTTCTTCCCAGAGGGTCGATGTGATGGCTGCGCAGGCTCTATCCAAACGCAGAGAGCTGTGTCGGGTCACTCAGAGCCAACAGCTCCGTGAGTTCTGCCTGGAGGCAGGCAGCACGAAGCTGGCGAGTGTCTGCGCGGCTGCTCTTTGCTTCTCCAGGTCATCAGCCCCCAGTCCTCGAAGCCTCACTGAGTCTTACTACTGCCTTCTAGGAGAATGGCTGTTTGCAGATGTGGTGACCCCGAAGCATCTCTTAAGTGACCTTGAATAATTTTCTGAGGTTTGGTTGAGTCAGTAATTCCACATTTGAATCTCTGAGGATGTCCTTTAGATGATTTAGTAAGTGTGTGTGTGTGTGTGTGTGTGTGTGTGTAGTATTAACAAACATAGACATATGCCGTTTATCAAGAGCTGCTGCTGCCGCTAAGTCACTTCTCCTGTCTGACTCTGCGACCCCATAGACGGCAGCCCACCAGGCTCCCCCGTCCCTGGGATTCTCCAGGCAAGAACACTGGAGTAGGTTGCCATTTCCTTCTC
This sequence comes from Dama dama, assembly GCF_033118175.1. Taxonomy (NCBI): domain Eukaryota; kingdom Metazoa; phylum Chordata; class Mammalia; order Artiodactyla; family Cervidae; genus Dama; species Dama dama. The sequence continues at coordinate 109,115,856 of NC_083689.1, forward strand.
CAAAGCAGGAAAGTGAAAAGTGAAAGTGAAGTCACTCAGTTGTGTCCGACTCTTAGCGCCCCCATGGACCGAAGCCTACCAGGCTCCTCCGTCCATGGGATTTTCCAGGCAAGAGTACTGGAGTGGGGTGCCATTGCCTTCTCCGATATCAAGAGCTAACACTCCCTAAATACTGAATGCCTTGGGGTATGTTATATCTATGAACTCTAATCTTGATGTTAAATCTATGGAGCCACTATCATCCCAGTTTCATAAATGGAGAAGCTGTCTCTCATCCCCTAGACCGACTACAGTATTTTGGTCTATGGTGCTGCCTCAGACACTGGATGCATTGTCTGATGCGAACACAGATACATTCATGTAAACACAGTTACGAATAAGGTCTGGCACGGCCAAAACATCTGAGTTTATGTTTCGGGCTTCCATTAGCATTCATGTAGAATGAGCAGTTGCTGTCGTTCAGTTGCTAAGTCATGTCTGACTGTTTGCGACCCCGTGGACTGCAGCACGCCAGGCATCCCTGGCCCTCACTATCTCCTGGAGTAGTACTATATAATAAAATAACTTCTGTTTCTTCAGTTAATTTTTATTTAACTAGCCTGTCTGAGTCCATGGTAGATTGGCCAAAAAAATGTCATTGTCCAATTACAGTGATTCATTTGACATAGAAAGTAAAAAAAGAGATGAATTCTTTTAATAAAAACATAGGCTCTGTATGACAAGTTGTTTTTGAAAAGGGCAGGAAGAATGAGGGACATTTTTGCCCTGTCATCGCTGTGGTCGCTGCTGAAATGCAATGGTGTCGCCGTGACAGTAACGGTGAGCTAACGTTGTGCTGTAGACGCTGTGACAGATGGATAATTACATTTCACTTCTTTGGGAAGGAAAATATGGATAGCTTTTGGGTGTGAAATCAGGCAAGAGTGAAACTTTGTCCCAAAGATCTGAGCACAGAGAGGAAGTATTTGATATTGAGTGTTGGAAAGAAGATTTTTTAAATTCTCACTTATACCAAGAGTACGGCTGAGGGGAAAATGCTGAGCAAGATAGGAAGAAGAAGGTACAATTTAGTCTGTAAGGAACAAGTGGATTTTGTCATGAAATTTGTTCATGTCATCAGAGAGACCAACTGCCTGGTTACGTGATCACGTACCATATCTTTGCTTTGCTCGTCTGGTTAGCTGTGGCAAGATGTCTGTTTCCAAGGCAAGCCCAGGATTCTCTGGGCTCAGAGGAACAGGGGCTGGAGTAACAAACCCAACGGATGAAGAGATAAGATGGGGGCAGTGTGAGGGTGACTCAGGGATGCTGAGGATAAATCTCTTGAGCCGCCAAAATGGGCCTCATCCACCTCTCTGGCTTCTGTGATCTTTCTGAATCGAGAAGGTCAATACCCAGCCCACGGGCTATACTACCCACTGGTGGTTAGCTAGTGACCCTGTTGGTTAACCCACATTTAGTGGGTAGATGCTGTCTGCAGAAGGGTTAATTTGACTGTTACTTCTTGATGTGAACATTAAAACAACAGCAAACATACCGTGCCCAAGGAGCACCTGATTTTGTTGCAGGTAGCTCTGTTTTTCAAAATAATCAACATTTGATTCCTGCAGCCTAGCGTTGGACACACAAAAGGGAAAAGAGAAAAACATAGACTTGGTTCTTCAGAATAAATCATAATGACTACCACCACATTTAGAATGCCAGGCACAGTACCTGCAACATCTTCTTAATTTTTACATTTCTTATGAGACAGACATTGTCCTGTGATGTCAGCTGGTGGTTAAGTATAAGATTTGGAGTTCACCATGCAGTGTCCATTGGCAAGTGGAAACTGCTCTAAACCTCAGTTTCCTCATCTGTAAAATGGGGGTGAATAGTAGCTGCCTTGTAAACGTTGAAAATGGCTCAGTGCCAGTTATTATTACAAGTTCAGAAAGGTTAAGCAATTTATTCAAGGTCACCAAGTTAGTGTGTGGCAGAGGAGAGATTCACATACAATTTTGCTTGGCCCCAAAACTGTCTCTCTCTCTCTCTTGTTTTTCTTGCTGTATCACAAATTGTTTTTTTCATCTTTAAAAATAAGACAGTTTCTTCAGAAAATCAAACCCAACGTGCAGAGTCATGTTAGAGACAGAGGAATGCTTCCATGATCCAAATTAGATATCAGATGATGTATTTAACCCCAACACCAACCAAAAAAGACAGGAAAGAGGAAGGAAGCCCCTGTCTTTAGGAGTCCAGATTTAACAAAGAAATCCTATCCTTGGGCACAAGGACTCATTAGAAATGGTTTAAAAGAATAATCCAGAGCAGAGTCCTCTTTGTTGTTCAATTGCTCAGTCATGTCCAACTCTTTGCGACCCCATGGACCACAGCACGCCAGGCCTCCCTGTCTATCACCATCTCCCAGAACTTGCTCAAACTCATGTCCACTGAGTCAGTGATGCCATCCAACTATCTCATCCTCTGTTGTCCTCTTCTCCTCCTGCCTTCAATCTTTCCCAGCATCAGGGTCTTTTCTAATTACTAAGCTCTTCCCATCAGGTGGCCAAAGTTCTGGAGTTTCAGCTTCAGCATCTGTCCTACCAATGAATATTCAGGACTGATTTCCTTTAGGATGGACTGGTTGGATCTCCTTGCAGTCCAAGGGACTCTCAAGAGTCTTCTCCAACACCACAGTTTATAAGCATCAATTTTTTTTGGTGGTCAGCTTTCTTTATGGTCCAATTCTCACATTCATACATGACTATTGGAAAAACCACAGCCTTGACTAGGTGGACCTTTATTGGCAAAGTAATGTCTCTGCTTTTTAATATGCTGTCTAAGTTTGTCATAGCTTTTCTTCCAAGGAGCAAGTGTCTTTTAATTTCATGGCTGCAGTCACTATCTGCAGTGATTTTGGAGCCAAAGAAAATAAAAATTCTCTCACTGTTTCCCCATCTATTTGCATTGAAGTGATGGGACCAGATGCCATGATCTTAGTTTTCTGAATGTTGAGCTTTAAGCCAACTTTTCCACTTTCCTCCTTCACTTTCATCAAGAGGATTTTTAGTTCCTCTTCACTTTCTGCCATAAGGATGCTGTCATCTGCATATCTGAGGTTACTGATATTTCTTCTGGCAGTCTTGATTCCAGCTTGTGCTTCTTCCAGCCCAGCATTTCTCATGATGTACTCTGCGTGTAAGTTAAATAAGCATGGTGACAATATACAGCCTTGACATACTCCTTTTCCTATGTGGAACCAGTCTGTTGTTCCATGTCCAGTTCTAACTGTTGCTTCCTGACCTGCATACAGATTTCTCAGGAGGCAGGTCAGGTGGTGTGGTATTCCCATCTCATTAAGAATTTTCCACAGTTTGTTGTGATCCACACAGCCAAAGGCTTTGGCATAGTCAATAAAGCAGAAGTAGATGATTTTCTGGAACTCTCTTGCTTTTTCAGTGATCCAGCGGATGTTGGTAATTTGATCTCTGGTTCCTCTGCCTTTTTTCTTCCAGCTTGAACATCTGGAAGTTCTTGGTTCATGTACTGTTGAAGCCTGGCGTGGAGAATTTTGAGCATTACTTTGCTAGTGTGTGAGATGAGTGCAGTTGTGTGGTAGTCTGAGCATTCTTTGGCATTGCCCTTCTTTGGGATTGGAATGAAAACTGACTCCTTTTTCATTCTTAGAGCCACTGCAATTTTTCCAAATTTGCTGGCAGATTGAGTGCAGCACTTCAACAGCATCATCTTTTAGGATTGAAATAGTTTTGAAATAGCTCAGCTAGAATTTCATCACATCCCCTGGCTCTGTTCATAGTGGCCTAAGTTTGTAAGAAGACTAAGAGTCCTCTTAGCCAGGCATGATCCTTAGGAGTATTAGTCTCAACTGTTACAGCTGCATCTGACAGAAATCGTCTTCTGTCACTACCGTGGGCAAAAAAGGGGGAGTCTGTTGCAAGGTTCTTGGAGTAGATAATATGCTCCTGCATAGAACTGAAAAGGGACAGGGATATTTCTGTGCGTCAGCAACAGCTGGAACCACAATGTCTTTGGGTCATTTCCAATCACAAAATAGTCTATATTTTGGCTTTATTATTATTTTTAAATATAGACTTGCCTGAAAACATGGCTGCTGACACTTTCAAGTATTGCAAGTTCTAGTTTTCATTGCCACAGAGTCTACATAATTTTCTCAGTTACCATTTCAAATCCCAAGGGAGAGGCGCAGGAGACAAGGGCATGGGAACATGACAAAACCCTTAAGAATCACTTAGAGCTGGAGGAGGAACAGCTCTCTGAAATGAAGGGTTTGTAGACAGGCCACTCTCCAGCTGCATCAGGAAGCTGCCAAACCAGAGGCCATCCATTTTCAGAACAGGCTCACCAAAGTGTAAACTTATGATTTGTGAGCCTTAGACATAGGCAAACACATTTAAAATATTTGTGAAGGACCTCTTTTTTGGAAAACTTTAAACATCATACTCTTCTTGAGCAAATTTTCCTAAACTGCATGACAATCAAGCTCATCTCATTTTCAATCTCCTATTCTCTTAAATGAATAGTAGAATTCTACAGGAAAAAGGTATGTTTGCAGAGTTAGGGTTTTACCTTTTAAGGTTAGTGGTAAAAAGCACAGTCAAATTCTTTTAAAACATGCTACTGAGATTTCAGATCCCAGCTGGATTTCTCCATTAACATAGTTCTTGAAACGTTTGTATTTATTTGAAAGAACTGGTATATGACCCTCAGTTTTCGCTCTTATTTTTCTCTTTCTGTTTAATTCCCATCACTAATTACCTCCATTGTGATGGTTCAGACTGATGTCTTCTGAAACCTAATTTTACCCTAAATTTGTTATATTTTTTAAAATTAGTTTTTTCCTAATGAAAGAAATGGAGCTGTAATGTGGTTAGTCTCTTTCTATCTTCTTCTTAAATGTGGATATTTCCTAAACATAAAAAGTGTCTATTGACATATTTTTCTCCCTCCTTCACTGCCCCTGTTTAGCGTGTTGTTAAGCGTGTTCACTCCTGTAGATCCATTTCCTGCCTGTGTGTTGGGTGTACATGGATGTTGTAGACCAAGTCCATAACCAGGCTCACCTTTCCCCTTGTCTTTCTTTTTTTTCCCCCTTGTCTTTCATATGATTTCCTGTCAACGTCTACAGTAAATCTTTCAACATCCACGACTCAGCATGTGCAAGAGAGACCTCATTACCCCCCCTTTAAAACCTGTCTCTTCCCTAGACTTCCATAAAATAATAACGCAGTTCAGTCACTGAGACTTGAGTCAGGTCTTCAGTGATTCCTCCATCACCCTGCCAATGCCAGTCAGCCTCCAACTTAGCAGTTCTGCTTCATCTTCTTCCAGTTCTTAGAACCTCTGCTCTGGTTCAGACCCTTATCTTCTCTTGCCTAGATTTAACACCCTTTTGTTTGAAAAAGTTTGCATAAATAACACAGAAAGTTCTTATTCCCTTCACTTAGCTTCGCTAATGTTGACATCTCACCTAACCATGACACATTTATCAGTAAACTAACATCTGTACCATAGCACTTACTGAGCTATAGTCTTTATTTGAATTTCACCAGTTTTCCCATGAATGTGCTTGATGTGTACCAGGATCTGCCTTGCATTTAGTTACCATGAATCCTTGATTCTCAATAATATGTGGCACTTTCTCAGTCTTTCCTTATTTTTTATGACCTTGACGCTTTTGGAGAGTATGAGCCAATTCTTTTGTACACTGTCCGTTCATGTCAGTTTCTAGGTTTCTCTCACTGTTTTCAGGATTATGTTGACGGTATCCATTGTGATTTGCCTGAGCTTCTGTGTCTTACTTATGCTTTGACTGACTTTGTTTCTGTCTTCTTTCTTTGTCATATTGCACATGAGGTTATTCATCTGAAGTGTGGATTTATCCATCTCTTCTTGCACAAAAAAGACTCCCGGGGCACACTAGAGGCCCGCATCCACCTGGTGCTCAAGGCCATGCGTAGTCTCATCCCAGTCGCATTTCCAGACGGCTCTTGGCTGGTGCTCACCTGGTGACCCTGAAGGCAGGTTGATCTGGGTTTTCCACTTTCTGTGCTGGACTCTGGCTCCGTGTCTGCTCCTCTGCATGCCTACCCTGTATGGTTTTTACTGTTACTGTAGTCCTGTTACGGGCAAGGAAAGCAGAGTTCTGAGAGACTTACAGATTTACCCAGGGTTAACAACCAGACTTGATCCTTAGACTGTTTTCCCTCCAGAAGTCAAGGGATTTAGCCTCTACACTATACTGTAATGGAGAAGGCAATGGCAGCCCACTCCAGCGTTCTTGCCTGGAGAATCCCAGGGACGGGGGAGCCTGGTAGGCTGCCATCTATGGGGTCGCACAGAGTCGGACACGACTGAAGCGATTTGGCAGCAGCTATACTGTCAGCTCTTCTATTAGAAAGCGGGGTCTTATTCATCTTGAATTTTCTCACTGAACCCAGTACACTGCCTTGTACACAGTGTGGCTTTAATAGGTGTGAGCTGAATGGATGGATCTGTGAGTGCTGCCTGTGAAGATAGAAATGGACAGCTGTGATTGTCGGGTAGGGAGAGAGGAGCTGCTTATGTGAGCATTATGCTCTGATGAGCCCTGACTGTGTGTTACAGAGCCGGTGCATGACTGTGTACTCTGCAGCTCTAAAGAGGGCACACACCTGGCTGTCTTTCTGCATCACCTTTGGAGCTTAAATTATTTACGAAAGGCCGCGTGTAAATCTGCCTTTGAACCAAATCACACTCACTCCCAACACCGTCTCTGGTGTGTGACTGGCAGGTGTAAGGAACAGCAAAGCTGCCATGCGGGCGAGTGGGAGGGGAGGGGGAGTGAGCTTCCAGAGCAGCAAGGAGCGCTGACGTCTCTGTGCAGGCGGGCCAGGGGCTGCTGCCTGAGAGGCTTGCAGGAGGGGATCGCGGTGCGCCTCCAGGGAGCTGCCGGTCCGACCCGCCCCAGTTTGCTGGCTTGTGTTGAGAGTAGTGGGTTACTGGCTTCAGGCCTGCGGGGACCATGAACACAGCACGTGTGCAATTCGGGAAGGTACTAACGCTCCCCAACAATTTTGACTGGTGCTTTAATTTTCCTTCCTAGAGCACATAAGATGTTTTTTGGAGCTGGTTAATTCCCCAAACCTCTGGGTGCTATTGAAAAAGTGGCATTTAACTGCTCTGTTCTTAAAAGTGCAGTGCGTTCTTCAAACTCCTTCAGGTATCAAAGACTTTATTTTGGCAATGACACTTTTAGTTAACCAAAATCAAATTTTCAAAAGCAACACCTTTTCAATGGAAAAATAAAAGGTTTTAAATCTATAACTAAGTGAGGTTTGCTTTTTCACTTGAGGGAGAATAATACTTTTCTTTTTTACTTCATCTTCCTGAATTTTAGAAGCATGGGCTGTTTTTATTCATAAAATGGGCAAGGTAGGTTCATATTCAGTCTAAACATCTTCAAACTCTCACCTACAAAGGCAAACTGCAATTGATGACTGAGTTGTTGTGTCTGTCTTACTCCAACAACTGTAAAACAAGGGTGAATGTGCTTCACATTATGTCTCTTGGCAATTTCACATTAAACTAGATCAAATGCCATCCAATAATCCTTTCCCAATTCTTCCTTATGAATATTTGTCAATGCTTCTGTCTTGTGTCTATCCCATGGCTACTTTGGGGACCCATGGAACCCCCCCCTTCACTGCACTCTGTCATAATCTCCCATTTGGTTTTCTGCTCCTGTTCTGACTTGTTCTCAAACTCTTGTCCCACACCCCAGCCTCATCGTCCTAACAAAGTACAGTTCTAACCCACATCACACCCTTGCTTTAAACCCTCCAAAGTCTCATTTTGCTACGGAGTAAGACCACAGGTTGTTTCTTCCCCCAGCATTAATGAGGTATGATTGAAAAGTAAGTGTTATATATACTTAAGGTGTTCAACGTGGTGTTTAATATATGTATACACTGTGGAATGATTCCCCCAGTCAAGGTAAGTAACCTGTGTACCTTCTGTTTTGTGGTGAGGACTCCTAAGATCTCCTCCTCTCTCAGCGAATTTCAGGTGCACTATACATTATACACTGTGGTCTCCGTGTGCACATTGGATCTCAGGACCTGTTCGTCTTATAACTGAAAGCCTGTACCTTTGACCAGTATCTTCCCATTCCCTCACATCTCCAGCCCCTGGTGATCACTGCTGTTTATTTCTATGAGTTTGACTTTTCTAGATTACAGACGCAGTTGAGATCCTACAGTTTTTCTTTGTCTGGCGTATTTCTCCTAGCATCATGTCCCCTCGTCTAGTTGCTGTTGCTGCAGACGGCAGGATTTTCTTCTTCTTAAGGCTGAGTTGTTGCCTGTGTAGGCACACCACACAGGTGTACCTGTTTAAAGAAAACCTGTGGTTTTCTTTATCCGTTCATCCATGGACGGACACTTAGGCTATCACCGTGTATTGGCTGTTGTGAACAAGACTGCAGGCCCATGGGAGCACAGATAGCTCTTCAAGATACTGCTTTCATTTTCTTTGGATGTGAAGTGAGGTTGCTGAGTCATATGGTAGTTATAGTCTTAACTTTTTGAGGAAGCTCTGTTTTTTTCCTAGTCTTTGTACCAATTTACAGCCCCACCGATGGTAATCCAATTTCTCCACATCCTGACCATCACTTACTAATTTTTGACTTTTTGATGATAGCCATCTGAACAGGCCTAAAGCAATATCTCATTGTGGGTTTTTTTTTTAAGATTTATTGATTGATTGTTTATGTATGTCTTGGCTTCACTGGTCTCCGTGGCTGTCATGGGCTTTCCCTAGGTGCAGCAAGCAGCGGCTGCTCCCTAGCTGTGTTGCAGGCTTCTCATCGTGGTGGGTTCTCTTGCTGCAGAGCATGGGCTCTAGGTGTGCAGGCTTTGGAGGCTGCAGCTCGTGGGCTCCAGAGCTCTGGCTTAGGGGTTGTGGTGAGTGGACGTAGTAGCTCTGGGGCAGGTGGGATCTTCTCGGACCAGGGATCAAACCCAGGTGACCTGCATTGGCAGGTGGATTCTTAACCACTGGACCACCAGAGAAACCCCTCACTGGGGTTTTGATTTCCATGTCTCTAGTTATTAGTCATGCTGGACACCTTTTTCATCTTGGCCATTTGTATGCCTTCATTCATTTGTTAATTTATTAATGCACTCATTCATTTTTTAAACTGAACTATAATTGATTTACAATGTCATATTAGTTTCAAGTGTGCAGCAAAATGACTCAGTCATATATATATATATATACATATATATACACACACACACACACACACACACACACACACAGACACATACACTCTTTTCAGATTCTTTTCCATTATAGGTTATTATTAATACAAGGCATTGAATACAGTTCCCTGTGCTATACAGTAGATCATTATTGTTTATCTTAAATATAGTAGTGTGTATCTGTTAACCCCAAACTCATAATTTATCCCTCCCTCCCCCCCCCCTTCTTTTGAAACCATAAGTTTATTTTCTGTATCTGTAAGTCTATTTCTGTTTTGTAAATAAGTTCATATGTAACATTTTTTTGGATTCCGCATTGTATGCCTTCTTTGAAAAAATGTCTATTCAAGTTCTTTGCCTATTTTAAAATCAGATTATTTGTGGTTTTTGCTCTTGGGTTGTATGGGACTCCTATATATTATTTTAGATCCTAGCCCTCTATTGATATGTGCTTTGCAGATATTTTCTGTCATTCCATAGGCTGCCTTTACATTTCGTTGATGGTTTCCTTTGCTGTGCAGAAACTCTTTAGTGTGATGTAGTCTCATTTGTTTGTTTTTGCTTTTGTTACCTATACTCTCAGTGTTGTATCCAAAAAAATCATTGCCAAGACCAATGTCAGGAAGCTTTTCCTCTGTTTTCTTCTAGTAGTTTTTCAGTTTTAATTCTTATTTTTAAGCTTTCAATTTGTTTTGAATTAATTTTTGTGTATGTGATAAGGGTCCAATTTCATTCTTTTGCATGTGCATATCCTGGTTTCCCAACACCGTTTACTAAAGAGAATATCTTTCTCCCATTGACACAACTAAATGGAATATTATCCCATGCTCATGGATTAGAAAAATCAACATTATTAAAATGTCCATATGGCCCAAAGCTATCTGCAGATTCAGTGCAATTCCTATTAAAGTTCCACTGCTGTTTTTCACAGAAGTAAAAAAAAAATAATCCTAAAATTTGAATGGAGATGGGATACTCTAAGTAGTGGGGAATAACATGTACAAATAGATGGAGGCAGAAAATTGTATGTAGCCATTTTGAATAAATTATAAAGCACAAGTACTTAAACTCAGCTGCATTTGAAATCACAAGGACTTCTTGGAAATGGTGCTGCTAAGGCCCTACCCCTGGGATTCTGATGAACTTGCTCTGAAGCACAGCTGGGCGTCAGGATTTTCCAAAGTTCCCTAGATAAATTGGATGTGCAACCAAGGAAGAAAACCACTATTCTACAGTATGGAAAACTGAGTGAAAAAAATTGTAAGTTGTAAACGGGGATCACATGCAGGAAGGAATTACATAGAAGACTCTGAAGAAGCTTTGTTTTATGAATGGCTTGTTGTTGTTGAGTCACTAATTCGTGTCTGACTCTCCTGTGACCTCATGGACTGGAGACCGCCAGGCTCCTCCGCCCACGGGATTTTCCAGGCGAGAATTCTGGGGCGGGTGGCCATTTCCTACTCCCGGGAATCTTCCTGACCAGGAATTAAACTCACATGTCTTGCACTGAAGGCGGATTCTTTACCGCTGAGAAACTGGGAAGGGTTCATTAAATATTTTATATATATAGATATATATATATACACACATTTTTTACAAGTGGGGCGTAGAGCTTGGCTGTTGGAAGTGATGGATGTGGAGTCTGTCTGCTTGGGTTTCAGTCCTGACTCTGCCATTTGCTTCTTGTGTGCTCTTGGGCTTCTGATTCTGTCTCCAGGGCAAGATTTCCTCAGGGCATAGATCAAAGCTTTGACAGTAAACGTTGCCTTTCGTATATGCAGTGACTCCTCTGAGCCGTTCTCCACTCGGCCTGAACTCTGGCTTCACTTCCTCAGGACTGCAGTTCCCAAGTCTGCTCCTCTCTAGCGCATACCACTTGCCCAGTAGTCTCCTTATGACCATCATGCACTGGCATGAAATGTTTAGCTGGGTTTCGCGGTATCGTGGGTAACTCTCTTGTGGTACAGGTTATCTGGAGGAGAGCACAACTAAGCCAATACGCTAACCGCCTGAACTAATTATATATAACTATGTTAGCTTGTGTTATAAAAGGACAGTAGCAGTAGTTACCCAACAAAGCAAGAACTACTCATTACTCAATATAAGAGCCAAAATTATTATACAGTGTTCTAGGAATACATGTTTACACCAAAATGCTTAGAATCAAGTGGAAGAGACCAGGATAATACCTGTAGAGACAAGGAAAACCATATAATGCATATGCTCAATTGGCATGCAGAGAGAGTCTAATAACACTGGCCACAGTTCTTTTTAAAAGATGAGAGAGGTCAGGGGTTGGTGTAAATGAAGGAAGTTTCCCAAAGGCGGTGCAACCTGAAGGCCCTGAGAGAGGCTAAATCTTAAGTGTAAGGGGATGAGAAGAATCAGTAGACTTTACCGTGGAAGCAGCTGTCTGTTTTTCTTCTCATTTGCTTCCTTATAAGGATCCCCCCATTCTAGAAGAATGCACTTCACTGCACACACCCCACCAACAGGGGCTGAATGCAAATATTTTCCCTCACCTCAGGGGAGTGTTTGAAAACACTCTCTTGGAAAGAAAACCAATTTATTTGGTTGCTAATTATTTTGGCTCTGGTTTTAATGAGCCATCCACTGTAAAATATAAAGAGAATAATAAGGCTTTCTCTCTCTCTCTCTTGTTTTTTTATACAGTGATTTAGCAGCTATGGATAAGTCTCGTGTAGAGTTAAGATCCTGGGTTCTGGTGCCAGACTGTTTGTGTTTGTATCCCTGCTTATTAGGAGTGTGACCTTGGGCAAATTGCTCTCTATGCCCTAGAGTCCTCATCCATAAAATGAGAATAATAACAGTACCTATCTCAAATGGTTGTAATGAGGATTAAAACAGTGATTATTATTGTTATTGTTATTTATTGTCACTGTTGGCCTGAAATCCTGGGAAGGGATGGGAAGTGGATGGAAGAGACACATGAGCCCCAGACTCTTCTGAGTGATTCCAGGGTCATTGCCTAGGACAGTGTGTGTGTGTGTGTGTGTGTGTGTGTGTGTGTGAAGGAGAGACTAGAAATGCGGTAAAGCGCTGCCTGGGCCGTGTCTGTTGAGCACACTAGAGAAGGCCTCTATCGAGAACATTGTTTGGTCCCAAACAGATTTCTCCCTGGAAGCCAACAGCTTTGTGTCTAATGAAGAATCTGTTTTGCACACAGCCAGGACTGAGGCAGCTGATCCTATAGCCACCGAGATAAGGGAAGTACAGCTCTGCTGGCTTCGGATGTGTTTTCTCTGTCGCTTGGTCGTCCGACACAAGTACGGGCCACTAATGCCGCAGGGATTTGTGTGGTTTCCGTCAAACTTACCTCCACCATGGACAACTGTGAAGTCTGCAAACAATGCGCCAAGAAGCCGTGGAACACCCGTTTCCCTAAAGGGGCTGTGGGGACCACAGAACTGGTGTTGGGGGGCTTCTTCTAAACCTGCATGTCTAGGTGCATGATGGACAAGCCCGAGGCCCCGGACCTGAAATATTGCTTAGTCACGTGTCTTGTTCCTGACGGCTGAGTCTGGTAATCCTAGAAGCCCCCTGTTTAAAGGGCCTCTCGTTCTGTAGAAGGAGCTCCTTGGACAGGTCCTTTGGGCAGACCTGGACCACAGCGTCAGTGCCACCTGGGCACTCACGAGATAGGCAGACGCTCAGGTTTCCTTCCAGACCAACTGAATCCGAATCTCCCTCTCTGAGGTCCCAGGGATCTCAGAGGCGCAAGAGAATTTGAACAACTCTGTTCCCCTGGACTCAAATGGGTCACGCCCCTTTTCTGGATGCTGGGAGTTGCGGAACACGGTGAAAGACTGTGGTAGATCGTTTCCCAAAATTCAAGGGAACGCATCCTCAGTAAGCACAGAGAACGCTAATCAGCACAGTCATTACAAGTAAACCCCTTCTCTGAGTTAGCGATCGAAGAGAGAGACAACGAAACATGGGTGAAACAGACAGATAAACATGGTGATTCTTCTCTGAGTTAGCGATTGAAGAAAGAGACAAAGAAACATGGGTGAAATAGACAGATAAACATGGGTGTTTCTTCTCTGAGTTAGCGATCGAAGAAATAGACAAATAAACATGGGCGATTCTGCGTTGTGAGTCTTTTTAACCCTCCGAGGTCTTGAAGGGAGAGATGCCTCAGGAATGCGACTTCACACTTAGATCCTTCAGACACTTAGATCAAAGGTGAGAGTCATCAAAGTGTTTGCGGGCTCAAAGGCAAAGAGACGTCAGCTCTGGAATACAGGGGCTGTGCTGAGGTGGGTCTGTCCCTCTGTGCGTCCTTCCGAGGGAGAGAGCTTCTTGAGCCTTTGAACCCTAGAGACCTGCCGGCTGGAGTGGAAGAGGTGGCATTTTCCTTTAAGCAGCAGCTCCCTTCTGTTTAGATCCTCCAGCAGCAAGGTCGGGTCCTTTCGGAGTGGCTGAATGTTAATTGACTTGCTGGGAATTAACGTGCATTATCTTGTTTACAGCAGGTTCTGCTGGCACTTTGTAAATCACGCTCTCAGGCGGGCTCTGACATGGATTTGAAGTTTGTTTCTGCTTTATAGGAGTTGGGTTAATCTCCAGCTATGCCAGAGGGTTAGGGAAATTAGATGAAGTCAGAGAGGGGGCACCTCTCCCCTACACACTCCTGTATCATGAATGATTATCACGACCAACAGGGATAGTGGAGGCTGCAATTACCTCCAGGTAAGAAGCAGACTGGCTATATAATTAGGCTAGCATTTCCCAGGGAGAATTTTTTTGTTCTTTAGCTTTGCCAAATGTATATAGGTTCCTGCTTGTTTGAGCATCCCCCTGGCAACTAACCAACAATCACACACAAACACGCTCGCAGGGGCACAGGCAGGCTGGTACGCTCATAGAGACCTTGCAAGGTGACCTCGGTGATTTGTATGGCTACCCCTGGCCGTGGTCCATTTCTCAATGCCTTGGGCAGTCTTCCAAATCCACAGCAGCTCTTTATGCAGTAATCACTTTGCCTTCTTTGAAACCCCAGGCAGGAGATACCGAGTTCCCCGACATCTTGCTCTGTTTTGGGTCCACAGTAATTGCAATCCTGCTGCTGTGTATTTTTCTTGCCACAGACGGACTGTGTGATTTTGGGCAAGTCACTGTGCTTCAGTTTCCTTACGTACGCAATTAGGTGGCTGTACCTTTTAGCTCTAGTCTGGGTTTCATGCTTTTTTCTTTGATTCTAGGAAGTAAATTGGTCGCCAGCCCCCAGGCTGCTTGTCTTAGACCTGAAGCCTTTGGCTGCCAGGCTCTGAAAGAGGCATCTGGCCTTTGGCAAATCTCTTAGATCTTCAGTTTCTTCATCTGGAAGATGGTGATGAAGATCCTGTCTTGCTAACCCTGGAGGGCTGTGATGAGAGTATACTGCAGGAAAAGAATCTGCCTGCAAGGCAGGAGACCCAGGCTCCACCCTTGGGTGGAGAAGATCCCCTGGAGAAGGGAATGGCAACCCACTCCAGTATTCTTGCCTGGAGAATTCCATGGACAGAGGAGCCTGGTGGGCTGCAGTCCATGGGGTTTCAAAGAGTTGGACATACCTGAGCAACTTTCACTTCACTTCCAGAAAAATACTAATCAATACAAATGCTGATTAATTACCAGGTTTTTTCTGATCTGTCCTTTTGGTCAGGGAGCTGACATCAGGCTGGTCCTAGGCCTCGAATGTGCTGCCACAGCTGCAGCATGAACTCCTACAGTGATCCGATTCCTGGGCCAGCCTCACTATCACCCAGGCAGAGCTTCTGGGGAAAGATTGGGCATTTGAAACGGACGTGAGGGCAGAGGTGAGAACTGGTGATCTGAGGACAAGGAAACCTCACTGTATTCTTGATCTCAAGTCGTAATATTCCTTATGCTTGCCAGGATGTCCCCTCTCATTGCCTGAGGGGTGGTGCGCACAAGGATCGGGTCTGCAGGGGGCTGTCCGTGTCACCTTCTTATTCAGCTCCACGCATGTCCCGCCTAGTCCGGATGCCCGTTTTCCCTTCCCATATATTAAGTGGAAACCGCCTCTGGCACAACTGTTGCAATGAACTTCCTGAGAACTGTGTATCTTTGGCGAAAGAGATCAACGTGAACACCCTTTACCCTCTCTAAACCCTCTTGAAAGCGCTGAGCAGGGCGCAGTGGGACTTCCCGTTGCCCTTTGGAGCCCTGGGGTGTTAGGAGGTCAGAGAGAAAGGGGAGAGAAGGCAGGGAGAGTAGAGAGCAGCAGAGCGAGTCCGTTTCTGCCTAGACCGTCTTGTTACCTGAGAGGTTGTTTGGAACGGACAGTGGGTTTGTCAAGTTTTCTGCCTAATGAGCAGCTTTGGGATGAGAAACTGGGGTTGATGCCAATGGCTTCAGAAGCCACAGGTCCTGGGCTCGGTCTTTCTCCCTCTGATCCCCTTCCTCGTGTCAGGGAATGAACCCAGGCCGGCTGCCCCAGGCTGACACCGTTGAGAACCTCAGAGGAGGTGCGGGGTTGGGGAAAAAAAAGAAAACATCACTAACCAAAATCTACGATTCAAAATGAACGAGGCAGTGTAAATTCTCAGGAGGTGAGAATTTTTTTTGTCTTTCTTTATTTCCTGTTAATTTGTCAGTGAAATGAGATCAGAACATCTGTCTCCTGCTAAATAGGAGCCGCGTTCTTTCAGGTAAGAATGATAAGGCTGGGGGAACGCGTTTCTGCAGACTGGCCTTCATCTATTTCTGAGGTAATGGACTCGCACGACAGCCTCAAGCGCCGCTGTTAATAGCTTCTTCCTTCTCCAGCAGAAATGCAGTAGAGCTCTTTGCAGATGTGTGTGCACTTTGAGGAAAAGAACAACAGAACCTTCTGCAAGAGAAAGAAAGAAAAGAAAAAGGCCCCTTTCTTTAATCTACCAGAAAAGAAGAATTACCTCAGTGCATGCTCCTGCTGGTATAAATAGCAGTATTAGGGGGAAAAAGCTTGTTTCTCCATGACTGAAAAACATTCAGGACACAGAACCTGGACTCCAGCCCTTCTCTATTTCCCTGGTTACTTTAACACTGTGAGCTTTGGACTCCGGGGAGAAAGTCTAAAAATACTGCGGCCTATTTGTTCAAAAGCAAGTAGCAAAGATGGAACGGGCCTGCTATTGCCTAAAGGGAAAAATGGAATAGAAAGATCTTAATGTTTTCATTTTTAAACTCTAAACCAAAGTCAGACCTTGGAATATTGTTCTTTATTTTTATTTTTAATAGGCAATGTGGAGACATGGTAATACAGATTCAAACGGCACAAAAGGAAATATACTGAAAAGTTATTCTCCCTTCCAACCCTGCCCACCAGGACTGCAGTGCCCCTTCCCTGAGCTTCTGAAGATACCTCTGATGTCAGTTTCCTGTGTATCCTTCCAGAGATGGTATCCTCTGCATGTCCAAGCGTGTGTGTGTGCCCGTACATGTGTGTTTATGTGCAGGCATCTTCACTGTGCTTTGACTTCCTTTTTTTAACATAAATAGTTGCATTCTATACACATTCTCTTGCTCCTTGGTCTTCTTTACTTAATAAGATGTCTTAGAGACAATTTCATATTAGGACATAGAGACCAGTCTTTCTTCTAATAGCTTTATAGAAGTACACTGAGGTATGTTTGTATCATAATTTAACCAGCTTCCCACTGGTGGGGATTTAGTCTCTTTTGACTCACTGGCTCCTGAAATGTTGGAATGAACATTGTATGTATCTCTTATTGTGGAAAGTATTTTTAGAGCTTAAACTGCCATGATGTAAATTGCTTCTCACATCTCTCCTCTTCTATGGTTGCAAATTTCTCCTAGGCTCAGCAGAAAACTTTGGCAGACTTAATTATATTTTATTTTTGAAATATTAACTGTATGTCAGAGTACAGTGCTGCTTCCTGAATGTGGGATTTCTCTGTGGTTTAGTTTAGCTGTTACCAGCCTCACCAGGGAAGGCAAAAGTTTGAGGTGTTTTTCGACACGGCCACTAGATTCGTCATTGAGCAAATATGACCCTTTCTGCTGCGGTGGTGAGGTCAGCTTGAAGGCCTAAGGAAATGAATTCCAACAATGCTGAGGAACCACCTCTGACTCAGGGCCTTCTCAGTGCGTGGAATTTCTGCCTCTGCACTGATAAGGTCATACATATGTATGTGCCAGAACTCAGGGTTCCCCAGGGCCCTGGTTTCCAGCTCTGAATAAACAGAAACTGGAACACATTTGAAATGAGACTGAAGGTCTGGTAATATTGAAGGTGCTTTTATTTCTTAAACGGCAGATGTGCTTGGGGAATGGATAAAGAGGGATCTAGCCACGTGGTAATGATGAGGTAATCCTTTGACCATCAGGTGCAGGGTCATGCAAACTACCCAGGTGGTCTTTAAGAGCTGGAGGCTTCCCGCCTCAGGGCCTCACTGCTAGAGAAGATTTGTCCTTTGACTGATGAGGGAAAAGGAAAGAGAGATGGGGAGGGGAGCAGACAATGCTGAGGCAGTGAAAAGGACACAGGTGAAGAGTTAGACGACGTGTCCTTAAGTTCAAGCTCTGCAGGACTTTCGTCAGGACCAGGTCAGAAAGGCCCAGTCACACTGCAGTTAAAAAGGAGAGGGACCTGTTCTGCAGGGTTTCAGGGGCACAGAGCACCCGGCCTCTCTGCATCCCCCAAGCTTGCTCCGTCTGCTCCGTGCAGACCTCCTCCTGGCACTCCAGATGGTGGCGCGCTGGCCGCCAGCAGCTCCCGTAGCGACTCCTCCCAGGCTCAACACCAGCAGACAGGACGCGCCTCTTGTCTTAAGAGCTCGCGTGGAAGTTCTGGAAGGGCCAGGATCTAAACCCAGGGCGCTCTGACCAAATGAATGGGGAACAAGCTCTCGGTGCCTCCAAGCTCAGAACCTCTGCTGTCGGCCTCTCCTGAGGCATCCGGCGCTGGCTCACCTGACTGATCAGTCTTCCTTTCTTTGTGAAGTATGCTTACACTTGATGATCTCTGTGATCTCTCCCAGTTCTAAATGAGTTTTCTTTCTTCCTTGCATCCTTTGCTTTTTCACATTTGTCCTTTAACCTAAACAGGTATTTTCCTAGTTTCAACTCTGACTGTATTTTAATACGTATAAAAAACACATATGTGTCTAAAATATATATGTAATCTAACAAAGGTTC
The DNA here is from genome assembly GCF_033118175.1 of Dama dama. Taxonomy (NCBI): domain Eukaryota; kingdom Metazoa; phylum Chordata; class Mammalia; order Artiodactyla; family Cervidae; genus Dama; species Dama dama. The sequence continues at coordinate 109,134,287 of NC_083689.1, forward strand.
GTCTAGTCAAGGCTATGGTTTTTCCAGTAATCATGTATGGATGTGAGAGTTGGACTATAAAGAAAGCTGAGTGCCAAAGAATTGATGCTTTTGAACTGTGGTGTTGGAGAAGACTCTTGAGAGTTCTTTGGACTGCAGGGAGATCCAACCAGTCCATCCTAAAGGAAATCAGTCCTGGGTGTTCATTGAAGGACTGATGCTGAAGCTGAAACTCCAGTACTTTGGCCACCTGATGCGAAGAGCTCACTCATTGGAAAAGACCCTGATGCTGGGAAAGATTGAAGGTGGGAGGAGAAGGGGACAACAGATGATGAGATGGCTGGGTGGCATCACCGACTTGATGGACATGAGTTTGGGTAAACTCCGGGAGTTGGCAATGGACAGGGAGGCCTGGCATGCTGTGGTCCATGGGGTTGCAGAGTCAGACACGACGGAGCAACTGAACTGAACTGACTGAATACAGGTAAATGTGAAGAGCAGTGGGAACACAGAAGAGACAGTGGTTATCATTCACTGGAGATCATAACATCTGAATCTAGTTTGGAGCCAGATTAAAGCATAACAGCACCATCACCATCAGAAAATAGCATAGTGACTTGAGGCATAAAACCCAATGAAGTTAGAAATCAGTTAACAATGGAGACTGGATTTTTCCCCCCTGAAATCTTGAAACATGGGAGAGTCTCCCTTGTGATGGATTGTGTGTTCATACCTGAAGTCAGAGGAATGAATTAGAAGACCTCTTAGAGCCCTAAGGCTTTTTTAATATTTCACCTTACTTCAGTGGTGGTTCTATGAAGTGACTTTACTCCAAATGAAAAATTGCTGCCACCTAATCATTGATGCTTATTAGAAATAAATGTATTGATCCAGGGAACTTTTTAAAAGAATATAAAGAGAATGTCATTCTCTAAATTTTGAGGAGGGGAGACCGCAACCAAAATGATCAGCAAAAAAAAAAAAAAAAAAAATTGTATTCTCCTCAAGCATATTTGCCTTGAGAACAACAAAAGGTCTTACAGAGTTGATCAGTATAAAGCCTGTTGGAACTATTGGAACAGGAGGAAGTAATCAGGGAAGAAAAGATTGAGTTTTTCTACTCTACCTTCCCTTTCTAATCCAGTTCTTTTCTAAAGCAAATTCTTAAGAGACTAAATGTATTCACTTTTCCAGGGAGAGTTAATTACAGTCTTATTTAGAGCTGTGCTTTACTTCACCCTTTAAAGTTCCTTCCAGGACTATTGTAATTCAACTAAAATGCTTCAGGCATTAAATAGCGTTAGAAAGCTAAATATGCATTCTTGTTTCTAACACAAAAAAGGGAAAAACAGTGTCTCAAAGCCAAGTGAGAGAGGAAAGAGAAAGTCTTTCTCATGTCATGTTTACTTTCAGGGGAATACAAATATTTAACATTGTTGTGATTTTCACACTGAAGATGAATGTCAGTTTACTGCAAAGATGTGAATTAATTCTTGAAGTAAAGTCTAATATGCAAAATAAAATTTTGCACACACATTAGTAACAGCATGCTGTGCTGTTCACTGTGGAGAATATTCGAGACATAGTCACTACCTCAGGGGGCTTCTACACAAATGGGAAATGAGACTGTCTATGGAAAAAATAAATGCACAGCCTATAAGCTGAGAATTGTATTTTATTTGGCAGACAAAACTGTGATCTTAAGCCCAGGACACAGCATCTCAGATAACTCTAAGAGACTGCTCCAAAGAGGTAAGGGAGGAATCAGGCTCTATAGTGATTTTTGTAGCAAAGACAAGGCAGTCAGAACTTCAGAAGGTTACTGTTAAAGAAAACCAGATATCTCAAGTTAAGGAATTTAGTGCTTTTCTCTTCTATATACGGGAAGATGAAAGAGTCATGTCTGACTCTTTCTGACCCTGTGGGCTGTAGCCTGCCAGGCTCCTCTGTCCATGGGGATTCTCCAGGCAAGGATACTGGTGTGGGTAGCCATGCCCTCCTCCAGGGATCGAACCTGGCTCTCCCGCATTGCAGGTGGTCTCTTTACCGACTGAGCTACCAGGGAAAGCCCTGTTAGGGCACTGTTCTCCCGGGGAGCCAGTCAGCTGGCTGCACAGGACCATTTCTGTCATCGAGCAGTGCATTGTTTGCATTGCAGTAGACACTCCGGACACTGATGTCATGTCGGGAGAGGGCGTAATTTCCACGGTTCAGTCTCGCTGACACAGGATTTCAAATGAGGTCCCAGTCTTACAGCTTGGTTACACCTCATAGTTTTATTTGGTAGGCAAAGGATGGTACACCCCCAAGGCATGAGGTCTGGCCGACCCTGAAGGAGTGGCCTCGAACCCTCGTGGGCCCCTCTTTTATATTTTTTGTCTCCTCCCCCAAGCCTATCCTAGAAAATCAGGGCTAGCACCCATCCTCAGTCAGGAAGGGGCCTGTGTTTCCCAGGAGGTTCCCAGGCCCCGTGTGCAGATTCTCCCTTTGCTCACTTTTCGAGGACTTTTCCCTTCTTTGTCTGTCTTCTAGCCGCCTCCACTTTGGACTCCTTTTTCTATTCTAACCACCTAACTCTGATTTCCTTTCCCTGACAGAGTTACCATTAATAGCCCAAAGTCCCGTCTCACTCGTGGTCATGGGGCGTTAGTTTTTAATGTTGTGGAACAAATTGCCACAAAAGTTTTTGACTAAACAGCACACATTTATCTCACAATTTCCATGGAGCAAGACTGTAGGCATTGCTTATCTTAGTTCTCCGCCATCTCAGCAAGGCTGCAAAGTATCGGCAGGCCGTGTTCTCATCTGGAGGCTCGGTTAAGGAGGAATCCGCTTCCAAACTCATTTAGCTTTATTGGCTGTCATCTGGAGAGTGATCTCAGGTCCTAGAGGTCACATGAGGTTCCTTACTTTGTGACCCACTCTATGGTGGTTCAACATTTGGCTAATTACTTTTCAAGGCCAGTAGGAGAATCTCTGCCTCCAGTCTCTTAAGATGAATGTTATAAGATGAAAGATGATCCTGAGGGTGACATTCTGACACTTTTGTCATATCTGCAAAGGTAACATGGTCATAGGTTCTGGGGATTAGGAGGTGGACGTGTTTGGGTGGCTACTCTTCTCCCCGCTTCAGATGGCCCCAGGGCACGGGAGCCTCGGCTGCTGCTAAACATCATGCCAGAAAGACAACAGGCACCACAACAAAGAGGCGTCAGCAGGGTGGCATCTGAGAAGGCCTCGGCCGGAACTTGTTACTTGGCATGATTAAGGCATTAGTTGAATAATACACTGGTAATGATGATTCCCTAAAATTCTCTTACTACTGCTGCAGTAACGCACTAAAAGTTGTTTTAGTCCTAAAAGAACGGAGTCCTCAGACTAGTTTTTAGGTCCAAATTGATCATATATTAAATACTTAGAGTGTGGAAAATCTACCCCTGAATCCCAGTTGACTCATTTATAAAATGGGAACAATAATAGACTAGCTCGTAGAGTTGCTGTAAGGCTGAAGAGAATTTGTATACATTAGAGATCTTTGTAAAGAGGCATCCAGAACGGAAGTAATTTTTTTACTGAGATACCTGGAATTCTCTTTTGATAAAACTGCATTAGGATAATACATTGTAAGACTTATAAAATTATGTCAAAATGTTTGCAGTCAGATTCTATGGATTTCTTTAACTGGCTGATTACAGCTTAACATAGACATGAATATATTTTCAAAAACAAATTAGTCACCAAATTTTTGAATTAGAAGAAAAATACTAAAAATATATATGTGTATATATATATATAACATAGTTTCATGTATTTAATACAATAAAAATCAATTATTTTTTTAAATTAAAATTGATGGTTTGTACAGTTTTTAAATCATTATTTCTTTCCACTTGGCAATATTATATAGTTTTTAGCAGAATGAAAATGTACTATAATGGAGGAGAAAAATACATTAGTTTTCATTAGGAGAGACTGAACACATTAAGCTAGTGAAACTAGGACAGCATACATTCCAAGACGGCTGGTGAAGCGGAGCAGCGGAGCGGAGACGGCAGGTGCAGAGAGTGCGTGCCGGCGACCCGCAGCGGCTGGGCGGAGTCCGGCCCGACTGCTGGCCGCAGGCCCCGGCCCTGGCTGCCTCCACTGCAGGCCCCTTTCCGGTGTCACTGATTCCAGAATAAGGAGACCCGGGCAAAGAAAGCAGAGGTTAATTAGGGGCAAATCAACTTGTCCTTTAGGAGCTTCATCTTGGAGACGACGGCTTGGAGAGTTTAGGAAAGTTTGTGCAGTTTCAAGGGATCTGACAAAGGAGAAGAGACATTTAGGCTTTGTTTCCAATAAGGCGGTTCTCAGCCCGCGAGCTTAGGAACCTCTGTGTGCCTGTACACCCCGTTTTCTCTCCCACTGACTTGGTCGTCTCTTGATGGGAGCAGCCTATCGTGAGGAACACAAGCAGGCTGTCTCTGGAACGCCGGTGCTCCGTCCGGCGAGAACTTCCCACTCCGTGCTTCCGTGACAGTGCTTGGGCTTTACCATATGCACATACCTCGGTATCGTAAATTAAAATTTACAGAAGGCGAGCACATCTCAAGTGCCACTCTTTGGGAAGCGAGGCAATATGCATGCATAGATAGATGCCTTCCCCTCCTGCAGATAATGGTAAAGGCATTGTTATTGTTTAGTTGCTCAGTCGTGTCCAACTCTTTGCGACCCCATGGACTGTAGCCCACAAGGCTTGTCTGTCCACGAGATTTCCCAGGCAAGAATACTGGAGTGGGTAGCCGTTTCCTCCTCCAGGAGATCTTCTTGATCCAGGGATCGAACCCGTGTCTCCTGCGTTGCCAGGTGGATTCTTACCGCTGAGCCGCCAGGGAAGCCCAGTAAAGGCACAGTGGCAATATTAACCATTTGATGCAAGATTTCTCTTGGCTGAGTTTGTGTTTATAAGTGACCAACATCCTTCTCCCTCCACCTTCTTTTTTTATATAACCTTGTGTCCCTGAGTGGTCTGGAGAACTGAGTGCTGTTTTGCGCACCTAATCTTGCCTGGAATATGCAAGATGATGTGTAATTGCACCCGGGCACTGAGAGGCCCCTGACTGAGACTGAGCAGAATGGAGAGCAGGGGAGAAGCTCTTCGGACTTTGAGCTTTTAATTTTCAAGAACAAGAGAATTTCATTGTGGAGCTCAGTTCCTTTGGACTTGAATGTTTTGGGGACTTAAACTTGCAAGGAAATTTAATCTCTGATCTCTTCTCTCTGGGAATTTGATAATAGGAAGGAGTTTGTGTTCAATTTTGGTGCATCTGTATGTTGGCATTTTATTTGTGGAGTATCTCTGTCCTGTCAATTAATCTCATTGCTGAATTTCTGATGTTCTGTCTAGGATACTGTTGCTGGATATAGTTTGGGAACCAAAATAGCAAAGAGAGTGAGTTTTATTTTCATTCTTGAGTACAGAGTAGAATTGATTTATTTAATGCCCCTTTCTGGTCAATTTCAGGATATGCCGGAGCCAGGTTTAAACTGTCTATGGATTGTCCTAGGATGAGACACAAAAGCTCAGCGTTGGTCTGAAGAGAGAGGTTCTGTGAAGGTGGGAGCAGGGCTCTGACCTGAGAGTTTGCTTTTTCCCCCGAAAGAGAAAAGTCCCAGCCTCCTTTGGCCCCGGGCTTAATGATGAAGCTCAGTGGTCAAGAGAAGAAAAAGCTGGAGAAAGTCAGCAGCAGATACTTCTTCCTCAGGGAGGAAACCCAAATAGGGCTATTTGTAGTCTTTCTCCTTTGCTCACTCCACCTCCTGGCAGAGAAGGCAGAGTTTGCTGTGGGCTTTAGAGACAAGTCCTCTGTCTCATCCAGGATTTGCTTGCTTTCTCTCAGTGTGATTTGCCTTCCCAGTCTCTCAACAGTTGCTCATGGCAAGGCTTTTAACTTTGTATGAAATCTAATTTAAAATTTTTTTCCTTTACAAGTCTTGTTTTTAGTATATTGTCTATGGGCTCTTAGCCAGACTCTAGGTCATACATATATTTCCTGTTTTCTTCTAAAAGTTTTATAATTTTATATCTATATTTAGATCTGTAACCTATTTTGAATTAGTTTTTGTATAAAATGAGAGGTTCCAGTCAAAGTTCACAGATTTTCAAGCACATTGATATGCAGTTGCTCCCACACCATTTATTGAAAAGACTATACTTAATCATTATGTTTTTGTGTCTTTTTAAAAATTGTATTGCCATATTTGAGTAGAAATATTTCTGGATTTTCTCTTCTATTCCATTGATTTGTATACTATCCCTTTATCAATACTATACTGTCTTTGGTACTTGGTTAAATTCACTTCCTCCAACTGTTTTTATTTTCAAAATTGTTTTAGCTATTCTATTTTCTTTGCCCTTTCATATAAATTTTAGAATCCATTTGTTCATATCTAAAAAAAATTATTCTAAGATTTTTATAGCTATTCCATTAAGTCTATAGATGAATTGGGGGATTTAAAGATTTCCATGTAGAGCTCCTATACATGTTTTTTTTTAGGTTTATAGTATTAATATTTATTTTTTTTACAACTATAATTAGTATCACTTTTACCTTTCCAATTGTACATAGCTAGTGTATATCATTGCTTTTTATGTGCTTACCTGTTATCTTATGATTTTTATAAGAGCTTTCTTATAGATTCCTCAGGCTTTTCTATTAATACACAGCTTGCAGTCCTTGAGTAGGGGCGTTTTTATTTCTTCCTTTCCTCGTTGTATCCTTATTTCTCTTTCATTTAAGAAGACTTTTTGACAGGCTCATGAGGCTTTGAGACCTTCCAAGATGGTTGGATCTTGGTGAACTCCATAGGTTAGAGCTCTGAACATCTATGCCTTGAAGGTCAAAGGGAGTTGTAAACAGCCCTGCCCTCTCAGGGTTGGAAGCTTGTTGTGAATCCTTCTAGTCTTTAATTTTTTCAGAGTGCTTTTGATTGGCTAGTGCCACTACCATTGTGCCACAGGGAAAATTATTTTCTCCATGAAAAAAAAAAAATCATTATCCTAAGCCTCAAATTGTGCCTACAGTTTTGAATATATAGTGGGTGACATTAAACAGAAAATGTCCTAACACACGAGAGGAGAAAAAAATGTGGCCCAAAATCCAAGAGTAGCAACATACTATAACTTAGGTGATGCACAGAAACATAGGTGATACAAATAATGGAAAAATAAGATATAGACTAAAGTAACTGTTCAATATGCTTAAGGAAATAAGAGTGGTAATTTTGAAAGAGGGCTAGAAACATAAAAGGCACAAATTATAAATTATTTTTCTGTAACTAAAAATACACCATCTTAAGTTTAGGAATTTAAAGGATGAATTAAAAATATTCAGAGTTGAGTGGACAATAAGGAATTGCAGAAAGAAGTGTCCCTAATGAAGCATGCAGAGGCAGAAAGAGGGAAAATACAGAAAATAGTATGAAAGAAATGGATATGTGAAAAAAAATTCTCATATAGGTTTATATTTTTGAGGTTCCAGAAGGAGAGAAGACAGAATGGAGGCAGGAACAATAGCAAAGAAAAAATAGTTTGGGATTTTCTAGAAAAGATGAAAGACACCTAGCCACAGATTCAAGATACTATGACTGTTTTCTTTGTTCATTGTATCTTTCAGATTCCACATATAAGTGAAATCATACAGTGTTTGTCTTTCTCTATCTGGCTTATTTTACTTAGCATATGCTCTCCAGATCCATTCATGATATTGTAAAAGGCAACTCTGTGTGTATGCGTATCTCTGTGTGTGTGTGTGTGTGTGTGTGACATCATCTTTATCCATTCATTTACTGATTGGCACTTATTGCTTCCATGTCTTGACTATTGTCAATAATGCTGCAATAAACATGAGAATGCATATTTTTTAGTGTTTTTTTTCCCCTTTCAATAAATAGCCAGCAGTGAAATTGTTGGGTCATGTGGAGTTCTATTTTTTAACTTTTTGAGGAACTTCCATACTGTTTTCCATAGTAGCTTCATCAATTTATAATCCCACCAAGAGTGCATGAGGGTTCCCTTTTCTCCACATCCTTGCCAATAATAGTTATTTGTTATCATTTTGCTAACAGCCTTTCTGACAGCTGTGAGGTAATATTACTGTGGTTTTGATTAGCATTTCCCTAATACTTAGTGATACTGAGCATTTTTTCTTGTCTATTGGCCATATGAATGTATTCTTTGGAAAAATGTCTATTTAGATCCTCAGCCCATTTTTAAAAACAGATTGTTTGCTTTTCTGATGTTGAGTCATGTAAGTTCTTTGTATATTTTTTCAATCCACCATATATATTTTTGACATTAATTCCTTATCAGATATATCATTTGCAAATGTCTTCTCCCATTAAGTAGGTGGCCTTTACAGTTTGTTGATAGTTTCCTTCACTGCAAAAAAGCTTTTTAGTTTGACAGAGTCCCATTTGCTTATTTTTGCTTTTGTTCCCCTTACCTGAGGAGATAGATTCAAAGAAATAATTGCTAAGCCGGTGTCAAAGAACATTCAGCCTATGTTTTCTCCTACAAGCTCTGTGGTTTCAGGTCTCATTCCACCCCCCCCCCCCCCACCATTGTGGGTTTATTTTTGTACATGGCGTGAGAGAGTGGTCTGAATGGATTATTTTGCATGCAGTTGTCCGGTTTTCCCAACACCATTCACTGAAAAGCTTGTCTTTTCCCCACTGTGTATTCTTGCTTCATTTGTCCTAGATAAGCTGACCATTTAAGTGTCGCTTTATTTCTGGACTCTCTATCTGTTCCGTTGACATACCTGTCTGGTTTTGCGCCAGCACCATTCTCCTTCGGGTTTCCCAGGCGGCACTAGCAGTAAAGAACCTTCCTGCCAGCGCAGGAGACACAGGAGACTTGGGTTTGATCCCTGGGCCAGCGAGACCCCCTGGAGAAACGCATGGCAACCCACTCCAGTATTGTTGCCCGGAGAACCCCATGCATAGAGGAGGCTGGTGGGCTACAAAGAGCTGGACATGACTAACGAGACTTGGTACGCACATACTTCTTTGATTACTGTAGCTTTGTAGTTTAGCTTGAAATCAGGGAATGTGATACCTCCAGCTTTATTCTTTTCACTCAAGATGCTTTTGGCTATTTGAGACATTTTGTGTTTTCATACAATCTTAGAATTAATTTTTCTAGTTCTGTGAAAAATACCATTAAGATTGCATTGAATCTGTAGATTACCTTGAATACTATGGTCATTTTCACATTATGATTTTTTTTTATTGGAGGACAATTGCTTTACAATGTTGTGGTGGTCTCTGCTGTTGTCGTTCAGTCATTTAGTTGTGTCTTGACTCTTTGTGGCCCCATGGACTGCATCATGTCAGACTTCCCTGTCTTTCACTATTTCCTGGAGCTTGCTCAGACTCTTGTCTATTGAGTCGGTGGATGCCATCCAACCATCTCATCCTCTGTCACCCCCTTCTCTGCTGAACATCAGTGCAAATCAGTATAATTATATATATGTGTGTATATGTATATGTGTGTATATGTATCTATCTCCCCTCCCTCATAAGCCTCCCTTCCCACCCCATTTCTCTAGGTTGTCACAGAGCACCAGGCTGACCTCCCTTTGTTATGTAACAGCTTCCCGCTAGTTCCCTGTTTTACACACAATAGTGTGTTTGCGTCAATCCTACTTTCTCAGTTTGTCTTCGCTTCTCCTTCCGCTGCTGTACCCACAGGTTTATTCTCTATATCTGTGTCTTCACTCCTTCTCTATAAATAGACTCATCAGTTCTGTTTTTCCACATTCCATACACAGAAACGATATTTGTTTTTCTGACTTACTTCACTCTGGGTAAGAGGCTCTAGGTTCATCCACTTCACCACAACTGACCAAAATCCGTTCCTGTTATGGCTGTGTAATATTCTGCTGTATTTATGCACGGTATTTTCTTTATCCATTCATCTGTCTATGGACATCCAGGTTGCTTCCATGTCCTGACTCTTGTAAGCGGTGCTGCAATGAACACTGGAGTACATATGTCTTCTTGAACTATGGTTTTCTCAGGGTATACACCCAGTGCTGGGACTGCTGAGTCATATGGCAGTTTTAGCCCTAGTTTGTTTAAAAATCCCCACTGTTGTCCATAGTGGTTGTGCCAAGTTACATTCCTACCAAGACAGTGGTAGGGCTCCCTTCTCTCCACCTCCTCTCCAGGGTTTGTTATTTCTCCCTCATCACGATGTATCTTTCTATTTGTGTCATCTTTAACTTCTTTTACTAATATCTTACAGTTTTTAGAGTTCAAGCTCTTTAGTTGGATGTATTACCAGGTATTTTATTCTTTTTGTTGTAATTTTAAATAGGATAGTTTTCTTCATTTCTTTTTCTGACTATTCATTGTTAGTATATAAAAATATAAGATTTCTATATATTAATGTTTTATCCTGAAACTTTACTGAATTCATTTATTCTAGTAGGTTTTTTTTTTTTTGTGCTGTTTTTAGGATTTTCTATAGATAGCATCATGTCATCTGCAAATGGTGACTGTTTTACTTCTTTCTTTTCAATTTTGACTCCTTTTATTCTTTTTTCTTGTCCTATTGCTGTGACTAGAATACCCAATACAATGTTGGATAAATGTGCTAGGAGTAGGCATCCTTGTCTTGTTTCTTATTTTAGAGGAAGTGTTTTCAGCTTTTCACTGTTGAATATTAAGTTAGTTGTGGGTTTATCCTATATGTCCGTTGTTATATTGAGATATGTTTCCTCTTTACCCACTAGTAGCTATAAGGGTATATCCAATTAATATTGCTATATAAAGCAATGAAATCAAGTCAGCTATCACTGACAATAGATATAGAACATAGCCAGAAAAACATGTAATTCAAGAGAAGAAAGAAATACAGTGGCTGTTGTATGGTTCCTCAATTGTGGAAAAGAGGGAGAGTAGCAAAGAGCATTAGACTTTGGTAAGGTTAGGAGGCATGTTTAATCTAGTGAAATCACTGACAGAAGAATAAAAGAGTGTATGACTATTGAGTTAATAGAGAGAAAAATGGAATACTAAAAGATAATCAATCAACCCAAAGTTAGGCAAGGAAGGAAGAAGGAATGCAGTGTGGTCAAGATAAATAGAAAAAAATCCAATAAAATGTAATTTAATTATAAATGTATCTGTCATGATACTAAATGTAAATGAGCTACCTGATACCACCAAGAAAGAAAGACTATGAGACTAGATTGAGAGATAGCAAGTATATACTGCTTGCAAGTGATGCACATAAAATACAAGACATGGAACATTTGAAAGCAAACAGGATGGAAAGATATATAACACAAATGCTAACAAGAAAGCTGATCTTACTAGATGAATATCAAAGGCAAGAAACATTAAATAAGACAAGTCAGGTAGTTTTATAATGATATCATATTAATTTCATTAGTAAGGGGTAATAATTCTAAATGCATATGTTGCATAAAGCAAATGTGGACAAAACTAAAAGGAAAAATAAACAAATCACATTCACAGTGAGATATTTTAACACACTTTTCTTCTAATATACATTTAAGAAATAACAGCAGCACCCGCCCCCCCCCCCCCCAAAAAAAAAAAAAAACAACACAAAAAAACCTCTGAGACGACAAAAGTGAAGGAAGGGGAGAAAATACTTGCCAACTCAGTTTATGAAGCTAGCAAATCTTGATATCAACACCTGACAGCGATATTAAAAGAAAAATTATAGATCAATTTTACCCTTAGACATGGATGTAAAAGTTTTAAAATGACATGTTATCAAATCCCATCAAGCAATACATAAAAATGATGACATGCCATGACTGAATTGGCTTTAGGAAAACAAGGTTGATACAATATGTTATTTCATTGCTAAGTCATGTTTGACTCTTTTGTGACCCCATGAACTATAGTTGGCCAGGCTCCCATCCATGGGATTTCCCAGGCAAGGTTACTGGAATGGGTTGCCATTTCCTTTTCCAGGGGGTCTTCCTGACCCAGGGATGACCTGCATTGGCAGATGGATTCTTTACCACTGAGCCACCAGGGAAGCCCTTGGTATAATACAAGAAACCCAATCAATGTAATTAATTACAATAACAGGATAAAAAAGAAAGATCACATATAATCTAAAGAGATAGAGGAAACACTTTTGAAAAAGTGATTATACATTTATAGGGAAATGTGGGAAACAATGACCACAAAATAACTCCCTTAACTCTGATTTAAAAAAAATAATTTTTTAAAAGCATCTGTTTAATGTTATTGATTTTGAGGTCAGTTTCAAAACAGGGAGGTATAGTAGAACTCTATTCAATATCATTTTGAAGATTAAAATAAGTAAATTAAGGCATGGGTGCATAAATAAAAGATGGCGTTGAAAAAAATAAAATTTGTCATTTATAGATAATGGATGCATTTCTACATAAAATTTAAAATCCACTTGTAAAGTTCTGGAAAACACTTGTTGGGATTTTGATTATAAATGCATAAATTCTTAAAATCAGCTTGGAAAAAAATCATCAGCTTTACAATACTGAGAACTTCAATCTATAAAACATTTTCTCTCTTCGTTTCTTTAGAAAACATTTTATTAGTACTGTTAATTCTTGATTTGTATATTTTGGAGACATAATTTTAGATAAATAGTTTCCTGGTAGAATTGAATGTATTATTTTGAAATCTTTCTCTGTATTCCTAATAATGCTTACTCTTAATAGTCTAATTTCTCTGATATCAATCTAGCTATATCTATTTCTTTCAATTAGTATTTATAGGGCCTTATTTTTTTCTTTTCAATTTTCTGTATGTTTTAGATATGTCTTGTAATAGCATGGGGTTATAATTTTCTTTATGTAATCTGGTCATATTTTTCTTATAACTTGAAAATTATAGTTTGAAGCACTTAGTCCATTTATATGTAATATAATTGCTATTTATATTGAAATCTACCATTTTTCAAAGAACAGCAAGGAGAGATAAGAAAACCCTCCTAAGTGAACAATGCAAAGAAATAGAGGAAAATAATAGAATGGGAAAGACTAGAGATCTCTTCAAGAAAATTAGAGATACCAAGGGAACATTTCATGCAAAGATGGGCTCAATAAAGGACAGAAATGTTATGGACTTAATTGAAGCAGAAGATATTAAGAAGAGGTGACAAGAATACACAGAAATATACAAAAAAGATCTTAATGACCCAGATAATCACCATGGTGTGATAACTCTAGAGCCAGACATCCTGGAGTGTGAAGATGAGTGGACCTTAGGAAGTATCACTATGAACAAAGCTAGTGGAGGTGATGGAATTCCAGTTGAGCTATTTGAAATCCTGAAAGATGATGCTGTGAAAGTGCTGCTCTCGATATGCCAGCAAATTTGGAAAACTCAGCAGTGGTCACAGGACTGCAAAAGGTCAGTTGTCATTCCAATCCCAAAGAAAGGCAATGCCAAAGAATGCTTAAACTACCACACAATTGCATTCATCTCACATGCTAGCAAAGTAATGCTCAAAATTCTCCAAGCGAGGCTACAACAGTACGTGAACCAAGAACTTTCAGATGTTCAATCTGGATTTAGAAAAGGCAGAGGAACCAGAGATCAAATTGCCAACATACATTGGATCATAGAGAAAGCAAGAGAGTTCCAGAAAAATATCTACTTCTGTTTCATTGACTACATTAAAACCTTTGACTGTGTGGATCACAACAAACTGTAGAAAATTCTTCAAGAGATGGGAATACCAGACCACCTGAACTGTCTCCTGAGAAATCTGTATGCAGGTCAATAATCATCAGTTAGAACTGGACATGGAACAACAGAGGGTTCAAAATTGGGAAAGGAGTACACCAAGGCTGTATATTGTCACCTTGCTTATTTAACTTATATGCAGAGTACATCATGAGAAATGCCAGGCTGGATGAAGCACAAACTAGAATCAAGATTGCCGGGAGAAATATCAATAACCTCAGATATGCAGATGATGCCACACTTATGGCAGAAAGTGAAGAGGAATTAATGAGCCTCTTGATGAAAGTGAAAGAGGAGAGTGAAAAAGCTGGCTTAAAACTCAACATTCAACAAACTAGGATTATGGCATCCAGTCCCATGACTTCATGGCAAATAGATGGGGAAACAATGGAACAGTGATAGACTTTCTTTTCTTGGGCTCCAAAATCACTGCAGTTGGTTACTGAAGTCACGAAATTAAAAGACGCTTGCTCCTTGGAAGAAAAGCTATTACAAACCTAGTCAGTGTATTAAAAAGCAGAGACATTACTTTACTGACAAAAGTCCTCATAGTCAAAGCTTTGGTTTTTCCAGGACTCATGTATGGATGTGAGAGTTGGACCATAAAGAAAGCTGAGTACTGAAGAATTGATGCTTTTGAACTGTGGTGTTGGAAAAGACTCTTGCGAGTCCCTTGGACTGCAAGGAGATCAAACCAGTCCATCCTAAAGGAAATCAGTCCTGAATATTCATTGGAAGGACTGATGCTAAAGCTACAATACTTTGGCCACCAGATGCGAAGAGCCAACTAATTAGAAAAGACCCTGATGCTGAGAAAGATTGAGGGTAGGAGGAGAAGGGGACGACAGAGGATGAGATGGTTGGATGGCATCACTGACTCAATGCAGATAAGTTTGAGTAAACTGTGGGAGTTGGTGATGGACAGGGAAGCCTGGCGTGCTGCAGTTCATGGAGTCGCAAAGAGTCAGACATGACTGAGCGACTGAACAACAACGGCAACCACTTCTCAAGTACATTCACTTTGCCTTGTTTGTCCTATATGCCTATTTCTTTCTTCTTTTCCATAGCTTTATTGAGATATAATTAACATATAACATTATATAAGTTTAAGGTGGACATTAAGATTTGATGTATTTAAATATTGAGAACTGATTACCACAGTATAGTTAGCTAGCATAACCATTGCAAACCATGTATCTGATAAGGGGTTAATACCCAAAGTACACAAGGAACTTATGTACCTTCATATAAAAAAAACCCAAATGGTCTGATTAAAAAAGGGCAAAGGCCCTGAGTGGACATTTTTCCAAAGAAGACACACACGTGGCCGACAAGTACATGTAGTGATGTTCAGCATCACTAATCATCAGAGAAAGGTCCATCAAGCCCACAGTGTGCTATCCACTCACGTCTGTTAAATGGCTGCTACTAAACAGATGAGGGATCACAAATACTGATGAGGATGTGGAGAAAAGGGAACTCTTTTGCACTGATGGTAGGAATGTAAATTGGTGCAAGCACTGTGGAAAAGAATATGGAGTTTCCTCCAAAAATTAAAAAATAAAACTACCGTATTACCCTGTACTGGGTAATAAATAGCACTCTGGGTATTTATCTGAAGAAAGGGAAAAGACACACTCAAAAAGATATATGCACCCACCCTCCCCCACCCCATGTTCACTACAGCATTATTTAAAATAGCCAAGATATAGAAACAACCTGTGTCCTTTGATGGATGAGTGGATAAAGAAGATGTGTGTGGGGGTGTGTGTGTGTGTGTATAAAATGGAATATTATTCAGTTATAAAACAGAATGAAACCTTGCCATTGGTAACAACATGGATAGACATTCAGTGGAACACATCAGACAGAAAGACAGATACTGTGTGATTTACTGAACCAAAAACTACAGACAAAAATGAACTTGTGGATAACAATACACAAATTGGTGGTTACCAGAAGGATGGGGTGGAGGATGGGGAGAGCTAGTGAAATGCATGGAGGTGATCAGAAGGTACAAACAGCCAGTTAAAAAGTAATTAAGTCCCACAGATATAAGATACAGCATGGTGGTGACAGTTGACGATCCCGTTTGTTTGACTGTGAAGAAAGCTGAGCACCGAAGAATTGATGCTTTTGAACTGTAGTGTTGGAGAAGACTCCTGAGAGTCCCTTGGACTGCAAGGAGATCCAACCAGTCCATTCTAAAGGAGATAAGTCCTGGATGTTCATTGGAAGGACTGATGCTGAAGCTGAAACTCCAATACTTTGGCCACCTCATGCGAAGAGTTGACTCATTGGAAAAGACCCTGATGCCGGGAGGGATTGGCGGCAGGAGGAGAAGGGGATGACAGAGGATGAGATGGCTGGATGGCATCACCGACTCAATGGACATGGGTTTGAGTAAACTCCGGGAATTGGTGATGGACAGGGAGGCCTGGCGTGCTGCGGTTCATGGGGTTGCAAAGAGTCGGACACGACTGAGTGACTGAACTGAACTGTACTGAAGAGAGAATATCTTAAAAGTTCTCATCACAAGCAGTAAATGTCTGTGTAACTCTGTATGGTGACGAATGTTAGCTAGATTTATTGTGGTGACCATCTTGCAGTGTATACAAATATTGAAGCATGCTGTACATCTGAAACTAATGCAGTGTTACATGTCAGTTAGCTCTCAGCTGAAAGGAAGAAGGAGGGATTAGGACATAGACATGCCCAGAGGGAAGACGGTGTGAAGGAAACTCTGGGAGGAGATGGTCACCCACAGGCCAGGGAGAGAGGCCTCGGGAGGGATCGTTACTGCGGACGCCTTGATCTTAGACTTGTATCCAACAGAACTGTGACAATCTAAGTGTCTTTTGTTTAAGCCAAAAAAAGAAAAGAGAATTACTGTGTTTTCCTTAAGGTAGCTATCAATCTACTCAAAGAATTTAAAGCTATGCCACAACTCACATATTATTAGTGTTAATTGCCAGCCACCTAACCAGAAAAAAAAAAAAAAAAATAGCCCTTAATGTTAGTGCAATTAACATTCTGATCCAGGAGCAGTGAGCCGGCTGAGAGCCTGGGAGCGGTAAATTCAGTTCAGGGACATTTCCTGCATATAAAATGACCCTTAGTATTGACCCTGAAATGAAATCAAGTTGAAAATTGATTGGGGAAAAATCAGATGGGATAGTTATAACATATTCATGATTTTACCGTTCATAAGAAATTAGAGGCTGTTTCTATCATCACTGTATCTCTAAACTGACAGACCCCCAGAAATGTTCTCGGGCTGAGCAGAGAAGCGCCCAAGTGGGGTGCGTGGTTCACCCCGTGCCAGCATCAGTCATCTGTGCTTCACACCTCATCCCCAGCCTTCACCTGTGGAAAACTGTCTGAAGAATCTTGGCACAAAAATTACCCTGTGGATTCCAGGAGGCTGTATAGCTTTTTACAGCAGTTCGGGATTCCTAGCGAAATGGCCTTGGTAACCTGACCTTGCATGTCCTTGGGTGAGTGGACAAGAGGATGGAGGTCAAAGAAAGGAGATGATGGAGGGGCGCTCACCCACTGCTTCACTGCAGCGTGTAAGAACACGCAAGATCTGTCACAAAGCTGCATTCTAAAAGAAGCTCCGATTCCTTTTTAGAAACTACTCAGCCAGGGTCCAGAGGGCTAAGGGAACGCGTGTGTTCTGGAATTGGGAGATGGGTGGAAATCTTCCAGTGGTAGGAGCCAGAGAGTCATGTCTGTCTTTGTATCACCTATGCCCGAGACACAGGAAGCACGCAGAGTAGGTGGAAAGGAAACCAATGGGGGAGGGGACGATTTTTGGTAAGGTTGCCTACATTCCTCACACTAATTAAATAAAGAGAATTTAAAATAAAGATCAGGTCAGAGATGCAGTAACATCTTTGTCATCTGAGCTTGTATGTCTGGAAATGCATCTTTTCTGAGCAAAGGGCAGAAGTGCATCAGTTAATATGTATTTAACTGGAAATGTCAAAGCATCTTGGAGGAAAAAATGTAGATAATTTGTAGTCTTAAGAGTCTGGTTATTCTTTTGTGCTAACATTATTTATAATGTAAGTGAGAGACATCACCAAGACTGGCCCGAAAAGTGCTAGGCTCAAAAGGATGTCTATAATTCGCTTTGATGCTTGATATGCCACATATTGTCCAAATTTTCAACAAATATGAAGTATCTTTAAAGTTTTCAATTGTTAGGTTTGTTGGGAATGAAAGTGAAGCTGGCAACAGGGCAATATTATACCACTTTTATGAGTTCTGCCCACAAGATTGGTACATATATAGCTACGCATGTCATTCTGAAAAGCTGAAGTCATAGTTAATGGGCTGTATTATTACTTGACATTATTGAACTCAGTGAGTAAGTTTTTAATTAATGAAGCTGATAAAGCTACAGAAAAATGTTATGGACTCCTTTTTTTTAGGTCTTAAAAATATGCTTCCTGGAGTCTACATTCCACTTAAATGGACTCCCTGCTTCATGGAAATGAGATGAAAAAACATTTAAAAACTGCTTGGGCATTTAGGACATAATGGTTCCTAAATAAGAAAAAATAAATTCCAAGCAGACACTAAGTGTACATCTCTGGGTCCACTGGCCGCTGCAGGCCCTGGGGCCACTGTGGACCACCTGCCCCTCTGTGCCTCCTGTCAGGGGCCGTGGTGGACGGAGCGATGTCCGCCACGCAGGGGTCAGTGTGAGGGCAGCTTCTGTCCCGCACGGTGAGGCTTCAGGGACCAAGGGAGGTGGAGGAATGTTACACGGACCATGCATGCATCTGCCAGTGTCGTCTCCATAGTTGTGCGTAAGGCCCAACATAGCCGAAATAATTAAAGGATAATTTAATAAGAACCTTAGGAATAAATGAAAGACTAAAGATGGAGGTATGTTGAGCTGACTTTAGACTTTCAGCTGAGAAAGTGAGATGTGGTCTCCAGGGAATCTGATGTTTCACTATAGTAAAAGTGAGACATATCCTGATTCCAGCTGTGGATCTGAGTTTGGTTAAGGGCAGGATTTATACATGCAGGGAGGTTAGCAAGCCTCACTACAGAGGATCTGTCCTTCGGTCTCCTGGTGGTGGCAGCTTAGACGCTAAGTTATCTTGCAAGACCACAGACTGCAGTCAGCCAGGCCCCTCTATTCATAGGGTTTTATGAGTCTCAGAAAAAGAAACAAAGAAACCACAGGAAAGGTGGTGAGGGCTGGGGTGGGGGGAGGAATTGGCAAGAGTAAGAAAGATTCCAATCTTGCCATTCTTAAGTGCGCTTTTTATTTATTTTTAATTTTTATTGATGCGTGGCCAATTTATAATATTGTATTAGTTTTAGGTATGTTTTTAAAATTCAGGTATTGTAGCACCACATAGTAACTTTAAGAAAAGTGTACATGTCTTAAACATATAGTTCCATGAATATTCACAATTCACCTGATGCAAAGAGCCGACTCACTGGAAAAGACCCTGATGCTCGGAAAGACTGAGGGCAGGAGGAGAAGGGGACGACAGAGGATGAGATGGCTGGATGGCGTCATGAACTGAATAGACATGAGTGTGAGCAAGCTCTGGAAGATGGTGAAGGACAGGGAGATCTGGAATCCATGAGGTCACAAAGAGTTGGACATGACTGAGCGACTGAACAAAAACAACATGCTCACACACTGAACAAACCCATGGAAAAGACCTCGCTCACAGCCGAGTGTTACTGGCACACCAGGAAATCCTTTTTAATCCCCTTTCTAGTCAATATTTATCCTTCTCCATCGAGGTAACCACCATCTCCATGATTTCTAACATCATGAAATAGTTTTGCTGTGTTTATACATTATAAGAATGAAATCATACAACATACACTCTTTTGTTTCTGCCTTTATTAATTTTGCTGTTTATATTCATGGGATCCACCCATGTTATTGTATGCTGTAGTTTGCTCATTCTTCTATGTAGCAATCCGTTACTTTTATATAACCCTTTTTATATATCCATTCTCTCTGGATTGTTTCCAGTAGCTTTTGGTGATTACAAATAGTGTTGCTATAAACATTATTGTGAAGGCTTTTTGGTGAACCTAAGTGCACATTTCTCTTGAGTTTGTAGCTAGGAGTGAGATGTTTGGATCATAGGTTGTATTTGTTTATGTTGATACTGTCAACTCTCTCTCCAGAGAGGCTGTTTAGGTCTCCAGTGTTTGAAAGGGAATCTTCTGCAGCTTATAGCAGAGAAAATGGAGACCCAAAGAAAGGCCGTGCACGAAGGCTTGTTCAGTGTCTCGGGATCAGAAGTGCGGGTGTTAAAGCCGGTTATCACACAGGCGTGCTGTGCGGGGAAGAGCTCCACCGAGGGCACCAGGGAAATCTAACTGAAGAGAAGCAGGAGGAAGCGGCCTCCCGAAGCCCGCATCCGTGATAAGGAAACAGGCTGCAGGGGAGCGCGCCTGCGGGCAGTGCCTTGGCCTAATTAGCTGTGTGGTGTGTTAACTGACTCCGGCTACAGCAGAGACTGCGGCCCACACCTCGGCGAGGGGCCTCAGAGGGCTGCCTTCCTGACTCAGCCCTGCAGGGCTACGGGCAGCTCGCTAACCAGCGCCGTGAGCACGCCTTGCACTTTCACAGTGAGGAGTGCAGACTGAACCCACCCCCTCCCCGAGAAAGAAGCAGCTTTCTCCCCACCTTGGTCTAAGACGTCAGCCCTCGTGTCTTTCCCACCATGTAGGCTGCAAAGACATACCCATCCCCTTTTAGGTAAACCACCCACTTGGGAATGGTCTGGTTAGTCGATAGCCTGATGAAGAATTTATAGAGGTCTTCAGAAGCGTGTTTCTTAAAATGTGGTTATTGACTCTCATCCTTGTTGTGGTATGAAAATCTTTTAATGAATTTTGAAGCCAGTGAACAGTACGAGAAGGAGAAAATTCACTGTATCCTTTTATCTGGCATTTTCCTCCCCGCTTCAGGGAGAGTACGCTGAGCCTGAGACAGTTCGGTAACGAGGGCTCTGTGCTGCCTTCGATTAGGGGAGGCTGCGCTCTTCATGGGGGCCACAGGCTGAGGATTCGCAGTGTCCCTGCAGGCCCACTGCCTCGCCGCTCTGACCTCGGCAGAGGGGAGAAGGGCGGTGCACTCCCTGTCTACAAGCATTTCCTCCAACGGGATTCGTAGGGGAACACATTTCCCTCATCACTAGGAACACTGGGGTGCAAATGTCGTTTTGGCTAGTGTTGCGTCAGACTGAGGACTTCTCTACTGGAAAAGCGACATGTAAGGAATGAAGAAGGAGATGATCGGAGATTCAGATTTGAGTGGCCCAGCTTATGGTTGATGTAAAGGCCTCGGCATCAGGAAGTTCTGGATTTTTAATCCATGTTAATCCTGACTCTCCATTACCAGTCAAGTAACTTGATTAAAATGTTGAGTAGCTGTGACAATTTGTTTACTAGTTGAGTAACTATGTAAGGCCATTTGCTTGCCTCTGAGTTTCCTTTCCCTGGCTGAGAGAACTCAGTGATCCTGCACATCAGGGGGTTACTCTAAATGGTACACCCAGATGGGGGTCGTAGGTCGCCGTGCACACTTGTGGGGGTGCAGTGCCCGAGGAGGATGTAAAAATAACACCACCTACTAAAAGCGGGACTGTAGTTTAATATCACCATGCATAAATTCTAGACCATTTCAGTAACGAAGGACTCCACCCTGCCGGATACCCCACTGCCATCAGTTCCACCCCGGCATACCAATGAGTAGTTAGAAAATGTCAGCCTCTCTTATAAACGGTATTGACGTGTGTATATATTTTCCTGACGGTCCAAGAAAGAACAGATGATACGACAGTCTCAGCCCGAGCTTTCCATTGATCTGTATGGGTGTACAGAAATCAGGTTACAGAAGACCTCATTTCTTTTCATGTGAAGATACAGACCCCAACAGCAGGTTAGATCCTGAGCTTCGGTACATTCACAAACTCCACAGAATAATTTCGTGGCCAAAATAAATTCAATTTAAAATGATCTCTTGACAGAAACAATTTGATGTCAGTATTTACAATATTCTAAACCTTTCTTCTAAAGGAATAACATTGTTCATCTTCAATATTCTACTGAGGACAGATGGACTTTTATACCTCTCAGAAAAAATAAGTCAATTAGCTCAAAAAAGTATTCACTATTAAACAATTAAAATAAGCATTTGCCGAAGATAACTTTTGTCTTCCTTTTTGGATATGATTCAAAGATATAATTAGCTCTGAGAGGAACTAATGTGGTTATCAGTCAGGAGAGTTCGCATATTAATCTTTTATTAGATGGAATACTCTTTCTAGCCTTGCTTTCACCCTGCAGATAGAATGTGTTTAAACAGGCCCTAAGGCCTAACTTTCCTTCTCATTTTCATGGATCTGGATCATGACTTATGTCCATAGATTTTCTTTCCTTGAGGAGAAAGTTTAACCTTTACTGTCTGATTAATTGGCAATTCCTTTTCACCTACACAGATTCTATAGCACAGCTAACACACCCACTTGGGTGATACGTTCTCCCCCTTTGGCTGCATTTGCAATCAATTGTGGAAAGAGTAAAAAATCCAAGTACCAAATCAAATCAAAAATCAAAAGTAACGTACATTTCCTTTTTTTTTGCTGTAGTGCTCTGCTCCCCTCCAGACACTGGAGGACTGGTATTACTTCTGCAGTGTGCTGATGTAACATTATGTTTTCTAGGCCTCAGTCACTGGCTAGTGGCTTCCTTGAAGGCAGGTGTCAGACTCCATTTTTCTTCTAATAGCAAAATGAAAATGCTTTACAATCTCCAATGGACGCTTGATTGTGAGAAATGAGAATTTCCACATGTTGTGCAGACACAGCAATTTTGATAATTTACATTCATGTTGTGAAAGTCACTCAGTCGAGTCTGACACCTTGCGACCCCGTGGACTATACAGTCCATGGGCTTCTCCAGGCCAGAACACTGCAGTGGGTAGCCTGTCCCTTCTCCAGGGGACCTTCCCGACCCAGGGATCGAACCCAGGTCTCCCGCATTGCAGGCAGATTCTTTACCAGCTGGGCCACAGGGGAAGCCCAAGAATACTGGAGTGGGTAGCCTGTCCCCTCTCCAGGGGACCTTCCCGACCCAGGAATCGAACTGGGGTCTCCTGCCCTCTAGGCAGATTCTTTACCAGCCGAGTTATCAGGGAAGCCCACATTCACGTTATCAGAGGTAATTTTAAGTTTCCAACATTTAGCCTCTGGGCCACTGAGACACGATTTTCTGCTTGTCTGGCCTACTCACCTTGAAAGAAGAAAAGAATCCCCAAATTTGGTGGTAACCTCGTGTTCAGTGTTAATTTTAGTGATGTCAGTCCATCCTCAGATGCAGGCATTAGGGGCCGCAGACCCTCCTTCCTGCCCTGTTAGCCAGCTAAATGCCTATTTTAGACTCCAAGTTTAAGCCGTAACACTGGAGGGCTGAGAATCTGAACTGACTCTCCTGTTGTCAGCTCGTCTCACACATTTATTTCAGAGTGAAAATGTGTCACTACTTTCCCATTTAATTCAATTTTTGGTATCATTCTCTTCCTAGAGTAGAGATTCATTTTCATCTTTGGAGTATTCTGACATAGAATAAAACATTTTGAATCAAGAATTTTTACTTGTACCTCTCAAATATTATTAAATGGTACAAAGTGCTTTGGAAGTTCACAACCAGACCACACATCATCAATATGTTTGAAACAAAACCTGAGATTTCCACACTACGTCTCCCCCTAAAGCTTCCTTACAAACCTGGGAAGGATATAAGCAATATGAGCGAAGAGAGACAGCCTTAATGCTTGTATTCCTAGAGATGCAGCTGTGTGGATAAAGGGAGGATGTGGTTTGGTGCAGCTCTGATGGTCTGTTCTGACGGTTCCAGGCCCTGCACCCAGGATGGCTGAGAATGGTAGGACACAAGAATTAATTCTTAGCTGTTCCCTGTAACATTCACATGCAGGCAAGCTGCATGCTTACTGCATCGAGCTGTAGGAAGGAAAATAAGCATGGGGAATCACAAAGAAGGGTTTGGGGTTTAGACGTGGCAGTGCTAAGCATCACTTCTCTCTGTATTTCATTGGCTAAAAAGGCCTTAATGACTAAACCTATCTGCAAGGGAGGCTGTACAATGTGCTCCAGTTGTGAAGGCGGGGAGAAGAAAAGCTACATTTTCAAACTAGCTGTTCTCTGCTATGGAATGTGGGGTGACTGAAAAGTTTCTGTTAGCCTTCATGTGGACCAGAAACTGTGGAAGGAAAAAACAGAAGCTGGGAGAAAGTAGGACAGCCAGAGAATGATGGCTTCTGGGGCCAGAGAGCTCAGAGCAGAAGTGGGAAGAAGCCGTGGGTTCAGGGTCCAGAGGACCTTGTCTTGCTGACGGATTAGATATGGGATTATAATAAAACAGAAAACTCAAAGATTACTGAGTTTTGACATCAGCAGGTCGTTAAAGGGTAGTGCCAGTGTTTGAGATGAGACAGACACAGGGATAGGCAGAGATTTGTGTCTGGGGTATGAGAAATCAGGAATTCCTTTTGAATTTCCTACCAAATATTTCAATACTAAGAAGAGGGCTGTATAGATGAGTCTGAAAGTAAAAGAAGAAGTAAATGATGGTGATATCCATGTGGAGGTCATCAATATAGTGAAACTGGATCAGATTATTTAGGTAGGAAATAACCATTTTAGGATTAAGGGTTAGGGCACTGTAACATTAGGAGAAAGAGTCATCATCAAATATAATCAGTGAATAGGGAAATGTCCATATAAATCTGATATTTTTGAAGCTGACTGAAGAACGTTTTTCAAGAAAGAAAATATGTTCACTTTGTTTGGTATCATTGTATCGAATTGATGCCTTCCGACTGTGTTGCTGGGAAAAGACTCTTGAGCATCCTTTGGACAGCAAGGGGATCAAACCACTCAATCCTAAAGGAGATCAACCCTGAATAGTCATTGGAAGAACTGATACTGAAGCTCCAATACTTTGGCCAGCTGATGCAAAGAGCTGACTCATTGGAAAAGACCCTGATGCTGGGAAAGATTGAAGGCAAAAGGAGAAAAGGGTGGCAGAGGATGAGATGGTTAGATAGCATCACTGACTCAATGGACATGAATTTGAGCAAACTATGGGAGATAGTGAAGGACAGGGAAGCCTGGTGTGCTGCAGTCCCCCAGAGAGTCAGACCTGACTTAGCAACTGAAAAACACAACAGTTGTACTGAAGGAGCAGAAAAATCAAGGCAGAAGTGATCAAGGCAGATTTGTCAAGATGCAGTTATTATGACTACAACTAAAGAAATTTCAATGCAGTGGTGGGATCAAAATGTAAAAGAAAATTTCTAGTGGATTGATTTCATTGAGACACCTCTTCACAAACAGCTTTCCTTGGAACCTGAGAAGGTTAAGTTTTTGCTAAGTTGCAGGTGGTAGATTTTCAGCAAGTCACACTAGTAACAAATCCAGCGACTTCTCTTTGATCCCATGAGCAGCGGGTGTGTCCTCTCTCCTGAGGTCTGGATCTCAGCCGGAGGGCAACTGCTTCCTTGGGTGTTCAACCTCAGCCTGAAGGCTGCCCCTTAAATGTGCTGTTCCTCTGTCCTTTAGAGTCCTTATGCTTTCTATTAGTCATTCCTTCCTTACTCCAGTACCCTGCTATCGTCACTTCTTTTTTAAACGTTTCCCATTCAGATTATTATGTAATTCCTCTCTCCTGATTGGACACTAGCTGAGAGAATTCTCTCCAATTCACAAATGAAACTGATGTCAGGAGGCAGTGTTAATTTGTGCAAGATCAGACAGCTAGAAGGCCACGAGGATCTAGATATAAGCAGTGTGAATTCAGAGCCTATGCATGTAACCACTGTGCAAACTGCCTTCCACAGGAAAAATATAATGAATATATTGTGTTCTATGAAGTAACAAACTGAGCAATATGAAGCACTTTTTAAATTTGTTCTTAAGTTGGGGGGGGGGGGAAGGGTAAAGAATTCACCTACAATGCAGGAGACACAGGTTTGATCCCTGGGTTGGGAAGATCCCCTGGAGAAGGGAATGGTAATCCACTCCAATATTCTTGCCTGGAGAATTCCATGGACAGAGGAGTCTGGAGGGCTACAGTCCATGAGGTTGCAGAGTCGGATATGACCTGGTGACTAATGCTTTCACTTTTCAACTTGGGGCTGACATCTAAGCCATTATGTATATATGTTAGAACTCTGTGATTCTATAGCTTTTCATCACATATATTCTGAATTGCTCACTTGCTATGATTCTTTATCTTTTCAGTGGAATGGTACTATTAAATCATTTAAAATCTTGACTTAGATATCAAGCCCCCTAATCATGTTAGTTTCTCTGCCTAAGTCATCTGTGGTTTTATTATGCAAATAAATACTTTGTAGAAAAATTTTCTGTGCATGTATTATTTTCCACATATATATTACATAGTTATACAGGTGGCATGTAACTTTTTGAGCATTTGCTCAAATCATACTTAGAATTAACCATATGATCAGGTCACCAATGGTAAAATCTTGGAACATAGATAATGTGTTAATTGTGACTTTTTAATGTCTTATTATTATTTTTTTGCATTTATAATGTGAAAAGATGCTAAATATTTAAAAGAATCAGAATGACAGGGTGAAAACTCAGATTAACTGAAGGTGATGGTTATTAAGAGACAGCAAGGATGATCCCTCTGTATTAGGAACAAATACTCTTGATTTCATCCTCAACCTTTCTGGAACTGTTTAGTTGAAAAGGTAAAAACTAGAGAATTTAGGCTTCCTCCGTTTCCTAATGTTCATTGCCATTTATCTTTGATTTTTCCAAAACATTGAAGAAATACTGAGCTTAATATTAAGATATATTGAGTTATACCAATTACCTCTTCCAGTTTCAAGAATAACAACAAAGAATCAAAAAAAAAAAACAAACCATACATAAAAAATATGGTCTCATTCCTATAATTTATAGCTTTGCATACTTACTTAGGAAACTTATAGGGTTTTTTTTTTTTTTCAATTAAAATCAAAATAACTAGTTTGAAGAGAAATGACTGAATTCTGAACTTGACCACAGAAAAGAATGAATGACTTGGCAGAGTTCCCACCTGAAGGCCAAGGAAACCCTGTATCTTCTAGTGTATAAATTGCCTCTGCCTTTCCTTATTGTTACCATCATTATACCCCCAATGTGACAATGTAGTTTTCTGAAAAGGTTTTCATTTGTTACAACGAATCCATGTTCATTTCCAAAAAGCAAGTACCTATTTTGTTCTTCCTCTCAGAGGAGCAGGATGGAAGTCAAAGCAGGAGTGCTCCTGGAGATTTTTTAAGGGCCCTATGGAGTGAACTTCCAAATGTTCAAGCTGGATTTAGAAAAGGCAGAGGAACCAGAGATCAAATTGCTAACATCCACTGGATCATTGAAAAAGCAGGAAAGTAAAACATCCAGAAAAACATCTACTTCTGCTTTATTGACTATGCCAAAGCCTTTGACTGTGTGGATCACATCAAACTCTGGAAAATTCTGAAAGAGATGGGAATACCAGACCACCTGAACTGCCTCCTGAGAAACCTGTATGCAGGTCAAGAAGGAACATTTAGAACTGGACGTGGAACAACAGACTGGTTCCAAATAGGAAAAGGAGTACGTCAAGGCTATATATTGTTACCCTGCTTATTTAACTTATATGCAGAGTACATCATGAGAAACGCTGGGCTGGAAGAAGTACAAGCTGGAATCAAGATAGCCAGGAGAAATATCAATAACCTCAGATATGCAGATGACACCACCCTAATGGCAGAAAGCGAAGAGGAATTAAAAAGCCTCTTGATGAAAGTGAAAGAGGAGAGTGAAAAAGTTGGCTTAAAGCTCAACATTCAGAAAATGAAGATCATGGCATCTGGTCCCATCACTTCATGGCAAATAGATGGGGAAACAGTGGAAACAGTGTCAGACTTTATTTTTTGGGGCTCCAAAATCACTGTAGATGGTGACTGCAGTCAAGATGCTTGCTCCTTGGAAGGAAAGTTATGACCAACCTAGACAGCATATTAAAAAGCAGAGACGTTACTTTGCCAGCAAAGGTCCGTCTGGTCAAGGCTATGGTTTTTCCAGTAGTCATGTATGGGTGTGAGAGTTGGATTATAAAGAAAGCTGAGCGCCGAAGTGTTGATGCTTTTGAAATGTGGTGTTGGAGAAGACTCTTGAGAGTCCCTTGGACTGCAAGGAGATCCAACCAGTCCATCTTAAAGGAGATCAGTCCTGGGTGTTCATTGGAAGGATGCCGAAACTGACACTCCAATACTTTGGCCACCTGATGCGAAGAGCTAACTCATTGGAAAAGACCCTGATGCTGGGAAAGATTGAAGGCGGGAGGAGAAAGGGACAACAGAGGATGAGATGGTTGGATGGCATCACCAACTCAATGGAATGGATTTGGGTGGACTCCAGGAGCTGGTGATGGACAGGAAGCCTGGCGTGCTGTGGTCCATGAGGTCGCAAAGAGTTAGACACGACTGATCGACTGAACTGATGGAGTGGAGGTGTCCCCTCTGACCTTTCTACCCCTCTTTTGTTCTTCAACAGAAAGATTCCACAAATGCAGCTGGGAAGATTACACAAAGCAGAGTTGACTTGAGCTTCCAGGTTAGTTATATGTGATATCAGGAACAGAATTCCCTGGTCAGTAGATCATAATGAGTGTAACATTTTTGAGTATAATTTAAAGAGCTGTTGGTTTTGTTGGGTGTGTATGTGTGTTTCTGAACATATGTTTTTATGTGGGTATAAAGTGTGTGTGTTATGAATTAGTTTATGTTTCCATAAATACAAAATGAGGTGTGCTTCAATCATGGGTCACCTATGTACTGGTAATTTTGATTGTTTTCTTAACTGTACCCAAAGGATATTACTTTTATTCATTTTCCCATGAATAAACTCATATAAGTGATATGAGGGTTTTTTTTTCCATTTTGTCTTTTTTCAGTTAATTTTAACTTCATTATTAAGATGAATTGTAACGATGTTTAAAACCCCAGAGGCAAGCTGGCTTCATTTGATTTCTTCTTGTAGATGAAAAAAAAAAAAAAAACCGTCAGCAGTTCCAATCTTCTGTGAAATGTGCCCCATGCTTTGTGCTTACATTTTTAATGTGCCTTTCAAAACAGAATTGATTTGGTTCTTTCTTTTAAAATATAAAACAATAAATATTTTATAAGGGAAGGGATAGATTTTTTCTCCTTTTTGGGGTATAAGCAAACTGAAGCAGTAAAAATAATCTCACACTATTAAACAGCTGAAAGCAAACAATGCTGTTTTTAGTCTGGGCTTCCAAAAAATACTTAGCTCAGGATGTAACCTGTTCGGCAGGTGCTATCTCAGGGGGTTCTGCCCTGGCGCACTGTGAAGTCTGTCCACTGCTCAGGCCTCTGTCCTCCCAAACAAGGGGTGGGGGGCACAGCAGCACAGAGGGTCTGGAATGCCCTCAAAGGGATTCGTTCAAAGGGACAAATCACAGGTGGATCATGGCATGATTGCTGGTGGAAGCCAGGCGCCCTTATCTGGAGAAAAACGACACATTTCACGCATTATGCAGCTTTCTGTGAAAGTGAAGCCACTCGGTTGCGTTCAACTCTGTGCGACCCCGTGGACTGCAGCCCACCAGGCTCCTCTGTCCATGGGATTCTCCAGGCAAGAGTACTGGAGTGGGGTGCCATTTCCTTCTCCAGGGGATCTTCCCGACCCAGGGACCAAACCCGGGTCTCCCGCATTGCAGGCAGACGCTTTAACCTCTGAGCCACCAGGGAAGCCCTTACGGCGTGTTCTGTAATATGAGCTTATTTCATGTGAAGAAGGTGGCCACTCTTTGCCAAGCTCCCCGTTCAGGCTTTGGGAATGGAAACAGGGTTATCAGGACACGACTCCCTGTGTTCCTCAGAGCTCGTCCTCTTCCGTCCACTTTTGTAACGTGTGTGTTGAACACCTTCTGGGTACCTTGTACTGCAGGAGATGAAAACGTGTGTGAAGCACAGACCCTGCCCGCAGTGAGCTTGAGGTTGATGGGAGATGTGGACCCGTGCACTGTTTATCCTCAGAGAAGCAGAGAGGAAGGAGGAAGAGGAGAAGGACAGATGAGGACGAGGGAGGGGGAGGAGAGCTGAGGCAGTGAAAGGCG